>NC_137176.1:35752101-35914601 GCF_951804945.1 Podarcis cretensis
GAACTTTTAGATTTAAGCCTCAGAAAACTATCCTTTCTATGATAATAAAAGCTTAAAAACAGTATTAACTATAAAGCTTAAGAAAAGGAGAATGCATTAGTACTCAGAGGCTGATCTACTTCAGCTTACAATTCTAATACATATTTACTTTTCATATTAACTTTTTTTACAATTACTGTACTAGTGTCTATGCTTCATACATATTTTTCATTTTTCTAAAGTAATGAGACTATGGAGGCCAGAGAAAATAACTGCACACTTCGCTGTTTAGTTTTCTGGGCCACTCAACAAATGGACATTTGGGGATAGTGATTACTAGCAATTTAAACCAGCATTTTGTTCCCTAAATTACTTACTCCACAGTCATACATCAGAAAAAGCTTGAATCCTTTATATTGCAAATGGCCAATTCTTTCTCAGACTACTCTTAGCCAAATATATGTGACAGTTCATATCCATATATATGGCCAAGGCAGTTCAATAAGTCCATACGTATTAGGTTTGGAGAACAAGGTAAAAGATTCAGCCCCTGCCACCCTGGATACATAGTTAAGAAAGCTCAACCATGGCTGGTGCTATGTTGCAATTGGCAAACCACAGCTTGAGAATAGCCTACAAACAAGAATATGAAACTTTTGAGCTGAAATAGGGCGTCATGATTTCCCTTAGCTATGGTTTGGTGTGATGTCTGGATTGAAAAACCACCTCTAGAGGTCACTACTCTTAGAGGCTGGAGTGATGAGCAAATTAAAGTAGGCAACAGCTCCACACCACTGTATGGTTCTCAACTACAGGCACAAACCAAGGTTTGGTCCAATGTCTAAACTGAAGCATATTGTCACCATAATTCTATATTATGTTAGACATATGCATATTGGAGTAAGTTCCCAGTATATGTGTTTAGGGTTGAAGTACAGATAGTGTTTAAAGGAGAATTTTGCAACTAATTCATATGGCCATTTTTTAAAGAGCCAGAGTGGTTTAGAGTACCGGAGTTGGATGAGAGAGGTGTAAACATAAATTCTGCTCCGCCATAAAGCTGAACAGAAGGTAGCTTTCAACAAGTCACTCTTTCTCCCTCAGTCTAACTTAACTCACAGGGTTGTTGAGGGTAAATTGGAAGAGCTGTTGGCACACATCTTTAAGCTTTGTGGAGGAATAGTATATCAATGTGATAAAATAGTATTTTACCAATGCGATGAAATAATATTTTCGGAAGTCTGAGAAAGAATTATTTCTCTTTCCAAAATTAAAATCCATATTCTGATACTTTACAAATATTTCTCCAGATTACCTTTGACCCAATCACTTAGGTAATAGGAAATGAATGGAAAACTAAATTCCATGTTGTGCTCTTATTACTGAGACTGTATTTACCTTTTAATTTCTAGTCTACTGGCACCAAAATGAGAGATGCTTCTTCAAACCTATTTAAAATGAGAGATAATGAAACTGATTTTTTTTTTTTAAAAAAACTGCTTTTTACAATACTTCTTAAAATCATCATAATTTTCAAAAGATTTTTATTAAAGTTTCATCTGAAGTAAGCTCTTTATACTGGAAATGTTTCTCGTGATTCATAATAACTCACTAACAGGAAAGGTGCATCGATTTTGGAGCACAGACAGTTTATAGAAATTAGATGATTCTAAGGATTCCCTACTTACGTTCCACAAAAGGTTAACAGAATTCACTTTCATTAAAGGTTTAGAATCATAATGTGCAGTTTACTCTGCACATTCTAATGAATTTCACGATCATCTAAAAGTATGTATCTTTAGTCAATCCATTGAGACGTTTTATAAATACTGTTTTACACTGAAACAATCATCTGCAAAAGAAATTGTACAAAAGAAAAGAACAGGGCATATTGAGGGTTCTAAAAATTTATAACAAGAAATAAAAGAATGCAATAATGTATTACACAGTGATGCAGTTTGTACTTAGTTTTTTCTCCTGCTTTTTGATTATTCAAATCAAAATCCCCATGGAGCCAGCCTTTCCCATCAATTTTAAAAAGAATTTGCTCGTGTCTTTGATGGAAATAGCCCATAACAACATTTTTTGCCTTAAACATCCAAATGCTGCTTATACATGTCTCTCTGGGACAAGTTTAAAATCTGCTCATATTCAGTACTCACAACCCTATCTTTTTATTTAAAAAAAGCCAAAAAGATGTCTATTTCTATTAACAGGAATATATATATGCTATTTCATCTCAAATTTTTGATTAGCTTATTCTGAGAAAGTTTCTTACATTCTGATTGTAAATTAGTTTGGGTTCGGTCTATGTGAGAGATTCAACGAGTTGATGTGGAGAGAATATATCTGTATTCATGTCATACGCAGCCAAATCCACAGCCATAGTTCAGTCAAAATATTTGGATTAAAGCCAATGAGAATCTAAGGTGCCTGGATTGTGGACTGGGTTCTAGACAAGGAATGTCAGTGAAAACTGGTACTCCAGTGATTCCAGTTACCTGCATGGAGCAATACTACTATAAGTAGCTACCAAATTGCCTTTAAGGGTCAAATGTTTAGGTAGAAAGCAATTCATTCCTATATGAAACATATACATCTCTGCTGAGAGGGAGATGAGAGATGGAGCAAAGGAGGGAGCCAATGTGCCCCCAATTTTGGCATATTTCCCCCTGCGTACAAAGAGGTTTAGCACACCATGTCCCAGCATCTACTAGAGCAAGCTGTATTGGTGCAGTTTGCAAGTTCTCCATTAGAATCAGAAGGGCCTAACAGAAATGCAACAGGGACTGTGTGCTTTCCTATTATTAAGGAATAATCCTACATGTTAAGAATAAAGAAGAACCAAAAACCTAAAATATGCACTATTTGCAAGGGGTAGTACTGAAACAAATGTCACACCCGCTTTTACTTGCCGCTGCTGGCCATGCAGTGTTTGAATTTTGAGGACAACGCTCTCTAACCCTCAAGAGCCAACTTTGCTTTTTCTTATTCCCCTACCTGCTCTCAAATATTTTTATGTGTACAGGCATGAAAGGCCGTCTGGCTTATGTTCCTGTATTTCCTAAAATAAATGGCACAGAAAACTATTCTACTCTGAGTAAGCTTTGTCTCCGTATTCTAATTTTGCAAACAAGACCCTTTACAATTATCATTTACACAGACCATGACAATTTACGTACAATTTAAAATAGTATTCTCTGAGGAAATCCTGTTCTTAATGCTAATTTTGCTTCCCACAGCATCTTAAACTTTTATGCCAATTTCACAATGGGCATTGGTTATCAACAAGGTAATTTGTTTTTGTAGTATGATAAATATTTTTACTGTTGTCATTAATATGCTTTACATGACTTATTCAGCTGCTGTTGGTTGTAAACCAAGGAACTACAGAAACATTGGGGTGGATTCAAAAATGGTAATGCATGGAGGAGATGCTTCACAATCAATGAGACATAAGTTGGTCATGACTAAGTTAAGACCCGCCGATCTCAGTGAGTCTACTCAAGAGGATAATTTAAGTTCAATTCACTATGCATTATTTCTACACTATTCAAAGTGATAAATGAATTGTAACAAAGTGAATCCATTCAGCATACAAATGATGAAAAATCTTACACTAATTTTGAAATACTCATTTTTTCCCAAAGGAAAAAATCCTTACTAGCAAACTTGAAGATACAATGAAAATAAAAGCTTTAAAACGGAAAACAGGCTCATGCAAGTATAATATACCTTAAACTATGGACATTAGCCAGTTTTCCTACTAATTAAACTTTCTGATTCTCAATGGCTACTCAAATAAAGATCGGCAGGTTGTACCCATTCAGATTGTCGGAATGACAAAGTATTTTTCCGCAGTGTTTTCAAACATAACTTTACTTATCAAAATCTATTTTGTGTCAGTATAAATGTTCAGTTATCTTTTAATGTGCATGTTCCTTAACTGAACAGCTATCAACATCTAATATCATTCATTCACTATAGATAATTAATACTACTCTTTCGCTTTAGCTATGTTATCTCTTAAAATAAACATCACATTAAAAAATAACTTTTATTTTCTCTCAAATTAATTCTTTTTAACTCTTTTTATGATAGCTTTGAATCCCATAAAGAAAGATGAATTATCACATACTGATCCCTAGCTGTGAAACAGGAGGAGACAAATAGAGACCCCTACTGTGTTTAACAACGTAGAAGAAATTCCACACTCAATAGAAAAATTTCTACCCTTTTTCCACAGGCCACATAAACTGATAATATGAATGTGAACAGTGGAGGGCACTCTTGCTATGCAAAACTTTGCGTTGACCCGGTATACTTATTTTGATCTATTCAGTGGCCTAAATTTCACTATTTAACAGCCACCTGTGGCATAGTCACTAACTGCTTTCTGCTTAAAACAAATGCAACATCCAGCCAGCCACTAGGCTAGGGCATTTCTTTGCACATATAAAGAACACAGCAAGCACTTTACATTTTGTTTTGACTAACTGCATAACTGTAAGTATCATATATTAAAATGTTAGCAGTGTATTTTTAGAAGCAGGAGGAAAGCAATGATGCACAATGATCTGACAAAGTTTAAATATTACACGTATACAGTTTTACCAGGATTTGTAATTCGTTGCGAGCTGGCTCGTGTTTCCAGTACCCAAACACAGGTGACACAAACTTTTATTAAGAGCTAATACAACATTAAGGTTTAATTGCTGATGTGTATCAAGTGACGAATTATTAAATACTGCATAACAGGAGTCTAAAAAATGTAAGAGATCACTTTTTAATGCGACTTTCCAGCTTCAGATACTGTTCACAAAACAAAAGCTAACATCTAACCCATTTTGACGCTTACAAGTTTGAGAGCACGAGAAACGGAATACCAGTTTGATAACATAGAACCTTCTGTAGAAACATATCTACTCCTGCCTCGCTGACAGCATCGTAGCTATTTGCATAAGTGCATGGTTGCAGTATCAGGTCTGAACTCCAGCCTTGAAATATAACAGTATCTCACCGATCTAGCTCTCCACAGATAACTATTCTATATAAATAAAGTAATATAACCACTAACAAACCAATTGGGTCAGTTGCCATCATCCTTGTGAAACATTAATATGCATAGAAAGTGAGATGGATGACCAACAAAGTCACTTCAATTAAGCAAAATAAAACTGCATCAGCTCTGGGAAGGTTAATTAAGGAATTCAAAGCAACATAAAACAAGGCTCACCCCACCCCCTATTTATTTAGAACTGTAAACACTTGTGTCAAACTAGATGGGGCATTTGATAAGCTGCACAGAATGTAGCAAAAACTCAGACGGATCTCTAGTTAACACTCAGAGTCGGTGTTAACACTTAACAGAACAAGTGGTAAGCCGCGCTGCCAAGGTCAACTGCACAGATGTACTAATTGTATTATGAGCTTGACATCTAGTGGCCACCCCTGGCAGGGCAAAGCAGGCAAAGGTTAAATCAGCAAACCTTGTCAAAGCACTTCTAACTACCCACCCTCAGGGAGAGTCCATCGGAAAGCTTGTTGGCACTCCACGCAATCCCACCTTTTCACCGACAACAAACAAAAAAAGACTCTGTAATACACTCAGCACCAAAGCACGGAAAACAGAAAATGGGGGTGGTCTCGAATGCTAAACATAACATATCTACATCTTCAACATGAGGAGGAGGAAAGCATTCCTTTGCAAAATATGCAGACCTCCTATTGTCTTTCATCGGTGCATATTGTTCTATCCTTAGCTCAGCAGTCAAAACTTTTTTATAAGAACTGCTTTTGAGTTCTGCTTAGGTATTGCTGCCATATTCATTCATGATTAGACAAAAGAATCACCCACAGTATGGTATTCTTTGATGATGAAGTATTTTTATTTTACAAAAAGAACCATTGATATATTATATTTTCTACGGTACTTGTGTGACATGACTTGTCACTGCCTTTGGCAACTATCCAGCTCTATGATTAAAAAAACCCCATGGATCTCAACTGGTCTACTCTCAAACAAGTTTAGGAGGAGACTATGTATGCACAGCTCGTTTCCTTTCCACTGCTTAAGTTCATTTTCCTAGAAAGCACTCTCAAAAACTCAATCCAAACTACTTATTCAATACAAATATTTAAAGTAAAGTAAAAGAAGTGAAATGATTCATATAAAAATGTAACTGCAGCAGACATTTTGCACTATTAGGTGAGAATAATTTTGAATCTATCTATTGCTTACTCTTGAAGCTATTTTTAACTGAACCTTCACTATTTGTAAAAACATGCTGTGTTATTTTGCACCTAAAATGTATCATTTCAGTGTTTTCAATTTTTCACCTCCTATTATATATAGTTCAAAATATGACAGAAACTATTCAACATCCTAGCACATCTGTTTTATTATCCAAAGCTGAATGGATCCTGCCTGCCCTTTTTTTTAAAAAAAATAAATGCTTACTAGACATGCTAGTGTGGTTTTGGCATTCAGCTAACAAACCAAATCTTATAATCCTATGTTTAAATGGAAGACGCGCACAATTTTATTTAGGCTGATTCGAATTTCAGAATATTAGTGTGTTAAGAAACTATAAGTAGCTGCTTTAAGAATATATAAGATCCTTAAAAAACCAACATTTTGGCTAGAAAAGTGATCAGCATTCAAATATGAACATCCAGCTTATATTAATTGCACAGAGCTGATTGTAATGATTTTTCAAATAAAATTAAATGTTTCTTATTCATGAAAGGCATATGTTTCACTGCCTCCTTAAGGAGACATATCTGGGATTAATAACACAAAAGAATTTGAGACTTTTTAGTCTGCTTTATCATTTGCATACTAAAATAATAAACTAGTAAAATTAACTTCTGCTATTAAACCATGCTTTTCAGGGGGTCTTTGAATAGATATAAAATAGGAATGAAATTATTATAATGCAGCCATCTATAAGCCTACAAGTACAAGCAAAATAAGTTAATTGTCTTTCCTCATGCCAACAGTTAATCAGCAAATCTTGTAAAGGCTTATTTTTAAACTGGAAAACAAACAAACCAATGACCTAATTATTATTTGAAGTAGAAAGCTTGGAAAAAGTCACACAATTTCATATTTAATTCAGGGCTTACTGTTACTTCTAATGCTCTTAAGAGTATTACATGTTACAGAACAGTATAACGTAATACCCACACTTCTTTATCTACATAATTTTAATGGACATTAGCAAGTATGCTACAGACCCACATCTACAAAATAACTGGCTATATTACAATGAACTGAGGGCAGGAAAAAACAACAACCCCAAATGTCTAATACAGTACTAAAGTGAGCCAAAATATTTATATTACTAAAGGTAAGCCTATATCTGTCTGTCTGGACATATATATTACTGTATTTCAAATGTATCAAAATTATGAGCAGAATTTCAAGAGCAATAATATCAATGTA
Source organism: Podarcis cretensis (assembly GCF_951804945.1). Taxonomy (NCBI): domain Eukaryota; kingdom Metazoa; phylum Chordata; class Lepidosauria; order Squamata; family Lacertidae; genus Podarcis; species Podarcis cretensis. Next base: position 35,759,528 of record NC_137176.1, read on the forward strand.
TGACAAATATATATATAAAGCACAATACAAATGTATTTTTGTTAGCCATGTAACATTACTGTAAGAGTTGGTTCCTAATAAACGTAAGCTAAGCAATAATTACTGTTACCTTAAAAGGTACAAAATACATTCTCGAAATTTCTTCTAATAATTATTTTTAAGGCCATCTCTGATCAGTTATCATCCACTAGAATACGCTTAGGGTTCCCCCCTCTTCAACATTGTCACTGCATTTGGGTTAAAGTGTGTGCAACATTCCCATTTGCTGCAACAAAACAAGACTGTTCTGTAATGCTAGTAATCTGTTGATTTAGAGATAATTATTTAACTGGGGATGTAAAGTCTCCTGATATTTGAGATTAAACTCATTCAGCATAGAGAACAGCAAATTCACCATATTGGGTTTTATAACAACTCCTTCAGTTATTGTGCTACTCTTTATAATGACCATTTCTTTCAATATGGCAGCCTTTAAAACGTTTAGTGCATAAATACCTTTCATTCACTACTTGTCAGCATAAACCGCTATACAGATTCTAATTAATCGCTGCATGCAAGCATTCGTTCTCCAAATTGCCAAAACTATCTTTCCCACAACAAACGTTTCAAAATATCACTTTGCCATATTCTGAGTGGTTTTCATACTTCTGAGAAGGCTCTGCTTCGTGAAATAAAGTTGCACTGTACTGTAGTTCAAGATGACCAACAATTATTTATTGTATTACTAAAACTTCCTATTGTAACACTGCCACCTAAATTGACTGGCCTTCGTATAACTTTAAATATGGCCTAATGTTTATCTTCCACTCTGTCAAACTGTCAGGTTTCTTTTTGCTACTGTGTAACATAATATCTGCCAGAAAAAGGAGCATTAACCCTTAATAGCTTTCCTTAATGAAAGTAGTCTTCAAATGCAACATTAAATGTGCTTCTATGTATGTGTATGTGTGTGTGTGTATGTGTATATATACACACATACACATATATGATTCAGGCAAGCTTTATAGACTTAGCAGCAGATTAAGCAGTTATGTTATATAAAAGACTAAGTAGTTAAAAATACTGAGAATGAAGGTTGAAATATATTTAGATTATAGAGTATTTTTTTGTGGGGGGGGGGGGGAGAATGCTGCAAGTGTTCTTTTTGCGTGCTATAAATGGTGAGAGCTAGTTTTTGGCCTGTTGCAAAACAAGAGCCAGGAACTGTGGCAATGCCTTGACTTTAACTGTAAACTACAATGATGAGAGCTGACTTTATAAGATACGTTTGAACTCTTATGAGCCTTTAAAGAGAAAAAATACATAATTGTAAAAAATGTGTAAATGATGAGCACCAAACTCATGTTCCTAAACATACAGCAGTTTATATACCTCCCTATATTCACGTTTCTGAAAATGAAAGTGCAACATGCAAGCAGGACTACTTCAGCTCCTTACTAATCCCTTACAATAATGTTTTACTCTATGAATTAAGATATATTAAAAAGGGACATAGAACATTCTGATTACAACATTCTAAAGCAGAGAAGTATTTACACTGTTGCATTTTAAGGGCTGCTGTGAAAGCCGATTTTGAGCTATTCAAGGACCACAATAATAACGCTTTTAAAATTCCTCACTGGGATGCAATGTAGTCCTTTTGATGGAAAGACTGTCTTTCTCATTCGGCAGAAATAAATCCATTCATTTGATCATGTAGTCATTGAGGGCAATACAAAACAAACCAAGTGTGAGAAATTCTATGTGATGAAGTAAACAAAACAAAACCCCAAAAAAGAAAAAAAGAGAAAAAAACATTTCCATGACAAAAAGATTCTTTGTTCTTAATCTACACACCATATGCAAGCGTTTCTTTTTAGCATATCTCCTGTTCTAATCTTGGGTGACATGGCTACATAGATAAGAGATGCTAAGCAACACTCCCCCAAAAGAAAAACCCTCCAAGCTGAACAATTTTCTTCAATTTATTAACTCACCAGAAGTACCATAATGAGGCACTTTTTTCCCCTCGTTAACTTTTTAAAATATTCAGTGTTGTCTAAATTCTTAAACCAAGGACCCTCCCAAACCACTACAGATTTAAATAACAATGCTGTATCTTTATTAAAGAAATGCTGATTTGCCTACAGTGAAGTATTTTGAAACCAAAGGAAGTGTTAATAACAAAACAAGAAATGTGTAATTTTATACTTCTGCTGTGACCCAGGGAACTTGTTTCGCTGCCTATCCATTATTGCCATTACCCAAGAAGCTTTTCACATTACTAGCTGCAGCAGCCAACCCCTTCCACTTCTGTTTTTGGAGTCCTCTTAGGAAAAGGAGATGGTAGGAATGGGAGCCCTGAGCATTTGGCAATCTAGCATATGCTTACGAAACCAAGCCACACTGCCCTAAGCTTCAAGGCTGCAAAGTTTATTTAAAATAGTGAAAAATCCTTTGTTGCCAACTTCTTCTTCCCCCTCAGAACAAACTCCTTTCCCAATATGTGTTTTTTCTTGGGCAAAATAAAAAGGAAGAAGGCTGGATGAAGTAATTATGGTCAGCAGGGAGGGGAAGAAATTTATTTCCAACCACGATTTTTCCTGATTACACTGGAAATGCAGGCGATAACTTTATGAGGGAAAAGATTGAAAAACTTCCTAGTGTCTTCCCCGCCAGAAAAAAAAAGAAGTGGCAAATTTTTTAAGCGCCACACGGTGAATATAGTCACAAAGTGATCCTAACACATTCGGAAATGACAGCTCAAGAAAGTAAGTTTGACTAGCTGCAAACCACAGAGATTTGGAAATTGGGGGCTATTTGTTTCACTAGCCCTTGGGCACGCGGGGGCCCAAAGAAACCCCTTTTTCAACCTTGTGAGTAGGGGGGAAAGAAGATGGCAATTCCTACTCCAACCTCGACGCCATGGCCATCTTCATGGCAATAGAGATGGCAAGGGAAGGGAAGGCGGGAGTAGAGACCTAAGCTCCGGCCCTGAGGGCAGGCAACTTATCCACCTCAGGCCTGCCTCCCTCACGCCCAGGAGAGCCATCTTCTCCCTCTGACCCTCTCCAGAAAGGAACCACCACCACCACCCGCCCCTCTCGCCTCGGCCTGTTCCTTTGAAGGAAGCCGCAGGAAGTCCTAGGCGCAGATAGCGATCTTCTCCCAAGCCCTCGCGGGGCCTGGCCACCTTCTCTGGGCGGCGGAGGGAGGAGCCTCGGGGGCCTCGACGAAGCCCCCTCTCGCCCACGAGTTCCCAAGGGCGAAACTGAGGGGCTTACTTCAGAGTAAAACACGGTTAGGACCTGGGGGGGGGAGAGATGGGGTTTCCCCCCTCCCCCTCCCCCCCCCCCACACAGAGGCCTCGTGGGGTTTATCTGTTGCCAAGGGGGACGCGACAGCTGCCGCCGTCAGGGCCGCTTCCGGGCGGTTACACCAGCCGAGCCCAAAATCTGTAGTTTGCAGCCTCGGCGGCTTGGTCAAAAGGGGGTGAAAAAAGCTCTGATTAACTTTTCGCTTTGGAGAAAGCGGCTGGGTTTCTTCCGTCCCAAACTCCACATCGTGAACGCCGATGGGGAGAGGCGGCGAGAAGGCGAGCCCGGGCTGGGCGGGGGGGGGGGGCCTCTGCCCGCTCGCCCCCCCCCCACCCCCACCGTCGAAGCGTCTCCCTCCGAAGCCCAGCCATAATTCAAGCGGCCGGGCGCACGCAACAGGGCCAGGCAGGGCTTCGCGCGAAGGGAGGGAAGCTCGGCAAGGTGGAGGCGGAGGGAGGGAAGCCGGAAGAAACTTGGGCCGAGCGGCTGAACTTTCCTGCCCGACGCCGGCTGCACTTTCTGCCGCCTCACGCTTCCCAAGGAGGGGGCGGGCGGCGGGATCGTTTCTAGGCTGAGCTCTCCCCGAAGCAAGCCCAGGATCAGGAAGCGCCCAGCCCTCCCTAGCCCCGGGGCTGCTGCGCCCTCTGGCTTACCCTGCTCCGAAAGCACCTCGCCTTGCAGCTCCTCGTCCGATCTGAGATGCTGGGGCTTGGCTTGCTTTCGCCGAGACATGCTGCTAACTGAGGCGTCTTCTGGTGCCTGCTTTTTGCAGAGACATCGGCGAGAGGTGGAGCGCTGGGGTGGTTGGGGGGGGGGGAGGGGGTGGTGGAGGGGCGATTAGGTAGGTGGGGGGAGGAGGAGGAGGAGGAGGAGGACTTGGTGGCGAGGGGAAAGTCGAGTTGGCGTCGGCGTCGGGCGGGCCACCCCTTCCTCCGGATTTCGGCGCCGATTAATTAAGAGCAGCAGCAGCAGTAGCAGCAACTCCCCCCTTCCCGGCGACAAACTCACGAAGCGCCCGAGCAAGTAGCGGCGGCGGCGGCGGCGGCGGCGGCTGAGCCGGGCGGGGGCTCCGCGGGTCTGTGCTGGGTGCGCGGCCGGCTGCGCGCCTCGCGCACGGGGCTCAGTAATTATGATTGTGAATAATGCATGGCGATTAATGATGCCGGGGGCGAGCGCGGATTGGCCCGGCTCCAGCGGGCTCGGGCTGCATATGTAAATGAGGGAGGGCGCTCAGCAATTAGCCGCCTCAGTCCGCCCAAGGATGCGTCTGCCCGGCACCAGCAGCGCCTCCTGCGAGAGGCACCGACTGCAGAGGGAGCGGCGGCGGCGGCAAGCGGGGACACGGGCGGCAGCAGCAGCAGCAGCAGCGCAGCGCGCACCCCGCACGGGGCTCTCTCTCTCTCTCTCTCTCTCTCTCTCTCGGCGTGTGCATTCACTTTACACCACCTAGGTGCCCCGGCTTCCCGGCTGCGGGGAGGGCTTTTCCGCCCCTTCCTTTCAAACAAAATTACATCACTCTGTGTCTTTTTTCCAGGTTCCTCTTTACCCAGAAGTTAGTCTGCATCGCCCTTAAGTTTCTTTCTTCTTCCTGCTGCGGCGTCTTTTTGTCGAGAGAGAGCGAGCGAGCAACTTTTGCCTGTGTTTGTTTTCTGTTCTTCGCTGCCTCGTCCTGCGTCTCCTTCCCTCCTGCGATCGCTGGCCGCCTGCGCTGACCCCGGCTTCTCTGGGGAGGGGGGCGTTGTTTGGCGATCGGGGAGGGGGTCGAGCAGCCCAACTCGAGGACTCGGGGCTGGGGAGTTTTGTCTTTCACCTCTCGCCTTTTCTCCCCCTCCTTCTTTGTCTTGCAGCTTCTCTCTTCTTCTTCTCTCGCGCCGACCAACAAGAGCCGCTCGGCCGGTGCCTCCTTTGCTGTGAGATCGCCGCCGGTGGCCACTTCCTGTTGTCCGGTGCTCGGAAGTTTTCCGTTCTCTCCTCTCTCTCCGTCTCCGGCACAGGTTGCGGTGTGACTTCCCCGCTCTTTGGGGGCGCCGCCGCCGCCGCCGCTGCTCCTCCTCCTCCCCACTTGCTCCCGTCTCCCTTCTCCCGAGTCGCTGCGCCCTCGGTGCCAAAGGATCTCGGTTTTGTTTGCAGAGAGAGAGAGAGAGAAAATCCTTGGTCGCCGGCAAGGGGTGGGGTGGGTGGAAGGTGGGGAAAACCCACCACCGGCGACCCCCAGCGAGGCTTGGGAGGGGGAGCGAGGGTTGGGCTGCCGCGGGGGAGGTGGGTATTCCCTGGCCGCCTCCCCCGCCTCTTCTTCCTCCTCCTCCTCCTCGCACTTTCCTCGATTGGGCGGCAGCCTGCCTTGGCACCCGGCGCTCGCCAATCGATGCCTCCCCCTGCGCGGGAGAAGGAGGACTGCGCGCCGCCAGGGCGTCGCGGGTTGCGGCGGAGAGAAACTTTCAAGTTGGGCAGCGGCAACGGCGGCGGCGGCGGGGCTCCGCCTCCTCCTCCTTCCTGCTGCTGCCCCCTCGCCGCCGACGCCGGACGAGCAGCTCCCGGACGCCACCGAGGGCGCCTCTCCGCAGCAAACACTTGTCCACACCGGTGGCTTCTCTCCCCCCCCCCGACTCCCTCTCTCCCTCTCTTTTGTTTTCCCCAAGAGAGAGGAATCCCCTCTCCCCCCCCCCTTCGATTCTCTCCTGGGATTTCCTCCCAGTTTCTCAATTCCAGTCCTGCTTCGCGACCGGGGGTGGGGGGCGTGGGGCTGGGTGCTCCGCTCCGGATCCACCCCGAAGTGTGAAACTCAGCCACAAGTTAGGCACGAAAGACTTCCCACGACGGCGCCCACCGCTAGGATGTCCCACGGACTTACTCGCCTCCTCCAACCTTTGCATCAACCTCCTGCCATCCTTTCTTTTTGTTTTCTTCTCCATTTCCCCCACTGACTCTCCCCCCCCCTCAAGTTTTGCCATCACAGCTAGATTTCGCTGCTGCTGCTTTTGGGCTCCGTATCACCTCCGGCAAAGTCTTTGGTCTCGGGCTTGCAGGCGCCCACCTTGCGGGAACGGGGGAAAGGAGAGGCGCGGGGGATTTGGGGGAAAGGGCTTTCCTCCACTTCCTCCCCCCTCTCTCTAGCATTAGGCCCCCTCCTTTCACGTAATCCCTCCATCCTCAGCCTTTAAGGACATCCACAGCTCGGCTTCTCTTGGGGAAACAGCGCTTGTTAGGGAAACTTTTCCACGCTGCGTTCAGCGGAACCAGCGCCGTTCCTACCGAGCGCTTCTCCTCCGTTGCGCCGGCTTCCCTTCCCTTTCTGTTCCGTTTGTTGCGAAACAAAACAAAACAAAAAAAGTTTGGACAATCCCGGCAATCTGATTTAATTTCTTTTCTCAATCTCTTCCAGCAATCTGATTATTTTCTCATTCTCTCCCCCTCTAAAGCACTAAAACTACACCTTTTCGCATCGTTTTTAATAGTCGAAGTTTTTGAACTAAAAACAAAACAAAAACCGGAAAGGGCTAAACGAATAGATTTCCCCAAAACAACCCTCCACCTGGATCGAGACTTTATACACCACGAAAGCAAACCCAGAGAGCATTTTCTGCTAATTCTCCCCCTATTCCAAGTGTTTCGAATGCGATGTATACATGCTGTGAACGTGAGACTTTTATTTACTTTTTATTGCTATTTCTTTTGAGTTTCTCTTATTCATTTATTTTCTCCCTTGCCTTCCTGCTTCTTCTCTCCCTCGTTTGCCTTTCTGACTTCTCTCCAAGAAGACTTGGAGTGGTTCAAAGCAGCTGGGAAGTTTTGCCGGCTCGGCTGGGTCCTCTGCCAGCAGAGAACTGGGGAGCGGGAGACGAGAAAGGACGAGAGGTGCAGCTCGGCGAGAATCGGAGTTTGTTGGGGGTTGTGTGAACGTTTTCCCCACAAGTAGACTCCTTTTCAGGACCCCCTGCGTATGTGCAAAAGTGGGGCAGAAAGGAATAGGTCCAGGGGACCGGCAGCGACTGCTGCTATAGAAACCTTCCGGCCGGGAATTAAAACCCAGGCGGTCCGAGATCTCCCTTTTCTTTTTGGCGTGTTGGCATTTCTTCAGAAGTGCAAAAGGCCAGTTATGTAGTTTGGCTGGGATCCTAAGCACATTTACTTGAAAGTAAACGCCCGCTGGATCCGAGGGAGCTCCGTTTCCAGTTCGCGCCTGCCTAGGGATCTTCTGTGCCTTACAAGAAAATGTACCTAAAGAATCTTCACCCGACCAGATTTAGATAGCTATATCTGCCTATATAAATAAAATTTCAGTTTCAATCCGGTCGTCACCTGCGAAGCAATTTCCCGGAAGCTTGCCCACCATCCCAAACCATGGTTTTTGTACGTGGATTCAAATAAAATATTCTTTTAAAAATATATATCATGAATGAGAGTTGTCTAAAAGCTTACTTTCGCTTCTTGAAAATCTCCAGCACATACACTACGAGAGATTTTGTGGGATGGGAAAGGATCTCTAGGGGGGAAACGAAAAGGGGGGGAAAGAGCCACTTAGGGATGTTTAATGACCAGCCGGCCTTAAGAAGGCATCGTTACCAGATTTGTATCTCCGGTATTTGCATAGTACTGCATCTCACATCTTTTCCGGTTTTGTTTTAAACACACACACGTTGTTGGTGGTGGTTATTTAATGCGGGGAGATAGGTAGGGGCGTGTGTGTATTCTGGGAGTCGAAGGACTTCTGAAAGTTCTTGCTTTAAAGGCAAAAAAATACCAACACTTTCCCCCTACCTCCTCTGCCTGTGTGGAAGTGGGTCACCAGAGGAAAGCCTTTAATGGAAGGGTCGCTCATCCTCTTTACTTCACACCTGCTTGCGCGCTGCCACCCCCCACCCCAAAATCTTTCCCCCGATCCGGCGGAGAGAGGACCGACATTTGTCAAATCCGGTGGCTCCCAATTCTGGAGATTCCGCTTTCTCCCTGAGGGCTGTAGTTTAAGGGAGAAACAATCAGGATGTGAAGAATCGAAACCGCACCAATTCTACTCTCTCTACAAACACTTTCTCTGTCACGTGAGAAAGTTTTCTGTAGCCCTATCCTAAAAGCTTCAAGCCGAAATAAAGGAAGTAAAACGTGGGGCGATATACAGAGGCACTTTACATAGCAGGTTAACGGATCTATGTGTGGATTACAGCACAAGCGTCGAGATATTAAAATAATAATAACCTATAAATCCAAAAACCAAGAATGTGTGGATACAATTCCAGTCATTTTACTCCTCGCCCTACTGGTAGTACAGAAACCTTATAATATTTTAATACATAATAGTGGGTGGTGCGTGGAGAGGGGGGGCATAATCAAATACCAACTTGCTTTCCCTCCTCCCCCTGTAATTAAATTTAATTTGTTAATTGCCCTTCCCTCCGCAATGGTGTTTTCATCTGAAAGGAAGGCACGCAATCATTTTGTCTGCTTGATAATAATATTTTTCCAATTAGTACTGTATTTTGTTATAACATTGATGGGATACACAATTATGCAGGCTTCCTTTCACTCGTATCCTTGAGAAGTGGGGTGGTTGGGTGGTTGGTGGGGAAGGGGTGGCAGAGGAATCTGATCTGCAAGATTGATTTCTCAAGAGGGAAAAGGGTAAAGAGTTTAATCTCCCGTGTGTATATGCATATCTATATAACTCCGGACAGGGGCTCGCAAATCCGAGAAAACCTTCAAAGAGAGACTCACGTGCAGAGAAGGTGGAGCTCACACTTTCCGGGTACATGCTAAAAAGAGAGAATAAATTTCCTGATTGCAGGTTTGTGTGGGCGTGTGTGTGTGTTTGTGTGTGTGGGCGTCCATTATACGGAGTTTAATGTTCATTATCTTTTCGTTCCCCTCTAACAGAATCCTCTAATTCATGTCTGCTCAGAAGCACACCCCATTGAGATCAATGGGATTTACTCCCGGGTAAAGGATGTAAGAGGATCGCAACCTCAGCCTCCAGCTCGAGCAATTCCTCCAGCTAGTAGTCCCCAGCCCACCCTGAAACCCCATCTCCCCTCCCCTAGTTTTCCTTTGGAAAACTTGGAAGTTTCAATTCGCTCCCCACCCCTCACCCCCCCCCCCAAAAAAACACGCGCGCGCGCGCGCGCGCGCGCGCGTCTACGACGCTCTTTTAAAAACGGCTGGCAATTCCGCTGGCACTTGAGCGCAGATATTGCTAGATTAATATTATTATTGGTAAGAAGAGGTAATTGATAACACCACCTGCCACTCCAGAGCAATCAGGATGATAAATGTTTCCATCAGAGGGAAATCTGTGCTTGGTCTACCACAGCCTAATCCAAACAGCATGTCAAATGTCAATTATAAAGATGTTTCTTTTCTGTTACATTTTTTTTTTTTTTGGAAGGGTGCTGGTGGAAGAGGAAAGGACGCGGGAGGTAGAGAGCAACTATCTCTGCCTGACGGATTTATAGAGCCTGCCTAGCGCTTAGGTAAAGGGACCCCTGACCATTAGAATATTGCCCAAGGATGTCCTCAGACTGAAACCGACCGTGCTCTTAAGACAGCAACTGGACACAGTTCCTGGGTCTTTCTCCCAATTAACCAAGGGATTAGTAAAAGGATCAGTGAGAAAACAGGCTTTATTTCCACATCACATTAAAAAAAAAACAAAAAACCCAACAAACCACCCAGATCAAGTAGAGGCGAAGACAAGAAGGAGAGTGGTGACTAACTGTGATGGCCCCCACAAGGCATATTTAGCCCAGAATCCCCACGAAGCGAATTTACATGAAACTAAAAAACCCCACTGCTTTCAATGGGGCTGCCTTCTTTGTGCTCAGGATCTCAGCTTTGTATATGCAAATATCATCTAAAACGAGCGTGTACAGTAGATGTGTGCGCGCGCCCTCGCGTCCATCGTTATCTGTCTGGTATACGTTGTTATGTAGTTGTGTACCTTCCCGGCTACACATGTGCAAAATTGGCACCAGCGAAATGACCATGGAGATGTGTTATCTATATAGACGCATAACCCAGCTATTTATTTTCACGCACTCTCACACCCTCCCAAGCACGCACGCACACGCAAATTTGACCCTTCCTCTCTCTCCAAACACGCACGATTATACACATCTATTTGTAAGGTACAATTTATATTTCAGCAGATTATGAGTGTAACCGGCTCCCTCCCGTGCGTAAAAAAGAGAGGAAAGAAACTTTGCTTCCTCTCAGTTCCAGATACGGTTTTTCTTTAAGATTATTATTAGCTGGTATTAATAGATGCACAGGCCTCAAAAGACGAAATCAGCTATTGATAATTGCAAGAAGTATACGGCAGCTACTGTATCGATCGGCTTGTCCCTTATTCCCCTGGTACGGGAGAGATAAGAAGACACACTCTTTAGTGCAATATAATTTCTTTTGACCTATCTGCTTGCTACAGACTTATGATGAATAGCCAGAGTGGTTAAAGTCCTTTATCACGAAAGTTGCCCCTTGATATAATATTGATTCTTTATAACTAGCTCCAAACACAAAAATCAAAGTGTCCACTTGGCCATCATCATCATCAATATCATCACAAAAGCTCTGGAATAAAGATCAGCCGAGGACGGAAAATGCTTTCTATAATCTGCCCTCCTAATCTTTATTTGCTGATGATGAAAAGGAAAAGGGAGGGGGGTGCAGGGAGGAAGAGGTTGTGTGTCGTCTGAACCGGTGGGGTTGGAGGCGGAGAAATTAGGCAAAGGAAAAGCGCTTTAATTTATATTTTTTATTTGCAAAGGAAAATTAAGCGGGGAGTGGGGATAGATAAAAGCACCCCCCACTAAAGGATGCCACAGGGAGTCGGTTTCGAAACTTCCTATCCAGGATAGCATCCCCTCTTTCCGGCCCAGTCAGACGCAGAAAGTTCTGCATGTTAGGAGCAAAACAAAAGGCGCGACAATTCTTATTGACAACGCTAAGTTTGTTGGCGGTTGCTTCTTCAGGAGAAAGCAACCCTGTCGTCGCCCTGCTGTTCTTCCCAATGAGCCTCTCGGTTCCCTTTCCAGACAGGCTTCATTTCTATAAAGCCATCAATAATCTCTTTTAGGTGACAGGTATGCAGCTCGGGAGGCGGAGGGGGTCACGTCAAGACCGCAGCTTATGGGATGTTGTCAATGGGGATGGACAACCGTGCAGAGGCGAGCCCGGGAGCCCAAGCCACGTGCGGGTTCCACCCTGACCCCACCATCCTCACTCCCCAGGAACGCGCCGGCGTTTCCTTCCGTTCCTTTGCTGCATTCGGACAGTTCGCAGTCTCTGCGTTCGTGTGCATGCGAGAGAAAATGGGCCGCTGGAGAGGAGAGGAGAGGAGAGAGAGAGAAAGAGAGAGAGAGAGAGAGAGAGAAATAGGAAGTTGGACGTCATGCCTCTTGGAGCAATCGGGAGTGGGAATGGTTTCATTCCGTGCAAAGTGGACGTGGCTCGTCGTTAATGGGCTAGTTAGGCTCGCCTTAACGCTGAGCAGCCACTTGCAGGCCAGACAGGAGTTGGAAGGGGGGGGGCTGCCTGGCGCGGGACGGGAGGGTGGGGGCTGGCGAGGCAAGACGTTCCCTTCCATTTCGGCCAGCTACCTTTCTAGGGAAAGATGAGAAAGCTGGACACCAAAACAACTTCTTCCAAACTGCCCCCCCCCACTTTAAACAAATAGGAATAGAAGTGATCGTGCCTCCCACCCCCCCCCCCCCCACCCACAAGGTCAGATCTTGCCCTCCAGAAATGGCAAAGCGGTGGTGAGGAGGCCTTTTCCTCTGAATGGTCTTGGTCTGTTGCGGAATTAAGACCCGGAAGCAGGCGAGCGAGTCACGGCAGGCTACGCGCCCACACACCCGCCGCGATCTTGCTTCCGACCTGGAAGCGTGAAAGGACGCGACTGAAAACCTGAGACTGGGAAGGAGGGCGCGGACACGGGAACCCTATGAAGAAGAGGGGCGAGGTGGGGAGGAAGAGAGAGAGAGACTTGGATCGGCCTGCGGCGCTTCTAAACACCGGATCTATCTATCTATCTATCTATCTATCTATCTATCTATCTATCTATCTATCTATCTATCTATCTATCTATCCATCCATCCATCCATCCATCTATCCCCTTCCGCCACTCCGCCGCCTTCCCTTCTCGCCCGCCAAGGAAGCGCTCCTCTGGCAAGCAGCCGCCTTGTCCTGCTGCGTCCCTCCTGCCTGCCTGCCTGCGTCTCTCTCTCTCCCCCGGCTCCCTTTCCTCTCCCTCGTCTGCCTCTGCCTCCGTCCCCGCCCGACGTTGCCTTTGCCTCTGCAGCCGCGGGAAGCGCGCCCTCCCCTCCGGCTACTCGGCGACCCAGCCGGCCGGCCGGCCCGCTCCTCCTCCTCGCCACCAACTTCCTGGCCAACTTCGCAGAGCTCCCTGGCTGTTTGCGGCCTGCGGAGACCCACGAAGATCGGACGACCCCCACCCCCCTTTGGCGAGCCCCCCCCTCACCTCCCCGGAGATCAGGGGGCAGAAAAGGGAGGAAAGACAGGATCGGGCCCCCAGGATTTATTTATTTATTTATTTAAAGACGCTTCTATATAACGCTAAGGGGTAGTGGCTGGTGGTTACTTCATAGGCAGAAGTAAGCCCCATAGAATTGGGGGCGGGAGGTTCTTCCCAGGTAAGTGGGTAGAATGAAGGATCCCAGTGATTGCGAATGATTCACAGAGGCACAGGAGATTTAGCTCCGAGCCTATCTCATCACCTTATATATCGTGTAAACGTGTTTCAAGATGGACAGGGCCCGAAAACAGTATTCCGTGGTTGGGGGTCTAGAGAGGAAGGCTATCTTCCAGCTCTGTGCTACAAACCCAAACCTTCCTTCCAACTCCCATTAATCTTTGAATAACATTACTGGGTAGTTTTGTCAGTCTCTTTCTCTCTAAACAAAACATCCCGAACAATGTTTACATCTAAGTCCCACCGAGTTTATTTACTGGAACTTCTTAGTGAGTATGCCTTAGTGTTTCAGTCCAGATCTGACAGTCTGTCAAACGCTTACAGGGCTGGCTGGATCACTCATGTATACAAGCCTCTTTTCCACGCACAGAGTTTCTTGTCATTCAGTCACCTGCAAGCAGCACACCTAGAGGCCAAATTCTATTCCTTTTTTCCCATGCATATGCCACCAGCTCATTATATATGCAGATCTGTCTCTTTCTCTCTCCCATACTCACTTGAGTGGAATTTACCCTTCCAAGTTTTTGCTTGTTGATGCTGCCCCAAGATTTGTTCAAGGTTCGCAGTGAAATAGAATAAAACTTTACTGCATGTTCTGTACTGTAGGTCACTGGGATGTCAAATTCATAATGCTATGCACAGAGAAAGTACATTGAATGAAAAACATGCATGCATGCACACACATTTGACAAATTTCAAGTTTTTGGACGCAGGAAGAATAGATGGATTCTAAGCGGATTCTTTGTGTCATCCTTTTCTAGATAAGGATGCACATTCAATTTTAATGTGACTGCGCACATAGGCGCATGGGCAGGCGGATATACAGAATTCTGTAAGTGCCTCTTGTGCTGTTTATCTGCGAGTGGAGACTGAAAATTCCACTGGCCCTTGAACTGCTGGTATGTCGACAAAGCTGATCAAGTGGTGCCGTTTTTGTTCAACAGTGTTTTCTCTCCACTATGACCTAATGCTGTGTGCTATTGAATTTTGCAAAATACATCCATGCTTCCCTTGGGCAGAGCTAAGGTGTAAGAGTTGATGACTAACAAAGGTAATATAGATTAGAATCAATTCACCTTATCTGGTAAAAAAAGTAACAACATTGTGTCAGCGGTGCGAACATCCTCTCATCAAATGACACAATATAATTTGATTAGTTAAATAAATAATCAGCTATGTCCAGACATATAGGTCACCTACTTGCAAATTAGATTACTCTGTTTACTTACAGGCAGCACCTTGATTAGTAAACACTTAGGTTCTTTTTCCTTTCCTTTTTCGTATCTTCTATCCTGCCTGGTTGTTAAGACAGAACTTCTAATTTTTAGGAATGTAACATTTGTACCAAATGTGCCCTGGCTGTATTGTATTCATTCTTATGTGACAGTGTATTTATCTGCTGTCAAATCTAAATAAAAATAGAATAAAATGTAAAACAAATAAGCATGATCTTATGACTACTTTTTCTGAAGCATATGCATGACAGAAGCCATTGTATTCTATACTTATTATCCAAGTGGTGATTCTTATTGTAGCTAAAACGGCAACATCCATGCATAAAGAGGAAGAAGTCAGCAGGCTTGAGGAAACACAAATTTGGCAGGAAGTCCTTTTTTTTGGGGGGGGGAATCTCTCACACAAAGCAGTTCAACAAATACTAAACATGCTCAGGGGTACAGAATGCTGACTGTTGAAGCAGGAAATGGAAAACGATGTGAGGGAGGGAAATAAGAATGGAGTATTCTGGAAACGACCATGGCTGGCTGCCTAAAATCCTGAACAGAAACGCTTGTCACTGCAACATTTTGTTGCAGGTTCAACTTGTCTAATAATATTGTTATGAGTGGTGTTAGTGTTAGTTGGATGTGGTGGTATGAGGAAAACATAACTGTTATAGAAAGGAGAGTTCCTGGATGCCAAGATCTAAGTCTGGGGCATACTCTTTGATGAGAGAACCCCCCCCCCCAACAGAGATCTTTTAAAATCACAAAATGTGCAGCAAAGTAATGCATGGAAATATAGGCTGCTAGACCTTTAAAATATGTGCCCTTTAAAGTGAGTTCCGAAGTTCCCCTATTTCTCTAGCATAGGAAAAGACCACATGTTTGGTAAGTTAAAAATGGTTTACTTGCAAACTCTCCAAAGGTCAGATTCATGCGCTTTCCCATACAGCATTCAGAAAAAAGTTGCCCAGGCAGTAAAACTTGGCTTAGTTACAAAGTGGTGAAAGTTCCTAAGTTATTAGTATAGGAACTCAAGAGGGGCTTGTGAGAGCCATGCAGTCTGAGCAACCAGACTCAAGCCTCTTTACATGCTGAGCTTTTCAAGTAGGCTGGAAGTTGAACAATAGGCTTGATTACTCATTTCCTCCCAAGATAAGGGGAAGCAACATAGCTAAGCCTGGCAGGACAGCTTACTCTATGATATTAACCCCTTTATTCATTAATTGTGCATGCAGTTGTTGTAGTTGCCTGAGAAGGGGTCTGTGGGATAACTAGCCTCATATAACCAACATGCTTAAGTCTAATTAATGATGAAGGGGTTAATGCTGAAGGAACGTGGCCCTCAAGAAAAGAAAACGTAGCCCATCCTGACTGAAAGTATTAGGGAGTCAGTGAAGATCACATAGCAGTTTTTTTTTGTTGTTGTTTCATTTTGTTTATGAATTCCGTCCTATGAAACATCTGAAAGTGATATAATAATCCGGAAACCGAACAACAAAATTTAATAATGGAGTAGTGCAGTGTAGTGGTTAGAGTGTTGGACTAGAACCTGGGAGGTCAGGGTTTACATTCCCACTCAGCCATTAAGCGCACGGGGGGACCTTGGGCTAGTCACTGCCTCTTAGCCTAGCCCACCTCACAGAGTTGTTGTGAGGATAAAATTGGCAGGGGAAAAACCATGCACTTTGGGGAAAAGGTGGGATGTAAATCAAATCAATCAATCAACCAACCAATCAGATAAAGCATCAAAATCCATAAAATGGGATTCCGCTCATTCTATACACTTCCACTCACCCAATACTCGCATAAATTCTGCACCCACAAACACTCCCATCCCTCTGTCACCCTACCCCTGCATACATTCACTCATGTTTGTAAAACACTCCCTCCTTCACTCTTAACAATTAAGGGACCCCACCAATCCCCTGGCTACTTATACAAAAAGACTGTATAATGACACCGGCAGCCTAAGAGGATGTGGCTAAAACCAAATTTAATCTAGGACTCCACCGATCCCAATTGAAACCTTACACCATACATCCAAACATTCATTCGCATAGGGCTATTGTCTATGGGAGAGGAACTGAGCTCTCGCCCACATTAATCAGTCACCTGTACCCAACTCCCACCTGAGATATGGCCCCATGTGAGTTTTCTATGGGGGTGGGGTGGGAGGGAGTTTCATTTATGTGATCTCCCACCACCACCGGAGCATGAAATGGTTCAGTGTTAGGTGAAGTTCCACGTGATGCTTCTGAATGTTAACACCAGCCCTTTAAAACTTGGATGTGTGGGCTGAAGAGTCAAAGGACCTGAAGCAAAGGACAAGTCATACACACACACACACGGAAAGAAAGTGGCAAGCTGAGAGAAGAGCATGGTGTCTGTGTAGGGTTGCAGGCTGGGTGATGTGCTGTTGGAACGGGCCCGTGAAGAAGACACCGGCTGGTTTCAACAATGCACAGGAACCCAAAACAGGATGGGTTCAAGAGTAACCATCAGAATATGATCTTCATATCTTTCCCTAGTTTGGGGTAGAAGGTAGGTACCATTTTCGGGCAGAGAGACTAGGTACATGAGATAAATATTTGAAAGCACTGCACATGCAGAAGAACAACATAAGACAGATTCCATCCATTCAGAAAGCTGTTGTGGTGAACTGGAGTGAAGACCTGCCCTTACTTGGGTAGAAATAGAAAAGGAACAAGGACTGAAAATGAGAAGATTATGCTTTTCAGACAGT
Source organism: Podarcis cretensis (assembly GCF_951804945.1). NCBI lineage: Eukaryota > Metazoa > Chordata > Lepidosauria > Squamata > Lacertidae > Podarcis > Podarcis cretensis. The sequence continues at coordinate 35,776,490 of NC_137176.1, forward strand.
GGATTTGGATTTGGACAGCGTAAGGAATGTGGCATAAAAAGGACAGTGTAGGATTTAGTTAGCAGTGACCAAAGTTCTTTTCCTACTACAGAGGGGAGTATTTATAATTTTAACAATTTTTAACGCCAACACACACACACAAAATGATAGAACAATCCAAAGTTGGGCGAGAGCAGCTCAAAACCATTTATTTAGCTGTTCATAAACAGGTTGCAAGTGCTTCAGGCCATTTATACTGCTGAAATAAATATCAAAGAACGGAGGGGTAAAAAAAAAAAAAATCCATCTGAAACACCAACTTCTGCTTTTTAAGGCCCTCACTAGCTGACAGAGAGTCAAAATGAATTTTTTAAACAAAATTTGAAGTGTTCATGATACAACTACACAATCGTGCACTTTGCTGAGTGTATGTGTATTCTGTGCTTTTGCTAATGTCACCTGACAACACTTTCATTCAAGGTAAGGCAACATGGCAGAAAAAGTATTGACTTTCTGTTTTTCTGTCAGTGAAATGTATAAAATGCTGTGGGTCCCCCCCCCCCCTTCTCCTGGACAAAATTGATAAAGTATCACCTTTGGATTGTGAACATTTACTTAAATTGTGCAATAATACTCTCATATTGTGGGCTTGGCTATTATAGCAAAATCTTCGCCATTATTGAGATCAAAATCAATTGATCAGTCAATCATCCTGTCTGTTTTCCTCTCCTTGCAGAGAAAATGGAAGAGGAAACAAACTGAGCCCTGTCTTTCTTTATATTATCTGGTGTGGAATTAGTTTCTTGTTTTATTTTTGCTTTTAAAAAGGTATTCATACAAACACTTTTATGATTTGAGTATACAAGGTTTAAAATGACTGAATTTATTTTTTTTCAAAACAAGAACAACACTAACCACGTGCGCATGCACACACACACACACACTAATTTGAGCCATGAAAGGTTGTGATCCTTGCCGAGTCCCACATTGCACTCAGATGGATGAAGTAGCACCAAGAAAACTGCACATTCCAAGAGTAGGAACATCTGAAGATTAGCAGATAATGGACCTCCGTGTGAAAGAGTAGCTATTGAATCCAGACCCATTACACAACAATGCAGAGCATCTGAGCGTGCATCTGAACCCTCTGGAGAATCAGCTCATCAGCTAGCCAGGATTCTTTACTTCCTAGTAAAACCTTGCTATGGAAACATCATATCTGCACAGAAGCAACAATGTCATAAGAGTACATGGCACCAGGGCAGAGTGCTTATCCTTTAAGCATTATCCATACTATGTGCTGAGAAGCAGGACATACATTCTGAACTGTGTTCAAGTAGAAGTAAGTTGTCTTCTTCTCCTTGGAGCAGGGTCTAGGAGATATTGTGCTTGATATGAAATGATATAGTCCCACATCCTGCTTTCACCCCACCTGATTCTGGAGCTAATTGCCAGTTATTACAGCTTATTATTATTTCAAAATATAAAACCACAAAATACATAATCAAAATACAGTAGTACCTCAGGTTAAGTACTTAATTCGTTCCGGAGGTCTGTACTTAACCTGAAACTGTTCTTAACCTGAAGCACCACTTTAGCTAATGGGGCCTCCTGCTGCTGCCTTGCCGCTGGAGCACGATTTCTGTTCTCATCCTGAAGCAAAGTACTTAACCCGAGATAATATTTCTGGGTTAGCGGAGTCTGTAACCTGAAGAGTATGTAACCTGAGGTACCACTGTAAAAACAACAACAACAACAACAACAACATAATTATTTATACCCCGCCCATCTGGCTGGGTTTCCCCAGCCACTCTGGGTGGCTTCCAACTGAATATTAAAAACAATACAGCATCAGACATTAAAAACTTTCCTAAACAGGACGGCCTTCAGTTGTCTTTTAAAAGTAAAATACCGTAATTTTCGTCCTATAGGGCGCACCGGCCCATAGGACGCACCTCAATTTTTTTGGCGGGGAAAATGAATAAAAAAAATTTATTTCCCCCCCCAGTCGCGGCTGCCGCCCCAAGCCTTGCGCACACCTGCCCGAAGCACGGGGCACCCTCCGGAGGGCTCCGCGTGCTTCGGGCTGCAGGCTGCTGCCCCAAGCCTTGCACGCCTGGCGGGACCTCCCGCTGGGCACGCGAGGCTTGCAGACACTCGCCCGAAGCACGGGGAGCCCTCCAGAGGGTTCCGAGTACTTCGGGTGGCAGGCTGCCGCCCCAAGCCTTGCGCACCTGGTGGGATCTCCTGCATGGCGCGCAAGGCTTGCGGACACTCGCCCGAAGCACGGGGGGCCCTCCGGAGGGCTCTGCGTGCTTCGGGCGGCAGGCTGCCGCCCCAAGCCTTGCGCACCCGGTGGGACCTCCCGCCGGGCGCGCAAGGCTTGCGGACACTCGCTGGGGCTGCAGGTTGCTGCCCGCAAGCCTTGGGAGCCCGCGGGAACTCCCGCCGGGCTTGCAAGGCTTGCGGATAGCTTCCTGAAGCCTGGAGAGTGAGAGGGGTCAGTGCGCACCAATGCCTCTCGCTCTCCAGGCTTCAGCAAAAGCCTGCATTCGCCCCATAGGACGCACACACATTTCCCCTTCATTTTTGGAGGGGAAAAAGTGCGTCCTATGGGGCGAAAAATACGGTAGTTGTTTATTGCCTTGACATCTGCTGGGAGGGCGTTCCACAGGGCAGGCGCTACTACCGAGAAGGCTCTCTGCCTGGTTCCCTGTAACTTCACTTCTTGCAGTGAGGGAACTGCCCTCGGTGCTGGACCTCAGTGTCCAGGCTGGATGATGGGGGTGGAGACGCTCCTTCAGGTATACTGGACCAAGGCCGTTTAGGGCTTTAAAGGTCAGCACCAACACTTTGAATTGTGTTCGGAAACAATAACCCTCCCTCAACCCCCCCACATATTAAATGGGCATAGGATGTGTATTGCCACCTGTTTGCATGTGTCTAGTGAAACTGAGGGTTAGTCTTCCAAAACGTTTTGCTGTATGAGGCAAAGGACAAGATGATGCTGGCTCTTCGACTCTGATGATGGGAAAGTACCCTCTAATGTGCCTGAGGGCAGCAGGCTTGCTTTAGTGGGTGCGGAGCAGGTCACATGGCACACCCAGCATTGTCCTCCAATATCTTGCCACCACCTCCCAGTCACCCCCAGCATTTTTATTGTATCCTATAATGCCTGAGACTAAAAGACCTTTAGTCCTCATCCTAAAACATCCTGCGCCAGCACATCAGTTGGAGTGCAGTAACAATTACATCACTGCAACGCAAAAAAACCCCACCGTGTTGTTGCATTGGCATCAAAGGCAGATGCGCTAATATGAAAGCTAAGGTTTAGGTTGTTTACCGCTTAGAGATATTTATGTTGTTGAAAAGGACTGGAGCAATTCCTGCTAACACTTAACAAGGATAATCTATTTCAAAAGATGTATTAATCTTATTTACATATCTCCGCAGATACTGAGCTCCCCCAGTGAGCAAATGTTGTTTTAGAATTAATATAAACTTATGGCGCATTGCACTTCCAACAGTAAATGAAATAATAAAGATATGGGAATAAAATCCTTTCTCAGCTCTAGGGAACTCACTGATGAAATAATCTGCAAATAAGATTAAAAGATTTCAGTACCACTAAGATTGCCTCTCGTGACCTTAAATGTCACCCAACTCAGAGTTAATATGGCACGCTGTATTTATTTATTTTATTATTATTAATCAGTCTTGTAAGACATAAGGATCACTTATTATTATTTTGCAGGAGTGCTGTTTGTGAATCAAGTTTCATTGCGTGAAATGAACATTTCCATGTTGGAAGTAGGACCTGCGCTATGAAATAATAAATGCTCTTCATGGGAGGAGGCTCTGGAGGAGAGATGGTTCTTTAATGTGACACACAAAGGCATAATAGGATACAGCAGACAGAAATCTGTTGCCAGACAAATTCATAGTACAGAGAAAGCACAAACTCCGAGAGTAATTAAGCCCAAGAGCAACCTTAGGTGTTTGTGTTTCCCACAGAATTCAATTAAAAAACAAGCCTCAGAATGGTGGCTAAAACTGTTAAGATGGAAAGGTTTCCTAGAAATTCTTGGAATTACACGGCTTTTGCTGGCCAGCATTATCTCAGATCAGATGGTCATAATGGGCTAGAACAAGATTGTGGAACTGAGAGCTTGAGGGCCAAACTAAATGGGATAGGGCCAGCTGCATTGGGTCAGCCCCATTTATGCATAGATGTAATTGCTACCATAAAGCATTATGTAGAGGTTGGGAGCTGAACCCCACTGCCCTCTGTTCTCTGTTGCTTCAGGCAAACTTTCCCCTGTCTAGTGAACAATGCTGGCAAAGCAGTGGAGAAAAGTGCCTAAAGTAGTGAGGTATGGTGAAGCAGGGTTCCTCTTCCATCATCTATACACATCTTTTGTTGTAAAAACTATTCTCCCTGGCGCCTGCTGCATGTACAGACAGATGCTGTGCTCCTGGAGGAAGTACAGAGGAAGGCTTAAAGCTGGAAGTTGCATAGGAGGCCCACAAGCTACTTCCATCTCCCTGTGTTTAAACACAGAGCTATATGGCAAGAAAGCTGTAGCATTTTGGTGCCAAAATCCATCTATCTCTGATTCTCCCAACAAGATAGAATAGGCAGATGGGTGTTTAGGGTCACAGCTAGACTTTTCCCACACCCAATTGTTGATTATCTTGGGGTAGTGTGTGTTTGGTCTACATCATATGGCCTTCTTCATGGGCCAAGTCAATAGAAATCTACAGTGGGTCAAAGTGATTTTTTTTAAAAAATCAGTTCACTGACACAACTTTGGAGCAAGCCAGCATGGATATGGTGGAAAGAGATTTCAGGAAGGTAAGCACACCAAAGCAATTCTTCTAGGATGATGTTTTCACGCAGACTCAGAGCAGCTGAAGCATATTTCAACTGGCTGGGCAAGACCTCTGAGAAGAAGCCATCTTCAACATCCACAGCTCAATCAGTGTGGAGGAGTGGTATAAGCTTGGCTGTGAGGGCTTGAGAATATTGTTGTTCACCCTGACCCATGGCAGAATAACCCATATCAGGAGTGGCCAGGGCTGAACCAAGATGTTTTGCTGCCTGAGGTTGAGCAGCAAACGACTTACGTGCCCAAGTCAAGAACCATAGCACTTGAGGCCAGTCAAGTTATTTTGGTAGCTGAGGCAGAAAAGTCTACAAATGCCTCTGCTGTTCCCTGGCACACACCAAATAATAAATTATTATTTGTTGACCTTTCAGGACACCCAAAAGTGGCAACCTGAGGAGACTACCTCACTCTGCCTAATGACATGGTCGGCTCTGTGAATGGCCAAATGCTTGGTATCATCTGCCTCAGACTGGGAAGTGGTTAGATTAATTGGATTCACATGAATGCATCCCCCCATATATCTTTTATAAAGGGGTGGCCCAGTCTCTTGTCCTGTTTCAGTGACACAGGGGAAATATACACTGTTATCATATCATTTGTCTTTCCTGCTGTATAATATCATTTGCATTCCCGATTAGTATTTGGATATTTATTCATGAACAGTGCTTGCAATGATAATGACAATAGTAAAAGTTTTAGAAATTGCTATGATGAATCAGAATTCTTGTAAGCAGCAACTGTGAAAAGCAAAGTGGGATGAATAACAGTTTAGCAACAATAATTTAATATGAACTCATTTCACATAAAACTAAACTCAGATAATGCATGGCTGAGGATAGAGTTTGTAATGATGGTGCAAAAAAAATAATTCCCAGAATTATTAAAAAAAATTATAGTGCCTTCAGAGAAAACTCATAACAAATAATTAGATAACAGTTTCAAGTAAATTGTCTGAAGTATACCAGAAAGTGATTATAGCTTTCAATTCCTTTTGAAACATATGAAGTGATTTACAATGCAGTTGGGAGGAGCATAAACCCATAGGCAAAAAAGCAACGAAGACATATAAATTGCTGTGTCACACTTTAGTAGATTAGGTCTTGAACCTTGGACTTCCCTTTTCTCAATGTTTGTTACAGATACTGAAAAAAGGGGACCATACTTTCAAATTTATTTTATTTTTATTTCATAAATTTATATACAGCTTGATTGTAAAGAAAATGTACAAAGTGGTTTAGAGACAACATGGGAAACTCTTTTCAATCTAAGGGCCACATGCCAAGCAGGCAACCTTCTGAGGGCCACATGCCCAAAGTGGGTGGAGCAAGAGATGTGACTTTGTACAGTCAAGAGGCATTCATACAGTTTGTTCATCCAGGTAAAAAATAAACCTGGATGAAGATGTGAAGGGTGTGGCTTAGCGAGGAGGTGTGGCCTATGGAAAATATTGAGGTCCAGATAGGGAAATCTGGAGGACTGCATGTGGCCCCCCAGACCACAGCTCCCTTAGATCTATTCAAATTGAATGGAAGCATTGCTATAAGAACCTGCCTAGTCATTTTTCTCCCTCACTCCTCTAGTCTGTGTTCAGGACTTTATTAGATGCTGGGCTGTTTTGAATTATGTGTACCAATACCACTTGTGGAGCACTTACTCGCCTGTAGGACCAATCCACCCGGAATAATATTTCTCTGCCTAAACTATGAGATATTCACTTATTCTGGAAAACTAATACATACAGTATGCTAAACAGCAAAGGAGAAAGCAATCTAATGTTGGAAGCGAGTGAGAAATAACAATAGATGCAATGAATTATTATTCTATATTATATAATGAATTGAACAATTTGTTCCTTCACTGCTCTGCAAAACTACAAGAGTTGAATGTCAGAAATGGACTTACGTGTTTGTAGACTTCATTTTAGTTATGAAGGAAGACTGAGGGGGTTAATATATTCCTTCAAAGAAAGGTGTGACGAGGCTGAAGGTTTTTTTGTTTTCTTAAAAACCCTTCAAGTAACAGACTTTATATTAGCTCTGAAGGAAGGAAGGTTGATGTGTGGCTCAGCTCCTTATTTGGGTTTAGTCAAGATTACTACATTAGCGCAAGCTCTTTATTTTTGATGTCTGTCCGAGTGGCCATATGCTCATTCTTAGAGCACGACAAGAATGCCCCCTTTGATTGTCTTAATATAAGCCAGGCTGTAGTATGAGAAAGTCAGTGATAAGGAAAATAACTTTTGTTGTTGTTGTATGGAAACAGTGTAGTTTAGGTAATTGACACAAATACTAGTCTGTTTCTCTTTGGAAATTATTTAACTCAAAATGATCAATAATTATTCTCGTTCTGAAACTAGGATGATTTTTATTTTGTATAGCTTTGCACATTTCTCCTCTGTATTTCTATTGAAACAAATTAAAGCTTCACACGTAAATCGCACTGAGTGAATATGTTGTGGGGCCAAACAAGTACGATGCAAAGGAGCTAATTATTGTGAGGAAAATTGTGTTTGCACGTTAATGCTGTCAGAGGAGTTCTGTACTTTCTGGCAATGCTTTCAATTTTGCTTGGATGCCAATGCTGTAATTCGAGCTCTATTTGTACACAAAGCTGGTGTGTTTCACACAGATGCAGAAGGGATGCAGCAAATGGGATGGGATGCACATTGACATTGCAATGCTTCTCTGGGTGTTGCTCAATGTACTTGATGGAAGCTTGTGCCATCGTGTCTGAAACCCTAACAGTCGGTGTAGACTAGGCTTCCTCAACCTCGGCCCTCCAGATGTTTTTGAGACTACAATTCCCACCATCCCTGACCACTGGTCCTGCTAGCTAGGGATCATGGGAGTTGTAGGCCCAAAGCACCTGGAGGGCCAAGGTTGAGGAAGCCTGGTGTAGACAATATGGAGCTAGATGGATCAGTGGTTTGACCCAGTATAAAGCAGCTTCCTGTGACATTGACCTGTTTGAGTCCTTGCAGTGTTAACCTCTGCACTTTGCTATAACACAACCAGAAGTGCCTCATCAGCTGTCCTCAGTTATTACTATACTATTCTGTGACTGTTGATAAATTGGGTGTGCACAGCTATTATTTGGGGGATGTGTGTGGAGAGAAAGAGAAAGAGAAAGAGAGAAAGTATGATAAATCAACACAGCTGCCTGCATTTTTGGACTCTCTGTGACTCTTTGATGAGCTCCTGCACATCAAAATTTACCACCATTCCACTGTTCATGAGGTGATTTTAACAGTCACCTCCAGGTAACAGTCTTCCTCCAACTTCCTTATCCCTCCCACAAGCTCATCCACCTTGATTTTCAAGGTTTGTCATTCATGTGGTGCCAGGAGATCCACTCACCATATGCCTTGCAGAAGTATTAAAGAAAAGCACCTCATAGAGCAGAGAGGGCAATATTTTATGACATACAGCTTATGATACTCCAAGAGGGAGTATCATTCTGCGTTTAGAAATACATCATTACAGTATATTATCAGCATGCAGTAGTCATTTCTTCATTTCTTTCCTTTTATGGTTCAGTCTCATTTGAAAAAAACACAAACACTTTAATTGGACATTGTGTCATAAGCTGTCTCCATTAACACCATCTCGGAAGATCTCTGTCACAGGCAGTTGCCAGTTAGTGAAGTTTCACAAACATATCTTCATTATTTATGCATGCTGTGCTTTATTACCAACACCAGGTGTGAGCTAGGAACACTTCGCTACACACAGGCAGCTAAAGAGGTCAAATGTCGCTGTTAAAAGCAATAACGATTAACAAACAGAACAGCAAAGGTGCATTCTCACGTGAACAGCTGGGCTCGCTGCTTCCTCAGCACTGTCATGCTCCCATTTTTATAGTGGTGAGCCCCCAACACCAGCCCTATTAATTTATTACAGGAAGAGTGCAGGATGTTTGGGGGTGAACACAAGGCACCCACTTACTTTTGGAGTCCCTCAAGGATTCAGGGCAGTTTTCAAGATTTCTTCACATCATTTGACAGTCTTATAAGGAAGTTTACTCCAAGAGGTCATTGTTATGTATTGAAGTTCTCACCCTGGCCACCAGGTGTATTGTATATATATAGTTTTCACTCAGGTCCACGTCAGTTAATTTAGGCAGGAAACCCTGGGTTGTTGTTGTTACAATGTTGACAGCTGGCTGCCTATAAAAGCAGGCCAGCTGAGCTGTTTGCTGTTCAGTTCAGTTCCAGCTTACTTATAAAGAACTACTTGGAGAAATCTCTGTGTAGTCTACTTTGTCAACCCACTACTTAATAGTAATGACTGGTCTATAGCTGTACAAGAGCCAAAGTGGTGGTTCACATTGGGACTGTGATGCTGGGGCCATCCATCATCTCTATCTATCTATCTATCTATCTATCTATCTATCTATCTATCTATCATCTATCTATCTATCTATCTATCTATCTATCTATCTATCATCTATCTATCTATCTATCTATCTATCTAATCTATCTATCTATCATCAATCTATCATCTATCTATCATCTATCTATCTATCTATCTATCTATCTATCTATCTATCTATCTATCATCTATCTATCTATCATCTATCTATCTATCTATCTATCTATCATCTATCTATCTATCTATCATCTATCGTCATCTATCTATCATCTATCATCTCTCCCTCATGTTTCCCCAGAGACTTTTCTTCCTCATGTTCCCTCAGAGACTTTTCTCCTTCGTGTGCCTCCTCCTCGAGAGGTCTGGAGGGTGGCAGCACGAGAACAGGCTTTCTCTGCAGTGGCTCCCCATCTGCGGGATGCTCTCCACAGGGAACTTCACCTGACGCCTTCATTATACACCTTTAGGCGCCAGGCAAAAACGTTCCATTTTAACCAGGCCTTCGGTTGATTTGATTGACATCCTATGGCCTTTTAAAATGTGCCCTTGGGGGGGGGGAGGGTGTTATTGGGTTGTTTTATTTTGATTATATATTTTGTGGTTTTATATTTTGATTTTGTTCTTTGAACTGCCCTGAGACCTCCGGATATAGAGCAGTATATAAATTCAATAATAAAAATAATAAAAATTAAGTGTTCCCCCAGTTACAATTCTCATGCTATATGCTCCACAGGGGGACCCTTAATCATATTGTAAGTGCATCTGTGGTCCCCAACCCCATCTCTGTGGGTAGGTCAATGGAAGAGCACCTGTGCTGCATTCATAAGGTCCCAGGGTCAAACCTCAGCATCTCCTGCCAGGGCTCAGAAGTTCCTCAGCTACTGCTAGTCACTGTAAACATTGCTGAGGTAGAGGGACCAATGGTCTGACTTGGTATAAGGCAGTTTCCTATGTCCCAATAGTAACTGGGGGAGGAATTTTAATTGGGAAAAGCATGCATTTAAATGTGGATTACGATCCTTATTTGGACTGGTCTCCCAGCAGCTGTATTTTTATTTTTACAGAGACAATTTATTTGTTACTTAAATTTCTACACCTCCCAAAAGAAGCCCAGGACAGCAAACAACCAAGCAGCAAAAGAATATGATTAAAAATAAAATAAATAAAAATGCTGAGAACATCTTTAAACATTTTTAAAACAGCCACATATTCTCACAGATAGGAGCAGTATTTTAAAGCCATGAAACAGAAATGAACAGGAATGTTTTAAAAATTCTTCCTGAATGTTAATAGCAAGGAGTCAAGTACACCTCATCAGGGACAGCATTTCACAAACGGGTCTGCCCTATTTTCCCATAGGAAGATTCTAATCACAGATAGTCTGCATCATCTAACTTTGTACCCTGAACTTCCTAGATAAGCAGGGATCTGAACTGGGATCTTCTGTATCCCAATTTGTATTGACTGTGCTGTAGTGGTTAGAGTGCTGGACAAGGACAGGAGAGACCTGGGTTCAAATCCCCACTCAGCCATGAAGCCCACTGGGATGGAATCTACACACATATTTAAAAAAAACGCTGTGGAAATTCTTTTTTAAAAAAACATTTTGAAAAATACATTGAATTTGCCATAGCTCACATTCGCCATCTAGTGTCACATTTGTATATTGCACTTTACAACACATTTAGAACATTTTATTTGTAGCTGTAGAGCTGAATCTTGAACCAGTATTGAATTATTTGGAGGAATGTCACAACGTCACATGCTTGATAACTGGACTGCTTGTTGAATTTTGATAGGGTAAATTACTGGTAAGGAAAATCCCATCTCAGTACAAACAGCTGGTTCTAGCATGAAGTTTGCTGGGTATGAGATCACTTTTAGAACTAATTCAAAGAGCACTTACACACTGGACAGCTATGCTGTGTGGTTGTCCAGATAAGCCAACATCCAGATAAGCTGCCCGTCATGCATATGTCCATCGAAAACAAAGGGACTGCAGTTAGTTGCAACTAATTTTCCCTGCAGACTTTGGTGTAATTCTTTGGTGTAATTCTAGTAAGCAACAAATCAGTGATAACCTTGCTTCTAAATTGTCCCACTGCAGATAGGGGAATCATATGACACTATGCAAAACAAACAAATAAATAGCCCTACTCCATACAGTGCTGGAGGAGACTCTTGAGAGTCCCATGGACTGCAATGAGATCAAACCTATCAATTCTTACGGAAATCAGCCCTGAGTGCTCACTGGAAGGACAGATCGTGAAGTTGAGGCTCCAATACTTTGGCCACCTCATGAGAAGAGAAGACTGCCTGGAAAAGACCCTGATGTTGGGAAAGATTGAGGGCACTAAGAGAAGGGGACGACAGAGGATGAGATGGCTGGACAGTGTTCTCGAAGCTACCAGCATGAGTTTGACCAAACTGCGGGAGGCAGTGGAAGACAGGCGTGCCTGGCGTGCTCTGGTCCATGGGGTCACGAAGAGTCGGACATGACTAAACAACTAAACAACAACAACCCATAGTAAACTAGCATGTTAAGGGACTAAGTCAGGTTAGCACTCTTCTTTCTCACATCTCCAGCTTGGTGGTGACAATGCATTTTGGACTACAATTCCCATCAAACATAGGCAGCACAACTGTAGTCCATGTTCTAGAGGAAGAGTCAAACTAGTCTGAAGTGGGACAGTTCAGAAACAGAAGATTAACTCAAACATTCTCTTCATAAGGGACATTCATTTATTCTGAGAAATTTGTCCCTGGATACAGCTCAATGAAAAGTTGACTCAACCCACTTTTGAGATCACGTCATAGAGTGCTTTCCCGAGAACCTAATGTTGTTGTTCTTGTTGTTGTTCTTGTTGTTGATGTTATCCTAAGTGGCTTTTTTTTCTAAAAAAAATGTTTAGGGGTACTCTCATTTTCCTATTCATAGTGAAATACTGCCCCTCAATGAGGCCAAACTTAGATTCACAAAATGTTTAGGGGTATGCTTACTGCTGCGTTCCCCTAGAAAAAAAGCACTGATTATCCTTAACTTTATTTTTCAGGGTCTAAAATACGTACATATAACAAACAATCCCCATAGAGAGGAGATATGGTATCTAAAGGGCTGTCACGTGGAAGTTGGAGCAAGTTTGTTTTCTCTTGCTCCAGAGGTTAGAACCCGAACCAGTGGATCCAAATTACAGGAAAGGAGATTCCAACTAAATATGAGGAAGAACTTTCTGTTGGTGAGAGCTGTTCAACAGTAGAATGGACTCCCTCAGAAGGTGGTGGACTCTCCTTCCATGGAGGTTTGTAAGCAGAGGTTGGATCGCCATCTGCCATGGATGGTTTAGTTGATATTCCTGCATTGCAGGGGGCTGGACTAGATGACCCTCAGGGTCACTTCCATCTCTATAATTCTACGATTCTATGATTCTACCTCCACACCTCAAGAAACATTCAATGCATATGCAGGGTAAATAATGTAGTCAAACATTAAGCAAACATTATGTAAATAGTTTAGAACTAATTACACCAGGTGTCTTCTACTCTCCATCTTAATAGGTTGTCCCAGAATGAGCCATGGGGGATGAGCAAACAGCATGTCCTTTCCAGTGTACTGAATCAACTTGCACCACAGAGGTGAGAACTTTATGTTATTCTAGAACTCACCCTACAATATTACTTCTGATTTGCGCTAGTGGGGTTTACATCACAGCTTAAGCCAAAGGCAGCCCGTTTTCTCTCAAGGTTGGTTCTTTCTGAAGTGTAGTGGTTAAGAGCGGTAGTCTCGTAATCTGGGGAACCGGGTTCGCATCTCCGCTCCTCCACATGCAGCTGCTGGGTGACCTTGGGCTACTCACACTTCTTTGAAGTCTCTCAGCCCCACTCACCTCACAGAGTGTTTGTTGTGGGGGAGGAAGGGAAAGGAGAATGTGAGCCGAGACTCCTTCGGGTAGTGATAAAGCGGGATATCAAATCCAAACTACTACTCTTCTTCTTCTTCTTCTTCTTCTTCTTCTTCTTCTTCTTCTTCTTCTTCTTCTTCTTCTTCTTCTTCTCTTCTTCTTCTTCTTCTTCTTCTTCTTCTCTTCTTCTTCTTCTTCTTCTTCTTCTTCTCTTCTTCTTCTTCTTCTTCTTCTTCTTCTTCTTCTTCTTCTTCTTCTTCTCCTCCTCCTCCTCCTCCTCCTCCTCCTCCTCTTCCTCTTCCTCTTCCTCTTCCTCTTCCTCCTCCTCCTCCTCCTCCTCCTCTTCCTCCTCCTCCTCCTCCTCTTCCTCCTCCTCCTCCTCCTCCTCTCTTTTATGCACTGGTACCAATGGCACTTTTATCAAGGTATGAGTACCAGGTCTTCATTTTTACCAAAAAAGCAATGTCTCTGTCTCCATTTACACTTACTGGTATTTCTAATCCTGGCTGTTGGATTAGGTTCTCTTTTCCCCAGTACAACTGTACTAATAATACTTCAAAACCGAGCACAAGTGTTTTGAATAAGCTATTATGTTGCTTTCACATTATCATATTGTTTGCTGTAATATGTGAAAGAATAAAAAAAAAGTAATTAGAGAATGGTGCTTAGGTCATAGCCAAACTGGCATACTAAATGCATAATAAATGTCTACTTTGCTTTTAATTAAGCAGCATCTCCTTAAAGGTTTTTAATCACTAGTTTGGATAAGTGGGATTTGCAATGATTGTTAAGATACTGTGGAGAGTGGTTGAAAACATGCACCTGCATGCAGTTAGAAAGAGGAGGGTTATGGATAATATTATGTAGAGAAGAAAGGAAAGCTTTCTTAAAGTGTGGTTAGTATGATGGATAATATCATAATTCATAGTAAAATACGGAAAACCTTTTAGCGTACTTTGTCCTGATGTTCGGTTTAAAAAAAAAAATCAACCCTCTGTAATTTATGGAGTACATACTTATGGCACAACTATTTACCAAACCAATTGCATAATGTATTGTAGAGGAACAGAATAAAATATGTACCCACTGATCTCTGTGACTGTGGGGCTTTGATTGGGGCTGGCTTTAGGTCTGAGCAAAATGCCCTGGCTGTTTTACTTCCTCTGTGGGTGGGTCTCTTAAGATTTATTTTTTTTTATTTTAAAAAAATAAACCAAGTACGAGGAGAGGAAAAGCTTCCTTCTAGCTACCATTTTGTCTTTCTCAAAATGTACTGGACAGGTGCAACAGCCGTGAATTGTGAGGAAAAGAAAATGGTGACCTCCCCACCAGCTTTGGGGGTGGGAGAAGGGTAGGCAGCTGGCCACTCAGTGGCCTTGCTTGGCAGCTCCCCAGGGATGTGGAAGGTCTTAAACGGAGCTTATTCATACAAGGATGTTGAGAACAGGAATTCCCCTCACCATTTTCAGCCCATGCACATTAGCCCCAAACATCTGAATACAGAGTCGGTGTTGTGTTTAGAAGCTCCCTGCCCCATTCACCAGCCCATATATATGTGGAGGAATAGCAAGTCCATCTTCTGGTGACCAGGTGGGCATGCCATATGTGTCTGTGCCTTTTAAATCTCACACTGGCCATGTGAAGCTTTTCCACTGGAACTCTGTAGCATCATGTTTAAACCAGACTGTTGTAATTAACTTATGCACAACTCTCTGAGGCCCAAAGCAGAAATGCATCTTTACTTTTTATGATAATTTTTGGATCGCAGCAGGTGGGGAGGCAGGGATTAACCCATTCCTCTCCTGTTGAGGTGCTGAGGAAAATCTATTCTCTGAAGCTGCCATTTGCATTGGGAGGAAATCCCAGAATAGGAGGAAGGTTTTTATCTCTGACAGACTCGGTTCATTCCAAGTCAGCTGGGCAGTGGAAGACAGACCAAAGAAGCAAAGAGAGACTTCGCCAAGATAAGGGGCAGCAAATTTGTAAAAGGCTGGTTGATATGGGGAAAGGCAGTGGCAAAGGTTCTGTGATAAAGAACAAATAAGGGCAAGCCTTTGTCAGGAAAGGGGGGGGGGAGGCAATGTTCAGGGGGCTGGAGCAACTCAGGAAATCAGGATGAATGCTCATGGTTGTATAACTGCCCCATGAATGAATTAGGATGAATGCTCAGTAATAGGCATAGCCAAACCTCCACATAAGCTTTGTGTAAACAAATCAAGGTGAATGCTCAATAAACAGACCAACATCTGGAACCCTATGACCCCATCCACCCACAAAAACATTATCAGCAATTTCTGTATGGGAGTTATCATTTACCCTAACTGTGTGGTCAAACGACTGGGATTCCCCACTCCCTGTCTTCCAGACCCACATCTCTGTGAGAGAGCTAGCGCAGTTAGTTTTGTGCGTTGCCAGTTTTTCATGGACATATGTACTGCAATTCAAGCCAATATGAAATAATGTGGAAAGAACCTGAAACGGAAAATTAGGAATGACACATTCAAGATAAAGGGGCTCAGCCACAGAAACAGTGTCTGATGAAGATTTAGAGTGATGGCTGAGCCATGTGAATTGTTTATCCATTCTGCCATGGTATTGCTGCAAGCCAAGAGTGGTGTAATAATTTATTTGGAAAACCACAGTTTAGTACAGTGAGGGGGGGAAAGTAATCTAGTACAGCTTTGACAGGCCAGGCAGATAGATATGAAAAAGAGAAACAGATCTATTTCTTGAGATGTGGGCTACAATTATGAATGAATAGGCAGGAACAGTAATGTATGAGTTGCTGGTCTGCAGATTTTTTTATTTTTTTTTGCTATCCCTCACATAGGCAGCTATATATACTTCTTCGGGGCTTTAAAAATAGATAGTTATATATCATGTGTGTGTGTGTATGTCTGTGTATATATTGCATTTTGTGGTTTTTACTGCTCAATACATATACCAGTGATCGCCTTGTTTACAGTACCCCTTTCCTTACAATGGGAAAAGCAGGGATTTCTGTATTGGTTGTAAGGTTGTGAAAATGTTGCTGGTGGCCATGGTACTGTTGTTTCCTTTATATTTTTGGAATCTTCCTTTGAACATTTTCTTCCCACATTTCCCATGTTCTCTGTGATACAGTTTTCTCCACTAGGATCAAGCTGTTTTCGTGCTTAAGACAAATGAAGGGAAGAACCTTAGGCCATCTGCGGTGATGTGGCTTTGATGCAGTGCTACTGATTGAAATACATATTTCAGTTCTGTCAAAAACACAAAGTGAAATAAAATGCCAGTTGCCAAATATCATTGCTTGCCACAATTGATTTGTGGGAATTTTTTTTGGAAATTACAATCTGGGTGGTGTCCCTATGAATTCAACAAGAGGCCTTGCTGCCTACACAAAAAATATATGCAATCTAGTCATCACTCTGATTATGGATACAATTTGGGAACCAGGAAAGAGCCAATTCCTCTTCACATATTCCTTGTGTGAAGGAGCTATATGGGTCCAAAGAGACTAGGGGGCTGCATGTCCCCCCCAAAAAAGTTGTATGGTATCTTCTGGCTCTTCAAATGCTGAGGAACAATGGTATATATATGCTGGAGTGATCTAGCACTTGAAGAACAGTCTTCTCTCACATACAGAAGTCAGGCAGATGGTGACCAGGAAAGGGGCCTTCATGGTTGAAGTTAATTTTTAATTATGTGCTATGCAACTGAAGTCATGCACATGTCCATCTAAAGCCTACCTCCCACAATAAGACAATTAAGTCCAGGGACTAAGATTACCTAGCTACATCACCACTGGAAATGAACTAGACATGTCTACAAGCAGGCAATGATTTTTGCAAATATGTGTATAAACACACTGGGTAGCTACTTATTTGCATATATGCTGTTTATTCTAGAACAGCAGGTGGTGAATAGAGAATAGACAGCCCAGGACAGATCCATGACAGGGAGCTTCATGTGACCAGATAAAACAATATGGTGGAACTAAGGATAAGATCACTAATACCATGGAAACTCACAACACTGTTATGTCTTATTAAGCCACAAATACATGAATGGTATTGATAAATACTGAGTTGAACTGGTGCTAGTTGGTTTCTCGACATATTACAGCACCCAAAGCTAAAAAGAAATATTTGAAAGCAAAATTCTGGCAGTCTGATTTTGGAAACCACAGAACATGCAAACCTAGCACGCAATTTGACAGTGCTTACAATTATACCATGTGGAAATCATCTCCACACACCCACAGTATTGTTGGTCTTTTGTATTAATTGAACTGGTTCAATTTGCTACTGGAGAGGAGAGAATGGATTCCTTAAGAGCAGTGGGGTCATTGTGGAATGCAAGCAGGTTAGTACATGTAAGAAGCGAATATCTTGATCACACCAGTAATACGGCTCCTCTGCCTCAGAAAAGAAAAGGGCTAAAACCATACTCATGAGCTTTAATCTTATTAGAAATCCATGTCTCAGCTGACCTTGCAACACTACTGATTGACTGCCATGAGTGACACAGGGTTGGAATTAGGGCGTCAGGGGAGCAAAGTGAGCAGCCAGACAGTGGTTTGTGGGAAAATAGTATTGGCCTGGGGGAAGAGAGAGCCTGAAACATTTAAAAGCAAACAAATGTATTAGGTGTTCTTATTAGTTTTCTCAAGAGTCTGTTATATATACAGACTCAGACAAATACTAATCTGTCTAAGTATATACTGGGGATACACATGGCTTATTCTCTGAATGTTTTTTTCCCCCTTGCAAATGTTCAGGACACTGAACATGAATCTGACATCCCGTACAGCACTGTAGTTAAATGCAAATGGTGTGCTTTTCTTTTCAAAGTGCCATGTCAACATAAGTTAGGGCTCAGTTACAGTTTCTGGGGCCAGCAGATTACGTGGGCAGATTACCTGCCTTTCAGTTAATCTGCAATTTAGTTATTAATGTGAAGGAAGGTTTAAATCCCCAAACCGTTCGTTTTTCCTTCTCTGTCCAAGTTGATGCGGGCTGCCAAGCTTTGATCTCATAAATGCTTGCCCACTGGGCAGGGTCAGGAGGTGGAAGCAGTCTGTAACCTGGCAGCTCAGAGAAAAAGAGAAATCCAGAGGTAGAACCCTGGGTGAGACTGGTGCACTGTAAATAGTTTAAACTGATTTTAATGTTACATTTTTATTACATGGTTGCAACCTTTTATGGAATTTTATAGTGAAGATTGAAAAAGAAATCTAATAAATCACCATTATCACTGTTATCCTGGATAAAGCTTGGTGGGTCATGCAGAGCCTGGTTGGGATAAACCAGAGGTAGACAACTTATGGTTCTCCGGATGTTGGAGGACTCCACTTTTCATCAGCTCCATCTGATGATGGTCAGTGATGATGGGAAATTAAGTAAAAAAAAACCACATACATGGGAAAGTCACAGTTTGCCCACTACTGATTCACAGCATGGAATACTGTACATAGCAAAACTAAACAAAATTACGGATCTGGCTTCTCAGATCTGTAGTACACGTAACTTCTGAAAAATTCAGTTTGTTGGTGTTTCCAGTAAAATAATGGATGGTTGGCAACACTGTTTTCTGTCCAGTTCTAGTAACCACCTGTATCCTATGGTCTAGTTGAGATGGCTTAGGTCTGCAATACTGTGCTCAGTTATTTTGTAATATATGCCACTGAACATAGTGGCAACAATTTTGAGTAAACATTTGCAGACATTTAAACTTAGAAGCTATGCTGAAATGGTAGTACTGAGGGCAGGATTAGATCACTAGTCTTATTCCCAGTTGCCTCTTCAATGTCAAACTTCCTGGTAGCAGCAGGCTGAAAATTTTCTCTTCCAAATAAGTAAATGACATTGGGATGGTGCTTGGTATGGATATTCTGTGTATGCCTGGGCTTCTCATTGACCACTGTTATTTAGTTTTTCTTGGCAAAGTTTATCACCAGAATTGACAGGAAACAACCTGCATATAAAATTGAACACAATGGTTAAGCAGTTTCCCTGTAATGCATTAAATCTTGGGTTTAAATGTTTAAAGCTTACTTAGTAAGCACATTTGCACTACTGAAGTGTGTTTGCAATCGTTACTACATCCTATCAGTCCCTCAAGTTTAGTGACTGATATCCATTAGGAAAGTATTTCTTGCTCTGCAAATCTCTCTCTCTTATGAATTCTCTATAATATATAAAAACATGATTAACAGTGCAATCCTATATTTGTCTAGGATTATTTAGAAGTAAATAGTACAGAGTTCAATGGGACTTGCCCTCAAGTATGGGGCTATAAGATTGCAGCTAAAGCTGTAATCCAATTCACAATTATTTGTGAGTAAATCCCACTGAACTCAATGGGACTTACTTCTAAGTAAACATGCAAAGCATCGCTATGTTTACTTAGCACATGTTTCTACTCACACCAGGGAACATGCTGTTGCTATATCACTAGTCTTATTATATCTTTTTTTATATCCTTCGGCATTTCCCCTGAAGTTTCAATAACAATATTAGCAGTGCAGCTTCAGCATGAATGAGAAACCTATTTTGGCGAAAGTCCTTAGGCAGATATATCATCTTCTCTTAGGCTTGCCTTTCTACCAATGCAATATGCATTTAACAGCACGGAATAAAAACAATTATTCAGAAAGAACTATTTATTTTTGGTGACCACAGCATATTTAGTTTTAATGACCAGCCATGGAATTTTGAATGTATGGATTCTTAGAAAAGACAAATACAAGTAAATTTAATGAAAATAGACCCAATCTAGATCTATAGCACAATTCTACACTACCTAGATGAAACATACTGGGACTTACTCTGAAGTAAGTGTGCATAGGATTGCAGCAGAAGACACACACATACACAAGATGACGTATTAAGGGTACACATAAAGAAGGCATATGAAGAGGTTCTTCATTTAGAATGGCTAAATGAATAATAGAACTGTAGAATTGGAAGGGATCCCAAAGCTCATGTAGTCCAACCCTCTGCACTGAAGGAATCTCAGCTAAAGCATCCATGACAGATGGCCACCCAAATTCAACTTAAAAACCTCCAATGAAGGAGAGTCCACCACCTCTCGAGGGAGACCATTCCACTGTCTTGTCAGCTCTTGCTGTCAGAAAGTTCTTCCTGATGTTTAGCAAGCTTCATTTTAATTCTAAGAAAAATGTCATAAAAGCAAACCAAATGAAGCACCCCCCAGTAGAGTAGGTGGTTGCATAGATGGCTTAATTGCAAACACTCACTATTATTATTTTTTTTACCAAAGTTGCCCCACATGGTGTTACTGTATGAATTTCTAGATGAATTGTGGGTGCTAATTGTGAACTTTGGTTGGTCCTAATGAACTTGTTGTTTTACTGATATTGGGCTTAACCAGTTGTTCAAAAGAATCCTTTGGCATCTACAGAATTTAATTCCCAATGTGTAAGGATCAGGGTTTTTACATTAGCACAGAGGTTGTTTGGTTTGAAGTGCCCCATAATGTTCATTCTGCCCTTGCAAAAAAACCAAACTTTTAGTGTGACAGCACTTGATATTAGGCAGGCCCATTCATGTAGTTTAGGCAATCCTAGCTGGACATGTTAATTTTATTACATAGATTTGTTTTTTAAATCTGTTGGGCTGTATCCTACCAAGGTCTACTCAGAGCATACCAGCTGTAAAGTTAATGGATCTAAGCTATCCTTGCCCATTAATTTCAGTGGATGTGCTCTGAGTAAAACATTGATTTTTATCTATGTTTTGATAATGTTATTATATCTACTATTATTTAAGGCTGTTTTTATTGCTATTTTTAAATGAATACTTTATAAAATTTTATGTAAGCAACCTAGATTTTTTTTTTTTAAATTAAGTGGTATACCGTATAAAACTTGCTAAATAAATAAATAAATATATAAAACAAATAAACATGGGGCTGCTCCACAGCTCAGCCGCGAATCCACTCAAGGATCCTTGGGTAAACCACTGTCTCACAACGCTGTTGCAATGATAAATGAGGCAAACTTTTCAAAGCCCGTTGTTCATTTAAAAAGTATATAAAACCAATTGATAATAATAATAATTCCGGGAGGTATCACAATGGGATAATAACAAAAGTAGTGGCCAGAATATAACTTTGTTTGCATTCCATTTGAAAAGCCAAAATACAATAAATGATTCCAGACATGCAGTATATTAACATTTGATCTTGTTCTCCTACAGGGGAGGTGTCATTTAAAGGATGGCCATCACGCATCCTTTGCTATGTTTCAGAACACACATGTTAATCTGTCTACAAAATCTATATTTCAGGTTCTGAGGTATGAAAATATAACAACAGCAAATGCTCTTAAAATGCAGCATTGTTGTGTGTTTGTGTGTGTTTTGAAATTTAACCCTGAACACATCTGAGAACATGGGAATAGCCTTTAGTGAGCTCATTTACTTGCAAGTAAACATGCTTAGGATTTAACTTTATTTTGATCTGAACATCATGCAAATGGGCATAACTGTGCACATGTTTCCAGATTACTGTGAGTGTTAAGCACTGGGATTTATGGTCCTGTTTTAATCTCCCTCTCTCTCCCTCTGCATGTGTGTTATATATACTGTACATGTGCACACATCACACACATATGCATGTAGCTGTATAGACATGAGTTTATATACACTGAAATTGCAATAGCTATAGCTAACAAGGAAGACTAAGCATGTGACAAATTCCAGTATTGATGCAGGGTGCCTGGGCCACAGCCCATGCTGTTAAGAAAAACAAATGTTATTAACGTGTTAAGGAGAAATACTTGCTAATAACTAGATAATTTTAAGAAGTTAGGTTCATACCATCTGTTAATCTTAGTTGTGATTAAAGAGGTAAATCCTAATGGCCATTATTCCTAATGACAGGACCAAGCAGGCTTAAAGCATTAGCCGTCGCAGGCTGAAGAGGAGAAGCAATGAAGGATATCAGCAATCTTAGCTGCAATTGAGGAATTGCCCCGTCTTCCACACAACAAAAGTGATACAAAAGAATTACACCCTCACTAAAGTCTATTTCCTCGTATAATCACACAAAATGATTTTTCTTAAATATGATAATAAATCACAGTAAAAAATCAATGTGGCAGGGCCCAACTGCTATGGCCTGATAACGCATCAATCAATATTTAGTATTTAGATTTTAATTAATACATAGCAGTGCAGAGGCCTTTTAAGAGAGAAATATTATCACAGATAAAAAATCCTGCACTGTTAGCATGCAAAAGTTGTTGCTCATATCTGTCATTGATCAATCTGCTGCTGTTGTGATTAAAAACCCTTGAAAATATCAGACAAGAGCATAAAACAGATTGAGCCAAGCAGAGCACGTTGTAGGCACCTCAGCATTGCAAAGCCACTAGAAAAGGATGCTGGGTAAAACTGGTTTACAAGGAGGAAAATACTGTTGGCTGAACACAGGCCATCTCATTGTGAAAAATATCCTTAGTATTTTTTAACAAATGCAGTACAGGAGAAATAAAACAGCCAGTGTTTGAGGTATAGCAGAAAGTTGCTTACTAATTGCATTTAACACATTCTCCACTGCAGAATATAAAACAAAATATTGTAACTAAATCTGAACATTAATTTTGATCTATATCTAAAAGGGGTTTCTCACGGACTATGCATTACAGAACGAGTTTGAATATTTGTTGGCAATGTTGGTATAATAGACCAAGGTTGGGAGCATGAAATTCAGAGAAGTAACATTCCCACATTCTCTCTATTTTGTTTAAGAAAATACCTACTTCATGCAAGCTGAGTCCACATTATAATTTATCAGGAATTATAACTTTTGCAAAATGTCAACATTTCTTGAAACCATCTGTGTTCTGATTGGATGAGGAATTTGGAAGATGAATCTAAGATTCTTCCCTATGATAACCACAAAACCGAATTGCAGAAAATGGATTTGGTCAGCAGTGTGGGATTCGTCAAGGAATAATACTAGAATATTTTATGGGAATGAATCAAATGCAGTATAATTAATAAAAAACCAATTTTGTTCCAAAATTTGGATGATTTGTGAGGTGAGGAAGACAGGCAATTTATTCAGGTCTAATGGCATTGCGAACAAATTAATCTTTGGCTAAAGCCACTAAACCATGGCTTGAGATGAGAGAGTTTTAGTAATTCTCCTAATTAGGAGAATTCCAGAACAAAATATCATTGATACATATATAAAAACAGGAATATGCCACAGGCATGGTCAAGATACAAAGTCTGAGAATTATAAACAACCAAACATACATAATATGAGCAATGTATACATTTTGCAGTTCCATGGGAACTGGGGCCATGAGGCAAATCTAAATGTCTTCCCCAAAGATAACTAGCTCTGAAATGGGGGAAGAGATGGATGTTTATTCCTTTTTCTAATCTGTTGTTCTTTCTAAAACAACAATGCTGATATTTTCTGGCTATTTGGATATCGTATCAAATTGAAGAAAATATACAAGGTTAATCTACAAAATTGACCTTAGACCAGAAAACATCCCCCCCCCGTATATTAGCAGCTCCAACCACTGCAGTGCAAATCCTCTTTTCCCCAGTGTAAGCAGAGAGAATGCCGGCAGCCTCCTCTTCTGTCATCTGTCATGGTGGTGAAGAGAGTAAGGTGCATGGGTCCCAGGCCCTGGTTTGAGACCTCTGGGCACCTCCCTCCCTCCCTCCCTCTTTTACAGGGATGGGCTCCCTCTTTGTCCTTGATTGGAGTCCTACTGGCCACATTCCCATCTTTTGGGAAAGCATCTAGCAGCACAACTTGGAGGTGAGACTATCCCCTTGTATGGAATGTGGCAAACAAGTGGCCATTTCCTCCACATAACAGAATTTATTCCACAAATTCTTTAATTCTAAAATAAAAATAAAAAATCAATTAGCTGAGCAGTTTTGGTTTGAAATTTTCATTTCTGTAAATATTAATGTTTTGTTCATAAGTCGGGCTGACCTTCCCTTTCTTCTTTCTGCCAAAATACTCTCTTCACGGAATGGGTGTGCTCTGCAAACTTCCTGAGTGGAAACCTTAATTCCCTGTGAAATAGTCATGCCCATTGCATCTCAACATTGAGAAAGAAAATGCCATAAGAAGGAGTCAAGTATCATATGACCATAGCCACAAACCCAATGTAATACAAATCCACATGCTATAACAGCACAATTTGCACTGCTGCTGTGAAGCCTGTGCTTGCATTTTGATTATCAGACCATTGTAAATGGATCTTTGCAAAGGTTTTTTTCCTTTTAAAAAGATCTATTAACTTATAGAGACAAAACACTTAGTTTATTTAGTTCTTGAAGAACTTCAGATAATTGAAGATTCTGGATTTGAATGGGCTTTCTCAACGAGGGTCTGGGCTTGGACATGAGTAACATTGCATGGAAAAGGAATTGGTATTATATATGACCTGTCTGCTTCAAACCTGTTAGCAGTCTGGCGGCCATGTTCTGTGCTAGTTGAAGCTTCAGCATTGTCCTCAAAGGAAGTCCCACATAAACAGCTTTGCAGTAGTCCAGTCTTGAGGTTACCAGAGCCTAGATTACTGTCGCCAAGTTACCCCTGTCCAGATAGGGTTGTAGTTGGGCCACCAGCCTAAGGAAGTGGAAGGCACACTGAGCCACTGAGGCCACCAGTGCCTCAGTTGACCACAATGTATACACAAGAACCCCCACAAGAACTATAAACTTACTCCTTCTGAGGGAGTGTGACCCCATCTAGAGCAGGCTGCACACCACACAGCCAGACGAAGGAACCACCCACCAAGATCATCTCTGTTCTGTCTGTACTGCATCAAAAGTGATGCTTAATTTAATTAATGCAGGGTGTGCTTCCTGGTTGGGAACCATTTACTCACAATGGGAGATTGCTGCCCAGATTGCTTGCATTAAATAGAATACTGCATTGTGGAGTTAACTAGGGCGCAACCTCTGTTCCTGATTGGCATGGGCCTATAGCTTATGCCAGTGCTGACACATGCTGGAGGTGCTTTCCCTGATAACCAAAATGATGCTCTCATTGCTGAGAGCAAAACCAAATCACATACACATATGAGCTTGCCAGAGCTTCTTGGTAACATAGTTATATAGTGGGAAATGTTGACGTGCAGGAGCTCATCATGTCAATTTTTGTGACCATGCCCCTAAAAAGACCCCAAAGAGAGTTAAAAACTGCCAGCAGAGCTCTATCTATCTATCTATCATCTATCTGTCTATCGGCAGTACATTGCATTATCCTCAATTTAGTCAGATCAGTTGGCTGCATAAAATAATGAGTTGGCATGTTAGACTATGGCTGAGGAGACCTCAGTTCACATCCCTGATCAACCAGTGTGGGTTAGTGGCTAGAGTGTTGGACTGTGAATCTCACTGGGTGTCCTTTGGCCAGTCACCCATTCTCACAGTCTAATCTCTCTCACAGGTAGGACATAAATGCAATGATAAACAAACAACTAAATGAAGTTCACTATTTGACCTTGGGCAGTCACTGAGCTTAACCCACCCCCAAAAGGGTTCATATGCCAGGTGAGACCTGTCCTCCAATCACTGGCAAATTCCACTCTAGCAACTGATGGCCATCACTCCTGCTATGAATAAAATTCCAAAGCTGCACTTCCCCACATCCTCGCTCCTATACACAACTAGTTTCTGGAAGAGAAGTAAGTTTTGCTCATGAGTATATGTAGAGAGGCCAACACATGTGCATCATGCTGGCAATAGAGATATGTGGTTTTACTATAATTCTACCATTCCCATGCCCCTCAGATATGAATTGAAAGTCAAGTATAAGGTTGGAAAGAGGAAACACTAATGCGCCAGCCCTGCAGAGCTTCAAACATAAAATTTCAGTGTAAATTCAACTGGGTTACCCATTGAGGGGTAATTTCTCTACCTGCTTACACACACACACACACACACACACATCCCTGCTACTTGTGCATTAAAGTTCTCATAAGCACAGCTTGTTGGCCTCATAGACTTTCCCAAGTTGTTTTACATGGAAAGAATGAATTGATTATTGTAAATGAATGTTTGGCTGCTGCAACACCAGAAATGGTTGTTTGCTGTCAGCTCTATAGTATCAAAAAGCCACCGAACCAGCCCAACCTCCCCCAAACAGTTGATGATCCATGTTTAATTCTGCGCATTTTAATATTGTTTACGCATCTTTGGAAAGAGATATTGAGATAGTGCAGATGTGTGCGAGTGTACACATAAGCAGACATCTGCCACAGCGTCTGTTTTGCACACACATAAAAGTGCCCACGCACACAGGTATAAGCATATGTATTCAGTCTCTAGATAATCAGAGACACAGATAAAATAAAGCTTCTCGAATGACAGACATTCTGCAGACAGGGTTGTTAGTTTATGTAGGCTATAGGCAGAGTCGACTGGAAAATTTTGATCACTTTAATTTACTATATCCAGCATGCCTGCTGTACTCATCCAGCACTTTTATCAAGCCCTGTGAGGTGGTATTGATTTTTTTATTTTCTATGTAGGATAAGAAGACAGAGAGTTAGGAGCAAGAGTGAATGAAGAACTTTCCTCAGATTACTGCTATTCTCTAGCTTATTGCATCCTGTCGTTTGTAGTTTCAGATGATGTCCAGTATGTCAGGGTTGCTTGAAGCAATAAACAGGGTGAATAACAATGGAAAGGCGAGATGAGAAAGATTGAAAAAAGGAAAAAAGAGGCAGCCAAGAAAGTAAGAAAGTGAATGTGAGAAATAAGGGGAGGTGGGTGGGCTGAGAAGGGGGGAAGCAGAGGTTGAGAAAAAGTGTCTGCAGTGTAGAGAGCTTGATGAGCGCATTCCTTTAAAGTAGCTATATAACCAGTCATGACAGTTTTTCACCAAACAGCTAAAATGTAAAACCGATCAGGTAGCGAAATAATGGAAACAGTGCCCTTTATGTTTTATTATTTTGCTACAGGAAGCAGCAAAGCAAAGAAAAAAGTGTTTAACAGCTATATTATTATTTTTTATTCCCTTGAATTAGCAGTTCGGCTGTTGTGAAAAGATGGATTTATTTCTCTTTTTCTTTTTTTTTGGTACCCTGGCCTCAAAAACCTCTGTAGAAACCGTTAGAGATTCTAAATATGCAAGTGATGCAGTGTTTCAATCATAGTCCTTCAGGATCTTGAGCTTTGGGGGCATTTTTGCTGACCATCAACTCCATGGGATAAAAATCGATTTACAGTAGAGAATGTGCTTCACCTGTTCATAAAGGATGGTGAACTGTATTCTGGCTGATGCCTACCCTGCTATATATAAATATAGATTTTGCTTTTCTCTACTATGCAGGCAAAAATGGATTGCCACCAGCACATTACACCAGTCATTCAGCATCATTCAGTTCCTTTAGCTTTCTGGATACAATTAGCAGTGCTGGTTTTCATCTATAAAGACTAAAATGGCTTGTACATACCGCAGAGATGGTCTTCTTCCCTATTTCATGTCATGGTCAATCACAAACACTGCCATGAACAAAAGTTTCGGGGCCACTCATTATTATTATAACTTTATTTTTTAGTGGTATGTTTACTTACAGCATTCCTGGGCACTGCTGGGGACCCAGGAAGGGGCCTACCAGGGTTGGTCTGGCTTTTAAAAGCTGGCACCATTTTATTTTCTCACAAATACTCTGACATAGATCTGGGGCATTGTGGGAAATTTAAATAGTGGTTCCTAGCCACTTGGATTGCAAGTACTATTGTTGTTGTTGCTTACTGCCACAGTACCAAGATAGATTCAACTGTCAGCTCACTCAAATCTGATGCTGCTTATCTTTTTAAGACATAATTTATACTTTCGATATCTCCCCTCCCTTCCACTATTTACTGATGTTAAATGTGCAGATTAAAAGTGCAACGAGTGACTGATCAAAGAAATAAACATTTACATTAATGGCCATTACTTGCTTGGATTGGAATATTTATTGACATTGCTGGAAGTCAGTTGTTATTTTATTGATAGAATAAAACAACGTAGCTGTCAAGGAATTTAAATCAAAAGGCACCTTCAGACAGTTGCCGTTTTCGGGTGGGATTCAATCAAATCCTGGCAAATTCAGGCTCTGCAATTAAAGCTTTTGTGAAAGAAACATGCTTTCCTCAAAGATCCCCAAGATGACAGTGACGGAGCCATGCACAGTGAAGTGTGGGGTAACACTTGCTTTGACACAATGTCATCTAGTCTCCCTGCAAACAAATCAGTCTGGATGCTCATTAAAAAGGTGTCCTGGAAGTGACCAAGGACTCAGGCTCCATACTTCCTGCGCTGTTAAATCTCCTTACTGGTTGAAGTGGCTACTGGCCAGATCTTTCACATGTTGTAGTGCTACTCATATAATGGACAGGGAATGCATTGCTGATCCTTAGTTCAATTTTATTCCGTGACCTGAAGAGCCAATGGTTGTATATAACCATCGTTCCAGTCTTGGCTCATCACTCAGATCAAGGTTTTACCAGAAACATTTCACTAGTACAATTTTATTTCCATTGCATATCTTTTTATTTTAAAACTAAGGTACTGATTACATTAACACACCCATCAATCAATCAATCAATCAATCAATCACAAGAATCACAATGAATGCAGGATTTTGCAGTCTGTCAGTGTGCCTGGATCCTGCGTTACATCTGAATGCCTAGTAATAATAATATTATTAATCATAATAATTAATTTTTTGTACCCCACCCATCTGACTGGGTTGCCCCAGCCACTCTGGGCGGCTTCCAACAGAATATAAGAAAGAATAACTAAACATCAAACATTAAAATCTTCCAAATGTAGGGCTGCCTTCAGGTGTCCACAAAAGGTCGTATAATTGTTTATCTCTTTGACATCTAGGACTGTGCCCCTTCCTGGAAAAAGCAGATCTAGCCACTTTTGTACAAACCTTAAATCAGGGTTGGAGAACCTGTGGCCCTTCAGATGTTGCTGGACTCCAAATCCCATCATGCCTAGCCAGCAGGGCCCATGATCAGGGTTAATTGGAATTCTAGTCAACTGGAGGGGCACAGGGGCTGAATGAGTAGGTAATAAATGCATGACTAGGTACTGGTAATAACTTCAGTTATTAGGCTCTTGCATTTTGCAGGAGTTGAGTTGTGGAGTTTATTACTGAACTAACACTGTGAATAATTTGATGCTCTTTCAAATTTTGTGTTGTGTGCCTTTAAAAAATGTTTTTAAATGTAGAAGGGAATCCTAGGCTGAATTTCACCACTTCCAAATATACGACAAAAGCTTTCAGAGTAGGTCACCTCAATGTATTTTGCCATTTAAGCTCAAAGTACTAAGGCACTCTTACATTTATCAACAGTATTCCTGATGTGATGTTTCATCAGATTTTAAAAAAAATGGCTTTTTTTTATTTCTAAAGTTTTCTAAGATAAGATCATTCTACATAGCGGACTGTTCGTTTTAAACCTGAGAAGATTTAAGCTTCCACTAACTTTTTAATTTAAAAGATTTTTCTAACTAAAGAGTTTTTATAGAGAGAGTCAGCTGTAGTTCAGTTTATCACAGTGGCAAAGACATTTGAGAAGGGAGGCAGGCTGAACTTTAAATGCTGGAACCAGGCAACTGGAATGCTGCATATATAGAAGCAGAAAGAACTTACTATGGTCATGTTATCAACATGTTGCATATGCTTCCTTATGACCAGTAGACCGAGATTTTGACTCATGGGCTGCACTCTCTTAAAATGGCCAGTGATTGCCATCAGGGAGTTGCTTCACTGGGAAAGCAATGGGAAACCTGGGTACCTGGTATGCAGGAACCCCAAAGCCTGGAATAGCTTGGAATAGAGGTTGTTCACCACTCCAGCATGCCTAGATCTTGCCAGGAAGTAAGTCCCACTGAACTCAGTGCACTTTACTTCTGAGTTACATACCAAGGAATTTGTACAGGTCTTTTGGAAACTTTAGCTTTCAGCAATTCAAGAGTTCCTCCTCATGTTCAGAGGCATAGGACTTTTAGAAATAAGAATCTGCATTCAGATTAAGCTTCACAGATACAGAATTTTATTTTTATAGTTCCTTCCTCGCAAGGGAGCCCAGGGTGGCAACATTAAAATGTGTAGTGTAAGTCTTGGGGTGGACTAGCTTGTGATTAACCCAAAGCATCCTGAAATCCTGATATACACTGCATTCCTGATCACATTCTCATCCATATGCACCCCCCATGTTAAAGTGATCAACACAGAAAACATGACGCCTAACAACACATTACATTAAATACACAGCACATCCATTTTTTAATTTCTATTATTAAATTAAGTTCGGGAGGCCTCCAATTTTCATTGGGAGCATAACTATGTTGGAACAGGAGCTTTAATCCTTCTGTGCCCAACTGCAATGCTGATGGGAATGACAACTTCTCATGACAATTACCATTAGAACTTAAAACAACAACAACAAAAACCACACTGTTGCCGCTGCACACCACATACTTAATATAATGTGTAAGTAGATGCCAAAGGGTGTTGCTTCCTAGCCTCATTCTTGAAGGGATATGTGCTCTGTGATTAATCTTCCCTTTTCCATATTAATATGGTTCAATTTTACAGAAACTTTACAGAAAAAGCAGAGCTAAAAAAGAACACAAAGATTACTACGGGGCAGGGGAACCAGAAAGTAGGAGTCAGGCAGAACAAAACTTCACTAATCCAAGTGCTCCTTGCTTGCTTTCAGAGCCGCAGGCATTTTTGAAATTCTCTTTAGGACCATGAGGGCTAGAAACTTTTATAAATTATGTTTAAAACAACTGAGCATCACAACACTCAGTGAAGCTTTGCTGCCAAGGAAAATGAAGGTCGTTCACAGTAATGTCTGAGAGCAGGAAATGGCTAATGAAACAAGCCCTCTCCAGGTGTTATGTCCCTCACACAAAGAAGGGGACAGAGGGGGCAGGCATGCTAGCTCCATCCTGTCATGCCACTGTGCCCCTTCCTGCCATGTGTTGGCATGAGCCTGCTGCAGATTGTTTTCCCTCCAATATCTGGGACTCACAAAATTATCTACCATAATTGTCTTTCTGTCATTTGTCATAGCTTCCAGTGAGCATCTGCTCTGCCCAGAGAATCCTTCTGAACAGTTCCAGATACAATATAAAACAGAACAACTGCATCCCTTTTATGGTTGACTTTCAGCCGTCTTTTCCAACCGACCACCTCGCTATTAGGGAGAACTGTCATTGAAAGCCAGCGCTCAGTGCCTCAAAAAAGCCATCAAAAACAGTGCTTTCTGCCAGCCTTCTAATCTACAAAAAAATATATGTTAGAACCAAATTAAAAATACCAATCATTAAGCCTGGATCTCAACATTATTACTCTAGTTATTGTTCCACCTGTGATTATGTTAGGGTAACTGTCACATTTAAAAGCAGTAAAAAAAACACAAAGCCCGCCACCCTACTACACCAAGCAATATATCACCTGCAAATTCACTAGTGTTTTAGATGTTATACAATGCAAACACCCATGTTTTTGTTTGTTTTTTAACAGAGTACCTTGGGGAAAAAACATCAAAGGACTTCGTACTCACTTCAGAAATCACATCACAGTTGCATCAGGGATGAGGGGTGGGTGTGTAGAGGAGAAATAATACAGAGGTAGAGGAAACGTAACTCTTTTCAGCAGGGACTCAGTTTCCCCAAGATCTCTCGGTTGACTTGAACAGAAGAAGTCCTAGACCCATGTGAAAAGCAAAAACAGTGTCTGTATCCCTCCCTCAAATCACTGTGCTTGGAGTATCCTGGTAAAATAATTCACTGTGATTAAAGCCTAGACCTTTCCATCAAAACAGCCAAACCCACCTCACCAGCTGTTCCCCACCTGAACTCAGGACATTTCCCTAGTAATCTAGGTTTTGCTTTTTTATTTTTAAAGAAATAATGCAACTATAACTTTAAAGATCCAAGCCCACAGAGCACCTTGGGAGTTCAGGGAATGCCTGATCTGACTTGAGACGCCTCGTTAATGACACAGTCCAACTCAGGCATTCAGCTCACCTCATCCGTCTTGTAATTCAGGAAGTACACATCACTGACGCACACCCTCATGAACACCTACTTCAGTTGGTAACTAAGCCTCTTTTTCAGAGAAAGAGACTTTGGCATTGTTTTGTATGCCCTGGTATTCTCTTGCCTTACTCTTGTCACGCAGTTTACATGCCACTATCAATTGTCCTGTACTAGGAGCAGGGCTTTTTCAGTGGTGTCCCTGTGTTGTGCCATTCCTAAAAATACCTGCTACATCTGCTCATTTAGGAGGAAAGTAAAAACAACAACATAGCATCTGTTCTGTAGGTTTCCTCTTTAAATGTCAGTCCCCATTTAGGCTGTTTGCTTTAGGCTGAAATCCTAAACATGGATACTTGGGCATCAGCCTGACTGAATGTGTTGCTGTTTACTTCTCAGTGGTTAATGCAAGTGGTTAATTGCTAATCTAGTTATGTCTATCTATCTGATCTGACTATTAAATGTGTTCATTAAAAATGGTAGCTACCCATTTCACCAGCTATTAGAGGACTGGATTTTAGAAATGCCATGTTATCTTAAGTAAGTGTGATTATAGTCCCTATGTTTCAAAGTTTGGCTTTGTTAGGGTTGAAAAAACAGAGGCAGTTTTAATTGTCCAGGAACACTGGCAGGTATCTATAAACTTCAAGAGGTGTTTTGAAGATACTTTCCCCTCCTTCTCTCTCTGAGGCACAACCCAGATTTCATTAGTTGGCTAACCAGATTATAAGAAGCCTGTAAATAGAACAAATGATTCCACATGATCCAGGTTATTTCCAAACAGTCATGCAAAGATATAACTGAAATAATTTAGACATATGGATAAGAACCTTCAAAATCAATAGTGCTGGAAGAAATGAAACATATGCTGATGCAATCAAACAGAATTGAATTTCATACAAATGTTAGCAAATCTATATCAGATTATCACAGCAAAAACTTCATTTTCATTGATTTATAATGTATTATTATTGTTTCCACCAAACTGCCATAGACAGCCATTTAGCAGCTGCCAAGCGCCTTAAGGGTAAATAAAGGATATCACTGATGGTGCTGGGATATAGTCGTTTAAGTGTCTAATAATTCACAAATGCAGCAGGTATGATATTCTGTTTCTGTATATTCTTTAGTGTTTTACTTTCAATCTAATTTATTAACTTTTCTCTAATCTTTTATTCTGAAAACAACAAAGGATGACATTCTCAAGAAAACCTTTATTTTAAGGCTGTAAACTGGGCAGCCTTTAAAAATATTTTTGTTGTTGTAAAAGCATAAAACCATGTGTAAGGTGCCAGACTTGGGGATATGAACAGATTTGGGGCTTCTGCTTACAACACCTGATCTTTCAGGGTGGCGGTTTTGGAGGAATCAGTGTAATAGTTTCTTGGGTCTATTGATCCAATGTCTTGTAGCAGCTAGATGGGTGGGGTATAATAATAATAATAATAATTAATAATAATTGTAGTAGTAGTAGTAGATTGAACAGAATCAAAACAAAGGAAATGAACTTGACGAACAAAGATGGGTGTCCCTGTGAAAGAAAGGTTTGTCTAAGACTCTAATTGTTTGTGTAACTGATATTTATACTTGTAAACCTCTTAGAAGCTTATATTGGCATTAAGCAGTATATAAATTGTAGGATTCTGGACAACCAGAAGGAAGTACTTCTTCATGCAGCACATGGTTAAAGTATGGAATTCACTCCTATAAGAGGTAGTGATGGCCAACAATTTGGATGGCTCTGTAAGAGAGTTAGACATAGGCTATCAATGGCTGTCTTTGCAATGTTGATATTGCTTGGAAGCCCAAACATCCAGCTATCAGTCTCTTCTACTTTTGTTCATCCATCAGTCCTCCTGAATGTTTAAATCAAGCATGGGCGGATTTAAGGCTTGTGGGATCCACTTAGGTTTCCTCCCCCATTTTTTTAACCAATGGGAGTCATGTAGAAAATTGCTATGTATGTGCATGTGGACTAGTAGTGGTGCTGGCACTAGAACCAGTATATTGGCTCAAGATGTCTAGCATATACTCCTAATGCACCCTATGAGCCTTGTATTGGGATTACATCTAAGTTACCACAGATCAGGGATTCTAATAACTTGGTTTAGAAGGGGGAGTTGCTCTTTGCTGCTCTACTACAAATTGCCCAGAGCTATAGATCCCAATCTGCCCACTCCTAGTCTTGATTATATCTATTCTAGGAACATTCTGCACATTCACCGTCCCTTATCTTCTGTCTTTGCCTTTCCCTTTATCCACACCACTTCAGCTCATACTTCTCTTTTCGTAGGCCCACACATCTAGTGAGCACTGTGTGGATACAACTCTTTGCACAGAGAATGATTGAGGCACCTGTGAGAATAGGCTCCATTCAACAAATGTGAAAAGGTTTTGACATATCTCAATATACATTTTAAGTGTTTTTGTTTGAATAGAAAACAAAACAGAGGCTGAACTGCATTTTAATATCTAAAGGCATATAAGCCACCCATTTCTGTTTAACTTAGGCCCTTTTGAAATTTCCATTTGGGCTTTTGTTCACCTTTATTAATTCATGTTCATGCTTTTGAGTACATGTTCTCCTTTATTAGTTCAACTCAGCAGGGTTTTTCTCTCCCCATGTGACTTTTGCATTGAAGCAGGTGATCAGATTCCATTGCAGTGAGATACAATTTAACCAGAAAATAATTCATTAACAGGACAGAAACAGTAGTTCTTCCTGATAGCCTCAGTTTAAGTATTTATAGGCATGAATATTAGAATATCCGCAAGTGGAGACTTGCATAAATTTGTGAATGTGTGTGGGTGTGGGTTCAATGCTTTCTCTTTAACCATCCCACCTTATACTTTTGAAAAATATTTTATAGATACAGAAAAGGATGGACAGTGTAAAAGGTACTGAAGCCTTCATAAATGCTAGTGTGTGTCAGTTACATGTGCTCTGCAACCATATCTGTGGCCAAGAATTATTTTCTATTACATCAACAGTATAGTTCCACCAAACTGTGCCACCGTGCAACCTTTTTTCATTTCAGCTGGGTTAATGGAGATTTTGCTGCAGCAACACTTGGTATCTTCCAGTGAAGATCTCACAGACGGTAATTAAAACATCCTTAAAAATGTAAGATCAGCTAGCAGCAGACAGCTTTAGACTGAGTGGCTCATGTGATGCTTATCATATGTGATGTCATAATATTGAGTGTCTTACATACTTTGAGGGCCATTTGTTTGGCAGGAAAGTGGCATATAAATGCCTAAATAAAGAAAATACGCAGGGTACTAATGGATCAAATGAAATGAAATAAAAAAGCAATGGGACAAAGCATGCTGCCGCATACATGCCCTATGGAATAACATGCTAGATGGTGACCAGTATTAAGTCTGTGGCCATTCATAAGAACAGGGTAATGTTTTTCCACCAGGTCATTTGACTTAATCAGACACATTTCTAAGGATGATCATTTGAGTAAACAATGACTGCTTTCTCTGCCACATACTGCATTCACAACAGGATGCTTTTTAGTTATAAAAAAGGATAACCAGACGAAATGGTGGCAATCACTGTCATAGATGATCTAGGATTAACCTCTAGTATAGTCTACACCCAGGACAGAAATAAAATTCAAAGCATTCATGTGTATACAGTATAGCTATAGATATAGATCTATAAGATTTGTGGAAGTACAAAATAGTTCTAGAATTCTTTCCCAGTGTATTGTGAGACACTCAGAAATAAAATAAAATCAGTTGGAACAATGAGAGCATTGTCAGAGGACTGCTAGTCTTTCCCTTCCTTATAAGAGTTCCTGCATCCCACTTGTAATTTTCAGTTTCTGGGCCTGAAAAAACTTAAGTAGAATAAAGCAAACAAACAAGCAAAATACAATAATCACCATCAATTTTACTTGGGGAAGCATGTAGCTCTAGTCTCAGGGAGGTTTCCATTAGTAGCAAACATTTAGACTGTACTTCAACGATTTGTTGTAGGAGATAAATACATACTTGTGAAGGTGCAGTTTGATTAGGTCAAAGGAAAGGAAGGAAATTTTGTGGACTCATATTCTAGCCCATCATCATCTTAGAAAAGAGCCATTTGTCCAGAAGCACAACTGACAGCTAGAATGTGGTAAAAATAAAACAGCTAATGAGATTCACTGAACATAGGCCATGTGGGCAGTGAATCAGAGTGTCTTAGCCTATTAACCTGTATGGCACAGCTGTAGTTTAGCTTTTCAAAATCTCTGATTGTTTTGCTTCATTATAATCAGTGAGAATTAAGGGAAGAAGGCCTGTCTTTTCTGCTAGGGAAACCTTTGCCATATTCAAGCAACTATCTTGGCCATAGTTACCACAAAAACATATTAATATCCGACAGTATTGTCTGAATTTTCACATGGTTGATCTGGATCTTCTCTCCAGGTTAGGTATTTTGGTGTTCTGGTCAAAGTGTTGCACTGCAGCTAGCCATGTGACGAAGCAATAGGACTGCCCAGTTCAAAAAGTGAGCCCGCCTTTGTTCTGGTGCTCCAACTCAGGGTGGAGCTCAACAACAACAACAACAACAACAACAACAACAACAACAACAACATGCTGCTCATCTGACTGGGTTTCCCCAGCCACTCTGGGCAGTTCCCAACAAAATATTAAAAACACAATAAAACATCAAACATTTAAAACTTCCTTATAAAGGCTGCCTTCAGACATCTTCTAAAAGTCAAATACAGTAGTTGTTTATTCCCTTGACATCTGATGTTCCATAGGGTGAATAGAAGGCCCTCTGCATGGTCCCCTGTAACTTCACTTCTCACAATGAGGGAACTACCAGAAGGCCCTTGGTGCTGGATTTCAGTGTCTTGGCTGAACACTAGAGATGGAGACGCTCCTTCAGGTATTGTCAGGATGCTGTCAGCAGCTCCCGGCTGGTTGCCCAGGAAATTATAAAGACAAGGGAAGGTTTCTTACCATCCATTTTTTTATCCAATAATTAGAGAGAGGCTATAGAACCCAGCCATCTTGGATAATGGCACTGTCGCCTCGCTTCTTCCTCCTCCTCTCCCATTATTTCCTAACTTTCCCCCTCATCTGGCTCTGAACTCTGACCTCCCGCAAACCACTTTTGTAAGTCTATACTGCCTTCCTCTTCCTCCTCCCTGGAGGGGTCAGGGTGGGGAGGTGGTCATCATTCCTCCTCTGCCCAGACCCTGACAGGTATACTGGGTCAAGGCTGTTTAGGGCTTTAAAGGTCAGCACCAACACTTTGAATTGTGCTCAGAAACATACTGGGACCAGTTTTATATGATCCTGGTGGCTGCTCCCAGTCACCAGTTTAGCTGGTGTCTAGCTGATGGCATTCATGAGATGGTGCTACCACTGAAAACAGTGGTGTTATGTTGAGGTTTCTCCTCTGTTACCATAACTTATTTGTCTTGCTTCCTGAAATCTTTTGCATACACAGCATTTATCCTATTGTTGACCTATGGGCAAGTCTTAATGTC
The DNA here is from genome assembly GCF_951804945.1 of Podarcis cretensis. NCBI lineage: Eukaryota > Metazoa > Chordata > Lepidosauria > Squamata > Lacertidae > Podarcis > Podarcis cretensis. The sequence continues at coordinate 35,814,172 of NC_137176.1, forward strand.
TAAAGGAGAGGGAGTAAACTTGACAATAGGCTCCCATTTTAAACAACTGACCTGAGTTTCAACCCCTGCTTTAGATGTTTTGTGATGGCACTCTAAATGTTGAATTTTGAGCTGGGCACAAAATGAAGCCAGCTGCAATGCTAATCCAGTTAACCACATCTTGACAAGTGAGTTTGGTTGTGTGAATGAGCCCTTAATCTTAGTTTAAACTGGTGTGAAAGGAAATTCAGCTCTACCGTATGTTGATTTCATTAATCTCAGGAAGCTTAAGAAGTTAAATTAACAATGACCTTTTCCTTAGGACTAGGTGATAACACAAGACATACTTGGACTCATACAATAGCATATGACATCACCTCTCAATATTTAGAAAGCATTTTTCACATGATGGTACATTGAGTTTTCTTTTTATGCAAAGCGAAGTTTTAACTAAATCAGGATGTCTTAAAAATGCTTAGCAGAATCATATCTTTTCTTAGAACGAGAGAAAGCTCCAACACATGTGATGGTTGGAAACCAACTATACAAGACTTTTCTTCTGTTGCAGTGCATTTATTTATGCATGTATTACCTTTCGAATGGTTTTTATCTCTTGTTTTATGCTGCGGTATTAATAAGAAATTGTGCTGATTTGCAGAGTTTCCTTCAGTTTCATTTTAGATGGTCAGAATCTAAATCCTGCCACTGGTGAATGACTGAGCATGGATGTCGAAATCTGATCAGGATGACCAAATCTGATCAGATCGATGAGGTTTTGACGTTCCAAAATGGACATTTTAAATTGTTATCCTATTCACCCTCACTTGTTATTAAATCCCACTGAACTCAGTAGGGCAACTGTATGAGTAGCTATGCACCTCACTGATAGGCTGCAATCCCTAAGCACATTTACTACAGAGTAAGCTCTGTTGGATTTGGTTTCCTCCAATATGCATGTATAGGATTTCACTATGGTTTTTGAGCCTAGATCCTGGATCGGGATGTATTCGGAAACAAACAGACACTTATTGTGTGTGTGTGTGTGTGTGTGTGTGTGTGTGTGTGTAAAATTATATCCTGCTTGCAATTATGGGCTGCAGTTATGTTGGGTGGCACATTAAATCAATCCTGCTTATTACATATATTACACTACATAGCAGCCCACACATTTCTCTCTGAGTTCAGTTTCCTATACATGATCTTAATAGAGGTCTACTGAAGTCAGTGAAAATATTCTAATTGATTTAACAGCTTTAGATCAAGTCCCATGGTTATAAAGCAAAACCCCTACATTTCTGCCCTGCAGGGGTGGTCTCAATTAGAGGTCTGTGGCCAGTTCCCTGTAGACAATTGTGAATCGTCCATATTTACAAACCACTAACATACACACACACACACACACACACACACACACACACATATACAGGATGTTTTTAGTTTTTTCTGGTGGCATTATCAAGGATGCAATGTACCAGAGGTGGTATGCATTACATTAGAAAGTTAGAATGAATAGTGGCAATGCAAATTCTTAAATTCCTAGCACCTGTAAACCAGTGAAATAAGTGTTTTTCAGCTTTTTACTGTATTACAATTATTTTAAAAGTTAAAGCTCAAGTCAAAGTATAATAAAGATGGTTAAAAAACAAACAAAAACAGATTAAACCAATAAAGGCAGCAGCAAACATTTGTGATAAAAACTTTCCAGGTGGTAAAAGACCAGAAAAGTACAAAGATATTCACCAGTTGTGAAATGATATTAAATTAGATGCCAGGCAATCTTCCTTAGTGAGAGAGTTCCATAAACTGGATGCCACAACAGAGAAGGTTTCTCTCCTTCTCTCCTCTGGCTGCCATTCATATCACCTCAGAAGTCAGGCTGAGGGGTCCTGTAGAAGAGAAGGGCAGTACTCACCTGCTTAAACACTTTGCCTAAGAGGGTGACAAAACAAGCCAATACTTTCTGCAGCCTTTGAAGTCTTAAGGAAGGCTCTTTAAGATTAAGTTTCAAAACTGCCTCTTCTCATTTAATACATCCTGGGCCAAGCCAGACAACCCCTCTCTACTCCCCAGGTCAACGTTGTTACAAGCCCAGATGGGCAGAGGTTGAGCAGACACCTGGTAGGCCACAGTCCTCCAAGCTTCTTTTCCACATCCTCATACTGTGATGACATAAAGTCACTCCATAACACAAAGAACAGCCAACACTGTGCCTTCCAGATATTGCTGCACTGGAACTCCAATGAGCCTCACCCAGCACGACCAGTGCTCAAGAATGATGGGAGTTGTAGTCCACCAATATCTGGAGGTTACCATGTTGGCTACTCCTACCATAACACATGACTAGATGGGGCTCTAGACACATCCCTTGACTCCTCTCCAGTAACTGTTGTATCCAAGCTGAAGTAGATAGAAGCAATTTTATCTTTGAAATACTAAGCAAAATATAGACACCACTATCCTGACACTTGTTAGAAATATATTTTTCTTGCAGCAGGGCTTTTGTGCCTTTGAAAGCTACAAAATAGACAGAAATTGGAGAGGTGTAGCATTTCCCAAGATGAGGTAGTAACCTTATTTGAAAGCCAGTTCAGATGATATTTGAGCCGACTCACTCTTGCAAATAACTGCTCATTGTGGTGCTTCCTCTGAGCTCAAAAAACCACAACTTGCAAATTTCCTTTGCAAATTTCTTAGTAGGGCTTGGGATCTCAACAAAGTCCGCCCCCTCCATTTCTGTGACTGTACCACTCACACAAACAGTTATGTGCTGTTTATCTAAATTTACATCTTTTAAAGCATGTACAAAGCAGAAATCTATATCATGCCCTTTGATCTATTCGTTCTTTGATTAATGCATGATGGATAAGGGACAGACAGATGGTTGTGCTGAATAAGAGCTACCACCATTTTGTGGAAAGGCTCCTGTGTGCCTTTGAAATTTTTATAGCAATGATTGTACTATCTGCAGCAGGGGAAAGCTTTGCTCATTAAAGAACTGTCCTCATACGGTTTTAAAGGCAAAGTGGCCTTTTCCAGCAAAAAGAAGCAATGATCTATTACAGGTTTGGTTTCCCTGTGACCCTCCAGATGTTGGTGGACTTCAACTCTCATCAGCCCCAGTAACCATGGCCAATGGCCAGGGATGATGAGAGTTGTAGTCCAGTAACCAAAAGACTACCGCTGCTGCTATATTACATAATTTGGGATTTTGAAAACTACAGTATTTAGTATAGCATTGAGGACTTAGTATAACTTTGTTGTCAAAAAACAAACATAGAAGTAGTTTGTCCTCAGAGCTTCCTGCATGTTCAGACTGGGGAAATTCTTCTTTCACATTCACATCACATCACAGCTTCTGCACCTGCGCATGCTGTATGCCTCACCCATAAAAACAACCTCCTTCCCTCTCCACACCCTGTAAATGGATTGTGCCAGCAAGATGTACTTGCATAGGACTGGATGTCCACTGGCATACATTCTGCATGTTGTGGACCTGTTTGCCCACAAATGTGAGGCTGTGATCCTATGCACACTTAAGGTAAAGGTAAAGGTACCCCTGCCCGTACGGGCCAGTCTTGACAGACTCTGGGGTTGTGCGCCCATCTCACTTAAGAGGCCAGGGGCCAGCGCTGTCCGGAGACACTTCCGGGTCACGTGGCCAGCGTGACAAAGCTGCATCTGGCGAGCCAGAGTCGCACACGGAAACGCCGTTTACCTTCCCGCTGGTAAGCGGTCCCTATTTATCTACTTGCACCCGGAGGTGCTTTCGAACTGCTAGGTTGGCAGGCGCTGGGACCGAGCAGCGGGAGCGCACCCCGCCGCAGGGATTCGAACCGCCGACCTTTCGATCGGCAAGCCCTAGGCGCTGAGGCTTTAACCCACAGCGCCACCTGCGTCCCATTATGCACACTTACCCGGGAGCAAATTCCTCTGAATACAGAGAGAGACTTTCTTCTCTGTAAGAATGTGCAGCAATGCTCACTGGTTAGCCTCCCTGCCATACTCTATCCCACATGAAACTCTCATATGCCAGAGGGATATCTGGTCAACTGGCCCACACTGGAAAAGAGCCATACTTAATTTCACTCAGTGGCATAGCAGTTGCCCTGGATGCAAAATTCTTAGAGGCACAAAATTTCAGCACCCGACGCTGACTCCATACAGCTTTGCACTTCCGTCACGGGACTTCATTGAAGAGGGCTTCTCCATGCGAACTGGGAAGTGAGCCCTCCAGATAATGGAACGTCTCTTCTTTTCTTATCTCTGTGGCTGTGGTCTCTTGGGTGACGTTGATGCCATTAGGCAGCTGAATGTGCATCTGTACTCCATCCATTTCTCCCCTTCCCCCCTTCCATGTGGCCCCGGGAGCTGGCAACCCACGCTACGCCACTGATTTCACTAGTAGTTCTTGAAATATCTGCAAAGAGGTGTGTGTGTGTGGCCACTCTACAAAAACGTCAGACTGATCTTTGTCTTTTAACTAGGTTTGCACACAGAGCACTGTTTTATAACCAAGTGTCAAGTTTAAAGCTGGGAGTGCTGCTGGATCATTATCTAGTAAGCCCTGCCATAAAGAGACCCTTAAGCTGAATGCTTAAAGAGTGAGGAAAATGGTGACCATACCGAAACAAACATGAAGATCCTCCGTTTTCTACTGTAAATGGCATTGTGGCTTTCTTGCTTACTGCCAGGATTTGTGTATTGTCAGCCTCCTTTTGATTCTATTCTAACAGACATGAATTCTTCAGTCTGTAAACATGTTCACACTGACCAGGCCTTTGGCTTAGCCAACATATGAAATCCATAAAGAGTCTTATTTTCTGATAAAAGAAATGGCTAAGGACAATTGACATTATCGTTTGAAGTCCACGGCTTTCCTGCTTGTTTAGTATTGTAGAAATGGAGCCGGGGCCTGGATTTATGGGAGAGAGCTTGCCCAAGGTCTCTTACCTTTAACATATTTTGTGCTCCATCTGCCTCTTATACAGGGAATGTAATATGATTTTGATTAGTTTCTGATGAGCTGCAATTTCAGTAAGTGCAACTCCAGCGCTGTTGTTTTGTGTCGCTGCTACGTTTCAACAATAATTTAAGAAGACTGTTCTGTTAGTTGTATTGATAAAATAATAAAAAGACAGTATCTAAAAACATCACATACAGATAAAACATCCCTACCATCTACCTAAATCTTGGCTTGGATCTTTCTTTCTCTCCATTAGCTTATAGGAGAATATAGGCCAAAAACCACTTTGGCCTATTGGTAAAGGCAAACACGATTCCTTAAAAGGCAGGATGGTAGAGCTGCATGACACCGCACATGACATCCCCCAAAGAATCATTGGAACTGTATTTTGTTAAGGGTTCAGGAAATGGTAGATCTGTGAGGGGTAAACTCAGTTCTTTGGGTAAGATGATGTGCTTTAAATGTAAAAAGGTAAAGGTAAAGGTACCCCTGCCCGTACGGGCCAGTCTTGACAGACTCTGGGGTTGTGCGCCCATCTCACTTAAGAGGCCAGGGCCAGCGCTGTCCGGAGACACTTCCGGGTCACGTGGCCAGCGTGACATCGCTGCTCTGGCGAGCCAGAGCCGCACACGGAAACACCGTTTACCTTCCCGCTGGTAAGCGGTCCCTATTTATCTACTTGCACCCGGAGGTGCTTTCGAACTGCTAGGTTGGCAGGCGCTGGGACCGAGCAGCGGGAGCGCACCCCGCCGCAGGGATTCGAACCGCCGACCTTTCGATCGGCAAGCCCTAGGCGCTGAGGCTTTAACCCACAGCGCCACCTGCGTCCCCTCTGCTTTAAATGTATGGGGTGGAATTTAACATTGCACTACAGTGGTACCTCGGATTATGAACTTAATTCATTCTGGAGGTCCATTCTTAACCCAAAACCGTTCTTAACCTGAGGCGCGCTTTCGCTAATGGGGCCTCCTGCTGCTGCTGCACCGCCAGAGCACAATTTCTGTTCTCATCCTGAAGCAAAGTTCTTAACCCGAGGTAATATTTCTGGGTTAGTGGAGTCTGTAAACTAAAACATCTGTAACCTGAAGTGTATGTAACCTGAGGTACCACTGTAATAAAAATGACAGGGGCAAAGTTCACAACCCTTTGCCTGGGGCAAAGTTCACAACCCGAGGTACTACTTCCGGGTTAGCAGAGTTTGTAACCCAAAGTTTTTGTAGCCTGAAGCGTTTGTAACCCATGGTACCACTGTATTACAATCACGCCATCTGTACCAGCATATCAGCCCATCAGATGGAAAGATCCCCCCTCCTTTGCCCCTCTCATGCTGGTCTGGAGGTTCTCCAAACCTCTGCAGATCCAGTTTCAGGGGATATGGACATGTCTGCTGGGGGAAGAGAGGGAAGAAGTCTTGTTGTGGGGTTCATTATGTGAATCCTGCCCAGGATGTGTACGCAGCTCAAGTTTCTGCCTCTGATACCACTGAACTACATGCTGAGCGCTATTGACTGGTATTCAAATAGGTTTTACTCAGAGTAGGTTCATTGAAATTAATGGACTTAACTTAGTGAAGTTAATTAATTTCAGTGTGTCTATTCTGAGTGAAACTTGAATATCACCCATTTGGTAGCCCTGCCCTCCTAAGAGTGAACCACTGTATATTTCCAGTGGGGGAACCATATTTCTGAATGTTCCCCACATAAAAAAGAAGAAAACTGAGATAGAAACTTGGCACATCAAATAAAAAGCTGTTAGAATCCCTTTCTGATATTCTCCCTAACAGTTCTGCTTCTCACTCCCCTCATCCCATCTTAGACTTCTACATTTCTAACTTGCTCCATGCTCCAAGCATGAGGATCTGAATATATACATGGAGTCTCATCCAGCTTCAACTGGCACATGGTACTGAACATTGGCTTTGCTTTCCAGAAATGTCAAGCAAGGCTTTGTGCATTTGTGTGCAGTGTGGGAGAGAGGGTTGATGCGAGAGAACAGAGCGCCGCCATTTGCCGACTGACCGGCCTTAATGGATAGTCTTAACTGCGAGCAAATTTGGCTTGTTCACCAAATACCTAAAACATGATTCCCATGGTAATGAATTGTTTATTGGCTTATATTCTAAATGTAGTAACAAAGACAGACACCTAAAGCAAATGGAAAAGTACCGAGAACATGGTTTACATTACAAACAGGGTGAGAGAAACATTCCTGAATAAGTCCTCCTGGCATGGATGACCGTATGGGCTATTGTACATCTATGTGAGCAGCAAAAAGCTCTCCAAAGTACTATTGGACACAGTGTATGAAATCTAAAATCAAGGAAATCCATGAAGTCCTTCGTTAAAATTTCTGCTACCCACACAGCTCTGTGCAAAAATCCCCAACCAAAAACAGTTAGAGGCTTTCCTCTTTTTCCCCTCCTGCTTTTAATACTTTACTGCAGGTTTAATTGCAGCAATATTTCAATGCCAAAGAGAGTAATTTGCAGCTTGAATACAGCATTAGATCTGCAGTGCCCTACAATTTTAAACTCCGGTATAAAACAAGCATTTGGTACTCATACTACTTGAATTCTCATTTTCTGTTCACACTTCCAAAGGAACGGAAGTTAAATGTCTACATTAACATTTATAAAAATTTAGGAGTGATTCCCTTATTACATAATTAGCCGGAACACTTGGAATATCTGTATATCTGCCGATTAGAGACATTACTCGGAACATGCCCTCGAACAGCTGTATTCCAAGACAAAAAAAGAGTCAGTAATGTGGCCCTGGGGGAAAGTGTTCCATTTTGACAGAATAAGGCAGCTTTGGTTAGTTGTTACAATTAAACTTGCTCACTTTAGGGGAAATGGTAGGAAAATGTCCTCTGAAACAAAAAGGTATTCTCCCCCCCCCCCCATGGAAACTCCACAGTTTTACCTTTTGTGGTGTTACCAGCCTTGTGGCTGTGTGAGATTAGAAACAACTGAGACTGCATAAATGTCTCAGAGTTTTCACAGATGAGAGTCGCTACTTATATGGTAAGGTAAAGGTAAAGGGACCCCTGACCATTAGGTCCAGTCATGACTGACTCTGGGGTTGCGGTGCTCATCTCGCTTTATTGGCCGAGGGAGCCGGCGTACAGCTTCTGGGTCATGTGACCAGCATGACTAAGCCGCTTCTGGGGAACCAGAGCAGCACACAGAAACGCCGTTTACCTTTCCGCCGGAGCGGTACCTATTATGTACTTGCACTTTGACGTGCTTTCGAACTGCTAGGTTGGCAGGAGCAGGGACCGAGCAATGGGAACTCACTCTGTCGTGGGGATTCGAACCGCCGACCTTCTGATCGGCAAGTCCTAGGCTCTGTGGTTTAACCCACAGCGCCACCCAAGTGCAAATGTTGGTTGTGCCTACATTCAAGGCTAGCTCGACCTCAAAAGCAAAGGAGGGAGCTGCGGGGGACAGAAAAACGCCAGGGGAACCTCGCATGCCTACAGCAGCACTTCAGCCTGGCTTTTTGTATGGCTTGCAGGATGAACCAATAAAGTACTTCATTGTCACTGCAGAAAAGTTCTGGGGACACCCAGTTCACATGAAGAGCTGGCCATGCAGAAGTTCCATTTGGGTCTGCAGGATTTTGCAGCTTCCAAATTGGCCAGCTCCTCCCACAATTTGAGATAGTATATCAGAGTGACATTGCAGGGGTTCCAGTGGTGTGCTCTGTGCTCATGGATGTATTTTTTTGTTCGTTTTGGTTTTGTTCTATCATTCTTGGTACGTATCATTTTTGACTGTAAGGCCTCATAGCAGCCACTGTCAGGGATGGGGCAGAAATTTTAATCAGTTCACACTTAAAAGCAAATTTAAAAGCTAATTTTCCACTTTCTGAAATAGTATTCAAACTGAAATGCAAACACCCATCAAAAATTCACACTTCTTTGAATTTTTAAGAGGAATTTGTGCTAAAGCACCAGTGAATTTTCACGGAAACTTTTAACAAAAAAATTAATAAATTGCGAAGTAGTATTGACATGTGGAAGATGGAACCTAAGATTGGAAAAATGATAAACTGAGAGAAAATAAAATTGACAGATTTGCCCATCCCTAGCCATCGTAACACGCTCAGACTTTTTGATTCGGTCTCTGCCTCCATTGTTATTTGCTCCATCTTTCTGGTGTTATGGATGAGGATTATGATAGGCTTACTCCCCCCCCCCCAAAAAAAAAAGCTTTTAATCATTCTCTTTTTATCCAGCTTTCCAGAAAAATAATTTTCTCCCAAAGTGGCTCACATTAGCAAAAAGGTGGGACATGAGCTCCCTGCACCTGTTGTTTCTCTTTCTGATGGAAAGGATGGCAGGATACCAGTGAGTGGGGAGGAGCGACACGTTCCCATTTTGCCTCAAGTGGTGAAATAGGACATGCTGCCCTGAATAGACTCAAGGTAACTTAACCACATATCCATTGATTTCAGTGAATCAGTTCTGAATGTGATTGGTGAACTTCAACTCCAGGGGTCGGCAAGGTTTACCTCGTCTGGGCCGGTTCACTCCTGTGGAAATTGCTCCATGGGCTGGATCGCGCCTGCGTAGACGCGATTTCTGGTGCCATGGAAGTGAGTTCCTGCTCTGCGCTGTGCTGTTTTAGTGCAGCGTGTGGGGACTCGCTGAGCGGGCAGCGTGGGGGTGGCTTGGGGCCATTTAAATGACCCTGTGGGCCGCTTTTGGCCCACAAGCTGCAGGTTGCCGACCCCTATAACTCTATATGTTAAGAAGAAATGAAATGGAGCTGCCACTACAAACAGCAGCTCTGGGTTTCACCTGCCTCTGAATCTGGAGGTTTCATCTTGCTGTTGTGGCTAGCAGCTGCAAAAGCCTTTCACCTCCCACATCCTCCAGGAATTTATCTAATTCTCATTTTAGAACCGTGTGAGATTCCATCCATCATCACAACAACTTGTAGCTGTGAACTATGCAAGTTAATTACATGTTATAAGAAGGAATTTCAGCAGGTACAACATTGCCTTGCATGGCAGGCTTTATCTGTCAAAATCAAAGAAGCAGGACTCTTTTGCTCCTTTGCCTATGATTGCCCTAAACACAACTGAGCAGGGGAAACTATGCCGAGGTCCAAGAGTAGCGAGCTTTGGGCTCTCAGATTTAAGTGGTGCCCCAGAATTTGGCGCCCCTACCCCTCACACTCCATTCTGCAACTGCACCAGTCATGTTATCCTAAAACTGCCTTGGGTTCTAATACTGTCCCATACTGTCCTTTCCACCTACTGCATGCCCAGAGTTTCCTCTTCTTGCCCTTCCTTTTATTTCCAGTGGAAACAGAATACTGTACTGCATGGAGCTCAGCCAGTGCAGGTTCATCTTTGTCTGATCAGGGGCTTCCTACGTAAATGAACTCTTTTCTTGTGCCTCATTCCACATAAAATAAGAGCTAAGCTGGAAAGATGAGGCAGGTAGGGAATAAGTCTTTTTTACCTTCCAAAATGTCATGTAGCTTCCTCTCAGCTCACAAACTTACCAACGGGTTTAAGTTCATTAACGACTGCATCTCTCAGGACTCCCTCTTACCTCTAAATTTTCTAGTCAGCCATGCACAAAGTCCATTTAGTTTTGGGTAATTATCTTAAAGCCCATATTCTGGAGCTTATCTGGATAGAAATCTTTCCAGGACTCAACAGCTCAAAATATCTAATGGGAAAAGCTTTTGTTTTCATTCACATGAACCTGTACGCGGCAGTTGATTGCTCTGCCCTCAGTTCAACTTATTTATTGCAGGGATAAAATATACCATTTACAAGTGGGGATCATTTTTTTGTGAATGATCCTGAGAAAACCGCCCCCATTTTCTGTGGTTAAGGAGTGGGAAATCTGCTGAAAAATTGATTAGACAGATGCGGTGCATTGCATTTTTACCTTCATTATATCAACTTTAATATTAGTAGATGCAAAATAGTGAGTCCTGTGAAGTCCTGGTCAAAATACAAGCAGTAATCCTCAATATTATTTATTTATTAATTAATCACCCTCCACATGTGCTTCAAGGCAATGCACAGAATGTAATAAAACAGCTTAAAAAACAGTTGAAAACCATACAAAAATAGCAGCAGAAAAAAATTGTATACAATACTAAGTAGACACCCATGCAGAGACCTATTTTACCAGCTGGGAAGGCTTCTTGGAACAATAATGTCTTGAATTGTTCCTGGAAAGTGCAGACTGTGGGCTCCCATCATATCTTAGCAGGAATGGTGTTTTACAGAATAGGGGGAATATGTTTTGAGTGAAGCAGGATTGCATCCACTGCCCCCTTCCCAACCTCTACTCAAAGATCAGATATTTTGTCCACTAGTGGAGGGGCCAGAAAATTTGTGGGGGCAAAGTATATTTCTAGGTGCGAAAGGAAAAACAAACAAGACAGCATTTGTTAATGATAGATGTTCAGAAGCGGGGTGCAAGCTCCTTGTTTGGAGTGGACACTTGCCCCTCTCTTCTGGCACCACCTATGTCCTCCAGCAACTGCATGTGTATAATAGTCAAATAGATTCTGCCAGAGGGCTAGGTTGGGAGCAGAGCTGGCAGGCATGGTCTTCTTTTCCTCTCCCCACCTTTCCTCTCCCCACCTTTTTGTCATCTGCATAAGGTTGTAGCAGGCGTTATCAACGTGGTGCCCTCCAGATGTTGTTGGACTCCAGCTCCCATCATCCCTTTGTCATTGGCCTTTCTGGCTTGGACTGATGGGAGCTGGAGTCCCATGAAATTGGAGAGGCGCCACCTTTACTATTCTGTGTGCATGCAATCTTATCTTACTGCAGAAAATATTTATTCCATGGAGAAAAGATGGATAAGCAGACCCTCCCTCTGCCATTCAACACTGCAGCCTCTCATGACTGCTTTTCATTGGGAGACAGTTACATGGATCTGCCTCGTAATTCCCACTTTGTCTCTAGCTAGCTGTCACACCATACCAATGTGGAGTCCTTGGTGCATGGTCTTTCCGGGCAGCTCAGAGTCTTAACCAACAAACAACCTCAGCTCTATTGTGATTGGGTGATTTGTGATGGTAAGTATAGTACCAGGAGATGGTAGTTACTCTCAATTAATTAATCCAGAAGGGAAGGACATTTGCTCCCAGAAAGCAGCAGACTTCTCCAGGTGTTTGAATGCCACATTGATTTGGAATTAGAGCTTGAGGGATTCTCTCTATTACTACTTTTACTCACAAACACTGCATGATGAGAGGCGCGGAGATGATTCTTTCCCCCTAAATGAACCTTGTTCAAAAACTCATGAACATGCACTGCTCAAGTTTATTACTTATATTGCAGCATTTCAGCACCTTGTTGACTGCGCTCATAATTTTCAGTGTTCTTAAAAGCAGGTAAAATAATGTTCATACTAGCGATAATTAGCAAATGGACTATATGAATAATCACACTCATTCCCACAAAGATTTCTTGTTCTCACAGACCAATCCATTACTTGCTTCAATGAAGCGTCTTGTTGTTAATTTGCAGGGTTTTCACCCCTAGGTGATGGAAATACCTGCCCTCTTTCCAGTCTCCCATTAAGTATGGTTTTCACTAATATGTATAATTCATGAGAAAAATTTGTTTGTCAAGGATTCCTGACAGGTCACTTAAATCCTAGATCAATTGATAATGTTCACACCAACATGGCCCAGAATGAAAATTGCTCTGATACTGCCTTCCCTTTCTTGATAAAAATGATATAGTAGGTTTTGGAGGGGTTTTTTTGTTTTTGTTTTTTTTAATTCAGCATGTAGCATGAGTTGATTTTAAAAAAGAAAATAAGCTTCAGATACAAATGATACTGGTATCTCCAATGTATTCTTTTTTTCATTTTGGCAATATCAATGTCACTTTTCCACATCGTATATTCTCTCAAAGCAGATTTTTTTTAAACAACAACAACATCACAGCAAAACAATAAAACAACATTTGTAATGACACAATTAAAAGCAATATAATCCTTAAAGTATTAAATAAAAACAAGGAAGCAGCAGATGATAAAAGTGGATGACACCACAGCCAGACCCCACATTACTGGCATGGGATACCAGCTGCCCCCAACTTGACAGAACCAAAAGCTGGTTGGAATTTTTAAATATATATATATATATATATATATATATATATATATATTAAGGCTTAGCTAAAAGAAATCAATAAGGGAGCTGAGCACTTCTTAGGGAAAGTCATCTCATGAACTGAGGGCTTGATGCTTAAGCCACTAAGGGGGCAGTCCTATGACAAAATCTGCTGGTAGGAGCAAGTTCTTTTATAGGCATGGTAAACTCCAGGAACAGCTGAATAACATACTGCATTACTGAGGCATCTAGCATGTTAATGCTGAAATCTTATGTGGAGTACGTCCCACTGAATTTAGTGGAATGTACTTCCAAGTAAACATGTTATATGCACATTTGGAGCTTGACTTTTGGTGTATGTGAATGTGTAATATCGCTTTTCTCCTTCCTCCCACCAGCATTCGGAGAACCAAGCTTAATTGATTTGCCCATATCCTCCATTCATTAAATCATCTCACCCATTGCTCTTGATCTATGATGCACAAAAGGAATGGAATGGCTACTGTATGTGGAAATATTTAAATAATTATGATATGTAAATGTGACATTTTAATGAGCAGGTGTAAATATATCAGTCTTTTCCGAGGAAGCATTTTTCTGATCATAAACATCATTGCCATATTGTTTTCAATTCAGCCCCCTGCTATAATTATGATGTCTGTGCCTGAGTTTGCTGGTGTGCAGAACCTTACATGAATGCAAAGACAGTGTGACCAAGCTTATATATCGAGAGTTCAGCGTGTCTGCATGGGGAAGCAGAGTACCCTTCATTAAGTGTGGCGAAAGCACAGTTCTTAGAGCCATGAGGGTCATCAAGTGCTATCTTGGCTCTGACTGACCATGTGCCATGTTATTGGTTTGTAGTTTCTGCTGACTTATGGAGAAGCATGACAGCCCTGTGGCTCAGATATGGACTCAGGTAAAGTGGCACCACTATCTTCTAATTGCTTGCTCTCTGGATCAATTTAAGAGTATTCGGCACTGAGACGTTTTCAAGAGGCGAGGTGGAGAATCTGGAAGACAGGTGGTTTCTCTGTAGTGGTGGCCTGGTCTCGCTAAGTTTAGGACAATCTCTCTGCCAACTATAGCACCAGAGAGCAATGGTGAAGAGTAGAAAGTCTGGGGGCGCTAACTGACACTAGGTAGCTCAGGGAGGAGCAGCCTCTTGCATGGTTCACAACTGAAGGTGGGGAATGAAAATGAATATGAGAAACAGTCTAGGCCACGGATGGGGAACCTGTGGCTCTCCAAATGGTGCTGCCAGCCATTTCAGGCCTGATCTAGAGGGTCACAGGTTCCATTCTGCTCCCCAGCCTAGTCAAGGCAAGAGATGTGGGGTGCTATACCTAAGGTTGCCTCATGATGTTTTGGCTTCATTCCTGTGTCTTTGACAGCGGCTTGACATCTGGAAAATAAGCGAGTGATGCTTGTGGCCCTGTCAGGAAAAGCATCAGCAACTGCTTAATCTACGAGTGTCAGACTTTGTTTAGGGACCAGTAAAAAAAGAAGAAAAGATGGCAACCACAGTCATCCAGACTTCGCCAACCAAAGCTGAGGTATCCATGCTGTCCTATGGAAATAAAGGATTGTGCAGTGGAAAATTGGTGGTATACCAAATGTAATATATGGAAATCTCATGTTGTTTACTACTACCATACTTTGATGAGTAACAAGTCTTACCTTTTGCTTAGACTGTTTGAAATCTCTGCCTGCATATTGTGGATATTGCATGTGTATGACAACAAAACTTTGCCGAGTTTTACATTTTATGCAAACCATACAGTTGCAACAAGCAGCAGATAAAAAGGACAATGCCAGTTCAAGAGTCTTTGTTACCCACACTTTGAGGTTGGTGGGTACAGCATATGTATGAAAATTACCACTTGTACAACTGAAAGAGTTGAGTAGGGAAAAAGAGTTGAGTAGGAAAATATCAGGACCAGGCAGCAAGAATTTCCAGAACAGGAATTATATGGAATAATTTATAGCACATCAAATATTCATTTCTTTTTATCTTAAATACACTTGGTATGAATCAATATCACATCCTGATACATACCACCAAAACCACAATTAGTATTTTTCAAGAATTGAATTAGATCCGGTTTATATGATCTGGTTAATTCCTAAATAGCTGATTAACCACACTTTTTCCAGGAAATTGTATCATTCTGCACCATGACATCACTGCAGATTAACACTATTATCATATTATTATTTTCTGTGAATCATATACAGCTGCTCTCAACACATCTTTACTGCATGAATCATTCACTAAAATGAATAAATAAAACAAAATGAATTAAAACAAGGACAGGGCCAAAGCTGAATTTATTTGGGTCTAAATTGGAGAAAACTTTTATTTTTTTTGTTTCATGTTTTTCTCTGGAATCAGTGACAAAGGTTCAATTTTACTTTATATCACAATCAAAATAGGGGAAGTATCCCAGGATACAGGTTAGGGAGAAGGGATCAATTATAAGTTTTATTTCACTGTTTTGGAGTTAATTAACTTTTGAAGCAGGTCTAAATTTCTATTCATTTGCTGCCTTTACAAAGCTTGCATCAAGATGCAGAATCAGGCCAAACTATACACCTTATTGTAGCCTGCACAGGAAGAAATGTGACTCTTTTGGTGGGCTCTTTTGGTTCCCTACTGGGAAGACTTGCTACTGGCATCTATATTGTTGAAATGCCTGTATTGCAGGGGGTTGAACTAGAGGACCCTTGGGGTACCTTCCAACTCCACAATTCTATGATTCCATGAAATATTATTGCAACCCAAGTGGAATGGGTAAAATACATTGCTTGTTCTATAGGGAGAGTTAACTCATCCTTTCCTTCAGTAAGCAAGTTTGCTAATGATAAGCTAAACAATAATTAATGGAAAACATAGATGCCTCTGGGTAAATAAACTTTGCTATTGAGTGGCATAGAAAGAATCCCCAGTTTATTGTTAAGCATTGTAACAGGCCAGGGGAAAGAAGATATTCTGTTTGGAGGCTCAGTGAAAAAAGAATGAAGTCTTGCCTGGGTGAAACCTGGTGCTTTAAGAAACCTTGTCCAGTTTTTTTGTGTTTTTTTTTATTTATCTTACAATTAAAAAAGAACAACAATAATGCAATATTTAAAAACAAGAAAGATTAAAAGAACAGTAGGACTAAAATTTAAACTTGCAACTCAGCAACACTCCATATCTATATCTGTGTTTACAGAACTGAAGAAAACATAATTCAGCCAGACTACCACCCAGCTAATAAGCAGTTTTGCAACACCCTGATTTCACATGACATGTGGTGGGTGGTTCTATAATTCTTACGTTTATAAAAATAAAAAAGCAACCCAAAGAGGCTGAAAGTGGAAGTAGATGACGTGTGTGGGGAGGGGGTGCTTAACTTCCCCCCTTCTTGCACTTTTTGAGGTCAGAATTGCCCCCCACCCCCACTGGTTTCACGTCCATGTGGGGAAAGTTACAGGGTGCCTGTAGAAAAATCTGCCTGTGATGCAGCTGATTTTCATTAAAACAATATTGAGAGGAATAACCATGGCTTTTACACTGAAGGCCCTGATATTAAGTACCAGAGTTTATGTGTCACATTCAAGGGTAAATATTTGGTGCATCTATTGAGGCAAAACACAGCAGCAGAGTGGATCGTAATACAGAACAAGCGCTCTATGGAACTAGAAAAATAATGCTACTTAGCATAGCATATGATATCTTGTAACATAAAGTCACTCATTAACCAGACTTGTGACTACATGGTATTCAAATGGGTTTTTTTTTTAGTTGTCTTGCTGTATAGCCAGAGGTCTCTTTTGTGTTTTTAATAAGCATGACGTGCATTTTCCAATGTTCCGAGTTTCAAGATATTGCAGGTCAAACCACAGATTTCTGAGTCCCGCTGGAAAACAAAGCTAACCAAAACTTCCCATGCCTGACAGTGAAAAAAGCCTCCACATGTCGCACCAGGAAGTGACATCAGCCCCTGAGGTTTTCATTTGTGTGTTTCTTAAAAAATTGTCTAGCAGTGCTGCGTTTCTTGTGCAAGTCCACAGGCTATTGTGGGAATGATAGAGGACAAACATCTAGCAGTTTTACTGACTAATGATGCATCATTATTTGACAGTCTCATTAACAATCCATTGACCTTCATAAAAATGGAAGTTTTAGGGGGAAAGGAAACCATCCCATATCTATTTATCAATAAAATACCAGCATGGCAGTTATGTGAGTATAAAGATCTGCAGCACAGGCTATTTTAAATCAATATATAGCATTTTCAATCATCTGTCAATTCTTTGTACCCTTTCCAGGTATTTTTCTGCCCTTCCATTGGTTTTTCTGACCAACTGGCTCCCCAGTTTTCAACCCCCGACACACATGCAGCACATAGCCCTTCTTGACCCTGTTTCTTGTCTGAGCTGTTCCTCCTACCAAATTGACTCTACTTTTTCTGGCAGCAGCTCACTGTTTTCCTTTACCAACATAGAATGTTCCGTGACATCACAGCAGCTCAGCCAATCTGTAGTGAACAACCATATTGGGTGAATATTCCCCCTCCCCCCGTTCTCAGGGCTTCACTCCAGAGTGAAATGGCCTGTGTTGTGAAGCTTCAGCTGGTGCAAAATGTGAAGGTCACTGTGGCGTTTGCCTGTTCATTTGAAAATGCCTGTACAGGGGGGGAGAAAGAGTTAATTGGTAGACCAATAGAAAAGCTAGAGGCGGAGCCTACCTGTTTATAAAAGAGCTTAGCCCGAAGTTAGTTAGTTAGTTAGTTGGTTGGCTGGGAAAAGGCAGTTGGGAAAGCAATTGGCAGACAGTTGGAAATAGAGAGACAGTTAGTGCAGTTGGTTCTTGTGTGAAGGGAGGTAGAAGAGTTAGAGACAGGATAAAATAAGACTAAGAAGGTAAAGAGTAACAACGTTTTGAATGCAGTTAAAGTTTATTTGTGTTTGCAATAAACTACACTCTTCTTTGTTAACTTAAGAACCTGACTGAGACCAAGTGATTGACCGGGGAGGACCTGGTTGGTGGCAGCAGATTAGTGGTGTACAGGTCAATAGTCCATGAGACGACCAGGGGCTCCATATGAATGCCACAGTCGCACTGATTTCTGGAGCTCACTTTGCTGACCAGTGATCACTTGGTTTTTGTTTCATCTCCACTTGCTCCCAGTACATTTCCAGGTGCAATTCAAAGTTCTTCTTCTTCAAATTTATATATTTAAAGCCCTAACAGTTATGGACTATGCTGTATGAAGGACTGTCCCCTCCCATACAAACCTGTCAGCCCCCTGTTTTCCCACATTAGAGGTCAGGTCCTGCAATACATCTAACCAAGAATCAAAAGTATGATTGATGGGGATGCAAGAAAGGAGCTGTCCAGCTTGTGAAACCTCCTCCCTTTGGAGGTTCCATTAGTTCCCATTCTCTTAAGCTTCTGGTGGGCTGCTGAGAGCTTTTTATTTAGCTTGGATTTTAGTGTAGGTTATTATTTATTTATTTCATCTCTATACTGCTTTATATTTTTAAGAAAAATCTCAAAGCGGTTTACAGCATATTAAAACGTCAATAAAACAATCCAGAATCAACCATTTCTGAAGAAAGTCAAATATAAAGTATACAGTCAAAGCAACATAATTAACAGAAAACTAGAATATTATCTTAAAGATTTCAAAACAAAACATTACAAAGGAGGTCAGCTACAGAATACATATTTAACACAAACAAAGTTAACAAAAAAAAAAACACCTTAAGCATTTAAAAAAACCCCAAAACCATTGCTAAGTGAAGCCAAATATAAAATGCACAGCTCCATCTTCTTGTTTTGATGCTGAATTGTTTTCTTGTTTGAAATTGTCTTTAGTAATTTGAACTATTTCTGTGCTTTTGTGTTGCATGTATTTTTTATTGTTAAGCCATTTTGAATTTATTTTAAGATTTTTTTTTAATAAAGAAAAGCTATATATTAATGGTTTTAATGAATAATCATAAAATCAGTTTTCCATAAGTAGGATCAGGTGATGGGAGAGACCATAGATATCTGCTGCCAATCAGAGAAGACAATATTGGGTTAGATAGACTAGACAGCTGGCTAATTACACTCTATACCTTTAAAGCACATTTGCAACTCATTCTTTCCTTCAGAAGAACTGTAGTTTACCCTTCACAGAGTAACAATTCTCAGCAATCCTCAACAAACTGCAGTGCCCAGAATCCTTTGAGGGAAAGAATGTGCTTCAAATATGCTTTAAACATATATTGTGTACACAGCCTCTGACTCAGTATAATACACCTTCCAAAGTTGGTAGGAGCTATTAGCTCATCTCAGAGTCTGCCAAAAGTCAACCTCGTGGAGCTGCTTTCACACCCAAGACTTGTGGCCAGCAGAGAGCTATCATAAAAGAAAAATTTAACCCACAACATAATTAATCAGTATTAATAGTACATGAGCAATTGTCTACTTATGTAGACTTTGTGTCCTGTGGTTTCAACATGAAAATTGCATTGTGTCCTATTTTAAGATTTTTTTCTAAAAATCAGGATGTCTTAGATTAAGAGTGTGCCAAATTTATCTCTACTGTGGAAGTAAAATAAGAGCAAATCATTGTGTTGGCCCCAAGAAATATATGTGTATCTCGAGTTAAGTACCTAATTTGTTCCAGTGGCCGTTCTTAACCTGAAACTGTTCTTAACCTGAAGCATCACTAGCTAATGGGGCCTCCCGCTGCTACCGCGCCGCCGGAGCACGATTTCTGTTCTCATCCTGAAGCAAAGTTCTTAACCTGAGGTAATATTTCTGGGTTAGCGGAGTCTGTAACCTGAAGAGTATGTAACCCGAAGTGTATGTAACCCAAGGTACCACTGTATATATATATGCTCCTACACCCACATTTTGGAGTCTAATGTATTGTTTAATTCTGACCCCCAAGCACTGATGCTTCTTCCACGTATGAGCTTCCAAAAATGCTGTGTTCACACATTTTTCATTGGTCCAGGCTCTATGCATAGACCCAACTTGTCTGCCTCCTTCTCAACCCCCTCACTTCCATTCCTAACCATTGCTCTACATCTGGGTGACATGTAAGATAATTGCAGGACACTTACACTCTCGATAAACTATGGTTTCCCCCTTTCCGCAGCCCTTTGAAGTTTCAGACAGTTTCATGATAATTGATAATCTAATCTCTTCCAAGCTCTGTTTTTTTGGGGGGGGGGAAGGGGGGAGTTGTTGGCGACTGCTCTGGAATAGCAAGCAGGGGAAAATATTACAGCATAAGTATTGATTTCTGCATGCAGAGGTCACTGTGTGGGGATTACACTTTTATCACACAAGGTGAAGTGTTGGCAAGATCCTAATAATAACTACTGAGTGCTAGTTAAATATGGGGGCCAGGGGGAGGAAAACAATCTTTTATTCTTAGTACCTCAAGGCTATACATGGCAATTACTATTGCGGAGGCAATAAAGAAGTTGTTAATTACAGGTTTTATACCCTTGTAGCCCAAAGTAGGAATGAAAGGACTAAAGGTTACAGAGTGAAAACTGAAGAAAGAAAGAAAGAAAGTTATAGGTCTTGTTTTTCCTTTGCAAGAGGAATAATTTACTGCAGCACAAGGGTTTGGGGCCCAATAAATAAGCAAAGAAAAGTACATGTAACCCACGTTAGGGAGCATAAATGAGGCTACAAGTTGCTGTATATTTTTGATGAGCTGCCATGTTTTTACCTTAATTAAATGAATGGTATAGCCCTATTGTGTCCTATACAAAAATCTGTATTTATTGCTGAATAGACTGTCAGATTGTTTGGACTGTGATCCTAAGCATACCTGGGTCCAATAGACCCAAACAACTTGGTATTTGGGAATGGAGATTTAATGTATCTGTGAAGAAGTTTAGCAATTTGTTCTGTTTTCATTTGGGATCAGTGGGCATATAACACATACCTTGGATGCTTCCAATTTTGTTGGTAGTTGCTCAAGCTGAACATGGCAGTTCTATGCCCAAGTGAGGAAATGTAATGTCACAAAAGTTGTCAAATCAAAACTTCAAGAATTGAGAATAATCTGTAGCTATGGGATTTGGTATCAGGGATATCCATTAAGTTCTATGGAACACATTACAATACAGTATGGGGATACCCATTAAGTTCTTAGCTGGAATACATTACAATCCAAAGACTGTCTCAAGTGACAACAATGGCAAAACTAATCTGATGGGCTTCCAGACAGGAGTTTATTTTGTAAACAAAGCTGTTCATGTACAAAAGTTTTTCATAGCATACACACAGTGTCATTAAACCTTGTTCTTTTTTAAAAAATTAATATGGATTTTCCCTTAACAAAGAAAATCTGATAAAGGAAAACAACACACTGTACACCCGCAGTTATCACTGGCGCGGAGGCTCATTAGCATATTTTGAGGGAGAGTAGTGATGCTTTGGTGGGTGGTCTCTGGGACCATATCCTTATTCCTTTTTGTTTCTCATATGAGCATAAACTAGTTGCTGTATTTCTGAACATGCCTATTTCTAAACACACATTCTCTGTCTAAGTTATATTGGCTAAATGACATTCCTATTAGTTCTCCTTCATAGCTTGCAATTGAATGTGCCTGTGGACAGAGTTGCAGATGGCCAAAGATTAAGTCTGCAATCCTATGGACATTTACTAGGGAGTAAGTCTCATTGAACAGGAAGACATAGGATTGGGCTCCATGTGTTCATGATGTACGACAAGGCTGAGGGTCTTGTCATCTCACAGATAATTTGTTTGCAAAACACAGTCCATATCACACTGACATTCCTATTTAAATGCAGAAAAATTTGATGCAGCATACACTTAGAAGGCAATATATGTAGACTCTGCACATGAACATTCCTTTGTTGACAAGCAATGTTCATGAGAAGTTGTAGTACTGTACTGTATGCTAAGCAGAGTGAGTGTAGTACAGTTCTTTACATGCTGACAAGAACAAATATATGCACACTCACACCTCACAAAATTCACACATACATAATGAAGGTAAAATTAAACACTTTTGAGATAAAGTTCATTGATTAAAAAACTCAACAGACCAGTGCAATTATGACTGCCAATACCACTGGCTCATAAAACTCTGCTCAAAAGCAGCAGACATCAGCAAATGGTCATTAGTCTGTTGCCTACACACCGTTAAAAAGGGGGGGGGGGTGTCAGAAAGAAAGGTTTCCAGATAGGTTTCCAGAAAAGGTGGTACAAACTGTCATGCCGTTCCTAATTTAGTTTGCATTGTACACAAAGTGCCATACAACACATTGATGGAAGCTGACTGTGAGAAAGTGATGCAAGGAGTTAGTCACGTGACCCAAGCCATGTGGGAAATAGCACCCTTCATTTGGTAGCTGGCAGAGAAAGGAGGTCACCAGGATCCAGGGGAGTCAAAGCCTGGAGGTGTCTCTTGGGGTCAGTAGGGTGTAAGAGGGTGGCATGGCTCTGGCAGTGAACATAAAGGCTGCCTGTGGATCTGGCGGAGAAGAAGAGCTTGGGGATTGGCTGATGTCAGGTTCCCTTTGGGCAATTTTAAAAGTCATTTTTAAGTGACCTACTGCTGGAAAGAGAAGTGAGCTATCTTCAGGGTGGGGGTGGAAATCTCAGTAGCATTGTGGATAATGAAGTGGCTATAGCTGCTTCTGCAAGCTAAGGGAGTCCTAGGCAGCTAGGAGTGATGTTGCTTTTAGCACTGTAAGCTCATTGACTGTTAAGCCTGCACTACCACTTGTTCCTGCCACTCCTGGTAAGCTTTGAGGGTATCCACCATTGAGGCATAATGTGGGTGGGTTGCTGGAGGGAATCATGCCCAGGACTTTTCCAAACCTGTTAGGATCCAGATACCTGATGGACCATCCCTCCCTTTATTGGTCATGTCAGGCCATGTGGTGTGTAGCAAAGGCTCATTTTGATGGGGAGGGCTCATGACATTGACTGTGAGACAGAGCCTTCTCAGTGGTGGTCCCTTGTTTTGTTTTATCCCCCAATGGAGATAAAACTGCCTTCATCAATAATTATGTTTAGATGTCAGCTGAAAACACATGTCTTCACACAGGCATTTGCTGGAGGCTTGATTAATTAATATTATACTAGTTACAGGTAGGTAGCCGCGTTGGTCTGCCATAGTCGAAACAAAATAAAAAAAAATCCTTCCAGTAGCACCTTAGAGACCAACTAAGTTTGTTATTGGTATGAGCTTTCATGTGCATGCACACTTCTTCAGAGACACTGAAACAGAAGTCACCAGATCCTCATATATAGTGAGATGGTGGGGAGGGGTATTACTCAGAAGGGTGGTGGGAATGGGTGATTGGCTGATAGTTGTGGTAAATATTATACTGAAGCTGCTGGTGGATTGGATCAAATTGTTCTTTAGTTGTACAGTTTATTGGATACGCCATAGAGTTTTAATTGTATCTATTGAAAGGATTCCCTTTTTGTATTTTTAAGCTTCATTATGTAAATTGCTCTGGGATATTCATATATCCATGAGTGGTCCATGAGTTGAATAAACAAATAAACAAAATACTGATATATGTATTTACCTTGATGTTGTTCCATTGAAAAATACAGTAAGTAATTGCATTTGAGTCCATGGAGGTAAATGACACTCAGAGAGATATAACAGGAATAAATGAGAGCTGCAAGTGGAAGAAGACTGGGAGGCATGGCTTAAAATTGGGATTCCAGTCACATGAAGTGAGATTGGATGGTTGTTGCCAAATCATCTGTCCCTAGTGATCTGCTCCTGAAATGGGAGCATAGCCATTAATTTCAGTGGACAGCCAATCTGCACACAGATGGGCTCACTCTGCTGAAATGAATACAGATCTGCATGCTTGCTAGAGATCTGTGTGCACATCTGAGCATGCACAGATCTCTGGACTGGGCTCAGTTTCTCACATGCAAAGGGGTGTGTACAGCATTGCCATTTAAAGAGGTCAAGTGCACAACATTCAATCCCAGTCATAGTATTAAATTAAATGTATATGTGCCATTAACATATTGTAGCCATAGTTATAGAAAATGCAGAAACATCCAAATAGTTATTAATGATGCAACTGAAATATGTAACAGAATAGAGGGGCATAGCTCAATGGTGCAGCACAGGCTGTGCATTGGGAAAAATTCCTAGGCTTCAGTCCCTGACATCTTCCAGCAGAGGTGGGGAAGACTCCTGTCTGAAACCTGGAGAGCTGTTGCCTGCCAGAGTAGGCCAGGCTTCCTCAGTATGGTGCTCTCCTGTCAGCCCCAGGCAGCATGGATAATGGTCAAGGAAGATGTCAGCTGTAGTCCAAACCATCTAGACAGGGCCCCAAGTTGGGGAAGGCTAGTGTAGATAATATTAAACTAAATGCACCCATGTTTGATAGGGCAGCTTCCTATTCCTAATTATGATTTGATGGGAGGAAAAGGCTTGCTGTAAAGTGAGAATTCGGAATACCTTCTGTTATATGAAAGGCAGCAATATTTGGGATAATAAATACCCATCTGATTTATACATCAGATCTCTATAAAAATGGATATTAGTGGTCAGGCATTAACTATCAATGAAAGAGCGTTTTGGATCCAAGCTGCTACATTATCCTGACACAATCCTTATGGGTCTGCTTTGGCACCTACACATCACAGCTCGCATGACATGAAAGATTGGAGATCATAGCATCAGTTCTGCACACTACAGGGTGAGAACAAGGCTAGCTCGTGGAGATGATGTGACACATTTCCTTTTCTTTGATTAGCATCCAAACTCATTTAGGAATGCTGTTCCATAT
Organism: Podarcis cretensis; assembly: GCF_951804945.1. Taxonomy (NCBI): domain Eukaryota; kingdom Metazoa; phylum Chordata; class Lepidosauria; order Squamata; family Lacertidae; genus Podarcis; species Podarcis cretensis. The sequence goes on from NC_137176.1 coordinate 35,839,024, forward strand.
TTAGGGAAAGGAGTAAATTCTGTGTTTTTTTGTACAAGCATGCAACACTTTGCATTGAGGCGGGTTTGAAAATGAGGAATGTGCTGCTCTACATAATTTTAATCAGAGCTAAGAGGGCTTCAGATTTATGGAGAACCTATCCATTAAAATAATGCCCTACCTGCAGGAAAATCACATACTTTTAACAGAAGAGTCATATGCCCCACAAGTGTCCTACATGCATATCTGCATTCTTAAAGACAGCCAGGGGTGCCAGCTGCAGGGAGCCAAGCCCTTTTGCCTCCACTCCCATGTTTTTGGGGTTGGGGTCGGGCCCCCACAATGACTGAAAAGTGTGGAGGGGAAGGAGGGTTGAAGCAGCCTCCCACCAGTGGCGTCACCAGGAGGAGGCAGAGGAGGAGCCACTGGCCATTGAAGCCATGTGGCTGCCATGCTCAGTTCCGCTCTCGGCTCCTCCCAACATCCTGATGTCATGTTTGGGACGTTGTGCATGTGAGATTGGCTCCCCCAATCACCCTCGTAAGCTGGTGCCTCTGAAGTGAGTTTTTCTGTATCTGCTTTGTACATGTCACCTGTGCAGAGGATGTGCTAGGTCTAGGAGAGGGCTTGGCTGTCTGTCCTTCATTGCCAAAGAACCTCATATTTAAGTAGACCTCTGCTGTGTTGAATGAACCAGTTTAGTCCTGCTTATCCCCACCCCCATCGTTCTGCCTGGACACAGAGGTCCAGCTCCAAGGGCCTTCTGGCAGTTGGCAGAGGGCCTTCTTGGTGGTGACGCCCACCCTGTGGAACGCCCTCCCACCAGATGTCAAGGAAATAAACAACTATTTGACTTGTAGAAGGCATCTGAAGGCAGCCCTGTTTCGGGAAGTTTTTAATATTTGATGTTTTATTCTGTTGGGAGCCACCCAGAGTGGCTGGGGAAACCCAGCCAGATGGGCAGGGTATAAATAAATTATTATTATTATTATTATTATTATTATTATTATTATTATTATTATTGGCGGGGTATGCATAAATCATCATCATCATCATCATCATCATCATCATCATCATCTTAGTAATGATGGCTTGCACCATATTTTCTTGGAAATAAGCTGGCTAAGAGAGAGAGATGCCTGTCACTTACACTTCTATTTGGGCGATGCCTGTTCCTTGGGTTACGTGCCTCTTCCTCCAGTCTATATGAATACAGTGGTACCTTGGGTTACATACACTTCAGGTTACAGACTCCGCTAACCCAGAAATAGTACCTTGGGTTAAAAGCTTTGCTTCAGCATGAGAACAGAAATTGTGCGGCGGCAGTGCAGCAGGCCCCACTAGCTAAAGTGGTGCTTCAGGTTAAGAACAGTTTCAGGTTAAGAATGGACCTCCGGAATGAATTAAGTACGGTACTTAACCCGAGGTACCACTGTACAAAGAAGGAAGAACAAAGAAAGAGTCTTTCCCTTTCTTTGCCATTTGTTTGCCATTAGCTCTCAGGAAAAAAAAAGTTGTGGATTAGGGTTGATGAGTTGGCATAACTTGTCATTTTACATTGTGTATATCTGTAAGAACTACCGGCATTCCATTCATATATAAAAATACGTATGCGTTGCTTTCCAGGACAAACCCCTGTAATGTGTACATAGGCCAAGTTTTAACAGAACTCAAAACACCCTTTGGTTTGTCTTCTTTTAGCTGACATTTATACGTTCAAACTTTATTATGTCCTCATGATGGCTAGAAACTTCTTCTTCTTCTTCTTCTTCTTCTTCTTCTTCTTCTTCTTCTTCTTCTTCTTCTCCTTCTCCTTCTCCTTCTCCTTCTCCTTCTTCTTCAAAAAAGAAAGAAATGACATGTACAGACTTGTCTACTGGAAGGGCCCAGAGATCAGAATCTGTGCTTTTCCTAATAAAAAAAGGTAATGGAGATGCTTGTAAACTGTATGCCCAAAGGCTCATGTACGGCTTGGATATTGTTATTCACAACCATTAAATTTATCTCTGGTTCTTAGCTTACCTTGTGTTTTAGGCACTTGGTATACGTCACTGCCCTTTAGCAGGCAGGTTATTAATAGAAATGACCTGTATATATATACATGTAAGGACATATTCTGTAAACAAAATTGCATTTTGTTCATTAGGTACAGTACAAATCAATGCCAGGAAACAGGAAACAGAGATATCATAAATAAGGAGATTTTATCTCTGCCTCCAAGGTGAAACGCTAAGAAGGTGTGTGCTATGCACAGGTATCAATCAATTATTAATATGAGAAGAGCACACGGCTGAATCGTTTCAGAAAATTTTAGCTGTCCCCTATGAGAAGGAAAGTGTCACAGCAACTGACGGTCGGTCTTACGAATCCCTGCAGGTGACCAGTATGTCACTGATACTTTTCTGTAGCAGGATAGGGTGTGGGGATACAGTAGCGGCCCATATTTAAAAACACTCAGAAAATATAATTAAAATCAACAATGAGCTAAAACCACATCAAAACACATGGCACCTTTCGTATGTCGAGACAGGCTTTCCTAAGCAAAAATGTTTTTCGCACATGTGGAAAAATGTACAGGGAAGGAGCATGCCTGATGTCAATTGACAGGGAGTTCCAAAAGCTTTAATAGTGCAATCCTTATCCTATTAAAAGGATTGCCATTTGCTCTGCCCCCTCCCCATGCCCCAGCCCAGTATTCACACCTTGAGCATGGATGTCTGCACAGGCAAGGCTTCCCTATGTGGACTTTTGCACAGCCTTTCCTAAACTTGTAAGGCTGATCCCATACAGCTCACTCATAAACCTGCGTGCATAGAAGTCTATGTGTTTAGGTTTGCCAAGGCAGATGTTCACACTGAACACATGGGCACTGGAGTCCCAAGAAGCTTTGTGACCTCACGGTTGGACCAGTGACCCTGCTGCTGCTTTATAAAACACAAAGACCTCTTCACACAATCAATGCACGGAGAAAGCTAAAAAGAAGAACATTTTTTGTTTTGTTTTCGGGTAACATGGGTAGATGTATACCAGTGCATCAGTTTAGGCAGTCCTGAATTTGTAAAGCCACTGCAGGAATGGATTTTAATGGATGGGCCCCTGGATTGGCATGGCAAATGTAAGGATGATGAATAAAAAGGGTCTCACTTTCAAGTAGACATGCATAAAACAGCACCTTTGGTGAATCTGGTTAAACTCTTATGATTCATGGTTCCTAGGAATATAGCTTTTTTAGTTTTAGGGATCTTATTTTTATGGAGTTTTACCCATCAAAAGGCAGGAAAAAAGAGATTAATGCTCATGGTGGCTTTGGTGTTGCCTTGCTATTCCTTTTGAATTGCCTCCAACATCAAGTTGTGCAAATACATGGTCCTAAATATAAGCTATTTTTTGCTTTCTTGTCTCTGGTATCAGTCTTTCAGAATAGAGAAATGCTATGCATGCTTCTTAGGAAGTTACAGCTTTCAATCTGAAGTTAAGTTTGGCAGGCAAGAGCCTTAATTAAAATAGTTGGTGCAGGTTTCTGTATGTTCCAGGGTCGGGGGCTGTTTCCCCCCGAGGATCACATTCCATTCTGGGTAACCTTTCAGGGGCCACATGCTAATGGTAGCTGCAGCCAGAGGCTTAAGTGGGTGGAGAAACAAAATGTTAAATTTACCTTTGTGCAGTAGGACAGGTTCTCCAACTCTCCTTATCATCCACAGAACCTTGGCAGGCTGCATTTGGCCCCTGTATTTGAGATTCTTTACCCTGGTGTACTCCTTTAGAAGTGTAAGCACAGACATTTGACACGTCATGTTGATGGTGATGCCTGAGAAACAGTGGACCAAACTGATGTAGACAGTGGTCTTAAATATAAAACTACCGGGAGCTCTTTGGTAAATGGAATCCTGGCATGTGACTGTTCATGATATCCCCCCTTGGTCCTCAGGACCATCAATCCAGTTCCTTTCACGAGCTCTAACTTCAGCCAAACTTTTGATGGAGATGGCGGGCTTTAAATAGTTCAGAAGCCTACACTCAGAACCAGAGAATCTAGACTCACCAGCAAATGCCTTGCGATCATAGAGATAGTATTGATCCCATAGTGGAAAGATGAATGTAGCCAATATCCTGAGCATTTCTTATGGGGCATCAACTCATATTTATCTTTATCTGTCAGCCGTGAATGCACACCACAAGGCTTGCCCTTTTGTAATGTAAACAGAAAATCACGTCTCTTAGCGCAAAGCCAAACTATTAAAATAGGCAGCTTTTATTCCCTTCATAATGTTCGGCAACATAAGGCGGTGCAACTGATGTGACTCCACAGCTGTTGCCAGGGGAAAGTAAGAATGTAGCTTGCCACATCTGGGGCGACATCTTTAAAGAGGCACTTAATCTGCAGTGCGGAGGTATGTTAAGCCTCTTTTCCTTTCTTTGCCTGTTCTCAAGCTAATGCAACTCCTGGAGAGCAGTGTTGATTTCAAGTCAAATGGATGAGATGAAAGAACAATTAAGAACAAGTGATACTAGGAGGCATTGTAGGAAACATAAAGGCAGAATAATAGCATAATCCCTCGAACAGTCTGGCAGAAGATTTATAATGTCACATTGGAAAGATGTCGGGGGTTTGAGACTCTAACTAAAAATGACATGGTTTTGTGTCTGTGTGGCAAGTGTGTGTCCCCATTTGTGAACACAGGAGCAATTATTGCTTGGGAGGTTTAAAATTGTGGATACCGCCTTCTCCAAAACCTTTGCTTGCCTGGGTTTCTCAAAATACAGTTTGCCCATGTGTGCTCCTGGGCCAATCTGCACTAGCAGTCTATCTTCAGATCCAAGAGTATAAACTTAGACCTCTGTGAACTACAACTAGGCACCCAACAAAAATGTACATTCCAAACACCTGGTGCCAGTAGCAAGCCAGTAGGTCCAACTAGATGTTGCTGGTCCCCTTTCCCCCAGAATCACTGTCAAAATTTATCAAATGCTGAGGGATGAAAAATGGCTTGTCATCACCTTCATATCTAGTGTAAGAAGCTGCCTTGGTTTATCTATCTCAGTATTGTCAACAGCGACTGGCTGTAGTTCTCCAGGATTTCAGACCTCAGTATCTGTCCCAGTCCAACCTGGAGATACCATGGATTGGACCTAGGGGCTTCTGCATGTGGAGTTGATGCTCAACCACTGAGCTCCAGCCCTTCCTCAAGGTCCTGTGAATTGCTCCCAAGGTACCTGGTCAGCCACTGTCTGCAACAGAATGCTAGATCAGAACTTCCGCCAAGGCAGTTTCCACATTCTTAATCTGAGCAGGGAAAACTTCTTAGAAAACAAACAAACAAACAACAACCAACCAACCATTCAGGTTCTTAGCATCAGCAAAATCCATCCTCTGAATTTCCCCACATGAAATATGAATGGAAAGCAAGTCCATGAAAGAAGCTTGTTTCAAAAGAAAATAGAAAAGATCTGGCTTGAGCGGAGAGAAATGATTCACTAGAATGTGGAGTTCCTACCATTTTTCCTCCTACAGAAGGCAACGCTTCCCTCAGGCTACTGAATCGCTTTGCATCGCTTTTCTCTGTAAAAAAATAAAAAAAAGTTGGCTGTCCAACTTACGAAGCAGGAATCAGTTGAAAAATTTGAAGGGAGGATCAATGCCAGCCTGCATGCCGTGCGTTCGACACATAAAAATGCTTTGTTTATGGGAGAAGCAAACATTTGAGCAGGCATGAGCAGGGGGTGGGAAAGTGTACCTTAAAGAATCAAAAGGCCTTTTTGGTGTGTGCTTGCTCTGAGCCATGCCAAGAGAAATCCTCCAAGCCAATCCCCATCTGTTTGTGACAGCTAACTGTGCATATGGATGGCTGCCACATCAACAATCTATTTACGGGTTCTGGAGACAAATTATTTTCAATAATTGCACTTTTTTCCCCCTCTAAAGAAAAGATCCCCAGGAGTCCTTCAGATGATAATACAGTAGACAGCAGAACAACATGCAATAACAGCAACTCCCTCCCCGAAAGCTGCCATTGATGTAGGGGTGAGATGGAGCTGCCCCACTCACAGTGGGGAGCCTGGGATCAAGCCTCTTCTCTCAGGTACAAACATAGAGTTATTATCAGCATCCTCGGCTGGCATTTCATAACCCATTTTGTTGTTGGATTGCTCAGCTATACCTCCCCCCCTCCCCAACTTGCCTTGTAAAAATTATAAATGCCTTGCGCATTATACATAGGCACGTCCTGCATGTGGGCTTTCCACAGGCGTCTGCTTGGCCACTGTGGAAAACAAGGGAAGGAATTCAGTGCTGAGTTCTTCTGATTGTTCTGTCAGTGCAAACATTTCAGCAGGGATAGGGTGGTATTCAGCTAAGTTTTACTTCAGAGTAGACCTGTTGAAATTAATGGACACAACTAAGTCATGTTAATGAATTTCAGTGGGTTTACTCTGAGTAAAACATAGTTAAATCTCACTCACGGTGCGCATGTGTGTATGAGTGTGAAATCAGTATCAGGACCATGGTGCTCAGGAAAGGAATTAAATCTCTCTCCATGTTGCCTTGCTGCAGGGAACAGCAACTTCTGAGGGGATTTCCCCCCTCTTGGGACTGTGATGCTGAGGTGGGTGGGTTAAAACTCTACAGTTCCCATTTGTCTTTACATTTTGAGTCCAAGGCAGTTTTCAATGGCAACTTTCAGGGAGGGAGTTGCTGTTATTGCATCTTGTTCTGCTGTCTACTGTATTGGCTCCCAGGACATTTCCGAGCACAATTCAAAGTGTTGGTGCTGGCCTTGGAAGCCCTAAACGGCCTCGATCTTGTATACCTGAAGGAGCATCTCCACCCCCATCATTCTGCCCAGACACTGAGATCCAGTGCCGAGGGCCTTCTGGCAGTTCTCTCAACTACGAGAAGTGAGGTTACAGGGAACCAGGCAGAGGGCCTCTCCGGTAGTGGCGCCTGCCTTGTGCAACGCCCTCCCATCAGATTCAAGGAAATAAGCAACTTTCTGACTTTTAAAAAATATCTGAAGGCAGCCCTGTTTAGTAGGGAAGTTTTTAATGTTTAATGCTGTGTTGTGTTTTTAATATTTTGTTGGGAGCTGCCCAGAGTGACTGGGGAAACCCAGCCAGATGGGCAGGGTATAAATAAATTGTTGTTGTTGTTGTTTAAAGAAGAGCCCTGCTGGATTAGACTGAAGGCCCATCTCTTCCAACTGTTTTCTCACAGATGCCAGCCAGATGTCTGTGGAAGCCAGCACCTGAGCGCAGCAGCCTTCTCTCCACCTGAGATTCCCACCAACTGGTATTCAGAGACCTTCCACAGTAGAGGTGGAACATAGCCATAGTGGCTCGTATCCACTGATAATCTTATCCTCTAACTGATTTTCATCCATCCAAGCTGGTGGCCATCACTACAGTTTGTGGGGCTCAGCTGCCCAGTTTAACCATCTGCTGTGTAAAGAAGTACTTTGGTCTGTCCCAAATCTTCCATCATTCAGCTTCATTGGATGGAACGGAGTTTTAGGGTTAGGAGAGAGGGAGAAAAGCTTCCCCCTGCCCTCTATTCACGTTCACTACACCATAAATAATCTTATGCATCTCCATTATTCTTTAACATCAGCATCTCCTTTCAAGACTACAGTTCTGTGAACTTAAACAAGAGTTCACCTAGAGCGGCCTTTCTCAACCTGTGGGTCCCCAGATGTTGTTGAACTACAACTCCCATCACCCCTAGCTAGCAAGGCCAGAGATCAGGTATGATGGGAGTTGTAGTCCACAACATCTGGGGACCCACAGGTTGAGAACCGCTGACCTAGATTGACAGAATATATATAAATTCTTCCTCATGTCTGATGGATGGATGAAAATCTTCCCATTGTTCTCTTCTTATTGGCTGCCGCAATGATATTCCTCAACTATTTCTTCCAGGCTGGAAGATTAAAACATCTCATGTTCCCTTTCTGTGCTGCTCATATTGATCCTCAGTACCTAGCCTGTCTCCTTCGTTCTTCCTGCCAACAAGTGACAAGATCACTGACAGGGGTTTTCCTGTTCTTCTCCTGACTCATTTTCTTGACTTCATAACTACCCACCACATTGACTCTGGCTATGAAAGCTCAGTCTGCCCTAGTTGCTTCTGTCTGCTATTGGCTCTGGCGCCACCTACTGTTGAAATCCCCGCCTTCTGCCCAACCAGTCCAGGGTGGAATCTACACACATATTAAAAAAATTCTGAAAATGCTTTTTCTTTAAAGCTTTTTTTTTAAACACACACACAACAACAACACTGAATTTTCCATAAGGCTCACCATCACCATCTAGTGTTACAATTGTATATTGCACTTAAAACACACTTAAAACGTTTCATTTGCAGCTGTATAGCTGAGTCCAAGATGGGCAGTGCAAGCCACTGGATGCTGTAGCTGCAGATCCTGCACTGAGCAAGGAGTTAGACTAGTTTTCCTTCTGAGTCCCTTCCGGCTCTTTGAGTCTATGATTCTAATCCAGGAAGGGTGCTCCAGATGTGAAAAGTGGCTTCTGGAGTGCCTTTCTGGATTTGGTCGTATGGATGTGTAGTCCTGCCTGCAGTGTGGAACAATTGATTGGTTTTGTCAGCTCTAACAGCATCTATAATCTTTTTTTTTGTGTGGGGTGGAGGATGCTGTTCCCAGACATGTGCCTTCTCCTTCCTTCCCAGGCAAAGTGAGGCAGCTGCTTCAGGTGGGGGATGGAGGAGGCAGCACTGGTGAAGGGGTAGAGAGCAGTAGTATGTATTCCATGTGGCTTGTCTTGCATTCCTTTAGAGTGATTTAACAATCAATCCCTCTTTTTTGGGCGGGGAGGAGACTCTGGAAATTGTAGCTCTCTGAGGGGAATGGGGCTCCTTTCAGTACCCTTATCTAGCTATAGTTCCCAGGACTTTTCCCCTTTGTAGAACTCTTCTTTTCTTCTTAACTCCATCAAATTGCAGATCTGATCTGCATGCTGACAGCTAACAGCTGCACAAATGCAGAATGCATGGTTAGCACTTGTCTTCAGTCCATTCTCTGGGGTTGATGGGTGGGGTATGGTATCATTCTAAATAAATAAATAAATAAATAAATAAATAAATAAATAAATAAATAAATAAAGTTTTTCTAGTTAAGCCATGTATCATAGCTACCTCTTCATATTATGCAGAAATCCACTGTGCCCCTCTCCCTTACTTTTGTTGCTTTTAAATTAGCAGGAATAAACATAACTGTTTAAAGTGGTATCATACTGCTTAAATGTATAGTGCAGATGTGGTCTGAATTTCACATAAATGGAAATTTATTTATTTTGTCACATGTGGCCATAAAGGGTTTCTCACATTATACAGAGAAGGCAGCAGTCTGGGGCTAGGTGAATGATGGGGGAAGCAGATACAGCCTGAATTATACTGGATTGTATAGTTTATGCTAGAGATTGCCAGTTTCAACTGTTCTGTCACTGATTAGATGTTGAATAACTTCCCCCAAGGTAGATCACAGATGTTTAAAATGTGTCAGGAAATCTAATAACAAATATGTCAATAAATCTTCTTGCATCTATTGGCTTCATTTCCCCTGCCTTCCTCTGCAGTGTGGTCCATGTAAAGCTCTCCTACTTGCCACGTGAATTGCATCCTACCAAAGAGCAGGGGAGCAACCAACCAGGCAGGGCTGGCCCTAGCATTTGGTAGAATGAGGCAATTGCTTCAGGTGGCAGGAATTGAAAAAGTAGGAGTAGCAGGCTGCCCAACACATTCCTTTGAATTCCCTTGGCCACTGACCTCTGCTGGAGATCAGAGTTGTGTGTGCTGCACCCCTAAGCTAGTGGGACTCTGCAGGGTCCACTCAGGTGCAGTGGAAGATGCTGTCCCACTACCAGCGATGAAGTAAAAATTAGCTGCTTATCTAGTTATCTTCTGCACACAGAATGCGATGGGCTGGAATCTTGTCTGTTGCCTCAGGCAGAGAAATATATTGAGCTGGTCCTACCGCCAGGACAAAGAGAAGAAATATTTGCCTCAGGCAGCAAAATGCCAAGGAAATGTGTGCCTTGTTCTCCCAGTTTCATATTGGCCAGGAGGCTTTTTATACAATATATAATCAAACAGAGAAATGTGGTTGGAAGCAAGAAAATGGTCCCACCTCTAGAATCTGCTTTGTGAAGCTGTTTCTTCATGGTAAGCTTGGCCCTGCAACCCATTGGGTGTGGTAGCTATCTCTTGCCCTACACACACACACACACACACACACACACACACACACCTATCTTCAGCATGGCTTCCACAGTGACTTTTTAATATCTTTCTGTATACATTGAGCAAAAAGGTACATAGTAATTTTTATGAGAATGTTGACTGAAGGTGGTCACCATCTGTGCAAACGCCCTGAAACAGTGACTTCCTCTCTGCAGCCTTCTCTGCCAAGGGAGGAAACCTTAATTTATAGATAATCCAAGGAATATCATTCTTTCCTGCCCCACTCCTCTAAATATAGGTGTTTTCCAGTCAAAACATGTTTATTCACCCATCTTGACATGGCTTGTTTAATGAAACAGGCATCCTGTTTTATGTTTGAGGAGGTGACGAGTGAATGCTAACCACTCAGATGTGATTCTGGGGTGTGGATGGGGGTCATATTTGAAACAGACTGAAGTGAGAATCATGGATTAATTAGCACTACATAAATTAAAGTGAACAATACTAAGGATCCAGTGACTTGCATTTAGAAAGGAACAGCGAATAGTTCCAAGGAATTAGTAGCAGGGAGATAGGAGGCAGATTATTATTATTTTTTACCCTCTCTTTCCCTACTCATGAATTACCCCATTGTTGTTCTTAGGTTGTGGCTCCAGCTTTCTGTGGAGTCTCTTCACCTCACACTTCCACAGAACGTGGTAGGTGGGAGATGCTGAAGAGACCAGGGTTTAGACCAGAGTCCACTTAGGATGTGATGACGGCCTTCCTATAATTGCTTGGCAAGGGTTTGCTTTGATGGAGGAGATGATGCTTGGGGTGACTCTAGACTACTGGTATTTGCTGGAGGGATCCAAGAGCATAGCAGAACTTTAGGTGGATTAATATGTGCTCTGTCTCTCAAGCAGAACAAAAAGCACACAGACTTTTTGTAGGTTGGAAAGTGATGGGGAAATGCACTGTCAGGTGTGGGATAAATGAATGACTTGTAGGAAGATGTGTAAACATCCCATGAGCAAGTCAGAAAGGATGCAAGATGAACTGCCCCACAACAAACTAATCAGAATGATTGTTCAATAAGAGTGGATATCATTTATCCATGGCCTAAGCTTTGTGCATGCAAATCAGGATGAATATTCAATAGACCGGTCATCTGGAAGAGCCCTTCTGCTCATTTCCCTTCAGCCAGAACAATCTTTTCCTAGAGGCTGGTGCCTGGGGAAAAAAGGCTCCCTGCTGTCCAAGACATTCTGACAGAGACTTCCTTAGCCAGTAGGGATTTGGAGAAAGTTGGCCCCGAAGCCCTCTCCTTTGGTCCTTTTGATATTTTTGCACATAACCTGTCACGGGGGCTTACCTGATGGGATGGAGGTGCAGCTATAGCATTCCTGGCAGCCACATCACTGCCACTCAGCTGGAGGGAGAGGGGCAAAGATGGGGACCAGGTCAGGGCTGTTCTTGTGCCCCTGCTGGAGCCCATCCGGCACTCCACCAGTGTGTCCCCACAGTCCTGACCTTGCTGCTGCTTTGTGTGTGCCCATAACACTGCTGTAGGAAACTATCATTGTGGGTCCACCCCACTGGGCAAGCCCCCTGTCATACCCCAGTGGTCACTGCACTGGCCTTCTCTTCTCCCTGTCATTTTTGTTATCTGCTTTTCCCTTTTGCCATCTTTCCTGTCTATTTCTTCATTTACTCTCTTGATACATTGTAATATTTATGTAGCTCATCTCCTGAACCCAAATTCTGATTTTCTTTTATGATTGCATCTTGGTTGTTGTTGTTTCTCTCCCCCCTCCTCCTCCTGTTTTGCTTGCATTAATAGTCATTTTTATATTGCTTCTGAGTCTTCTAAGCAGCTTGCCACTATTTTTTCTTCTTCAGTTATTTCGATCACTTTGATTTCGCCATACTTCCCAGCTTGCTTTGGTGGTCATTCTTTGGAGTTCATGGCAACATTTTTCTTTTTTCTGCTTTCAGATTCCCTGGTTCCCATAAAAATGATCAAGAAAACATGATATAGTGGCTTGTTAAAACAACAACAGACCAACAAAAACAAGCTGACACACCTCAAAGATCTAGGATGTTTGCCAAAGTAAAAAGCAAAACAAAACCCACCATGACAGGTTCTGAGAACAGGCTTGCTGTCCAATGAGATGGGAAAATCAGGGAATAATAAACAAGGCTTAAAGAGAATGGAAGTGGGGAATCAGGTAGCAAAAGCACAAACATGCAGGCCTCCATATGCTGCTTCAAGGGTTGCCAGTGTGGTAACTGCAGGGACACATGTACCCATAGAGGCCTTTGCTGGCATGTACAAGATCGACTCGCCCTGGAAGTGGCCTACTGTAGTCAATACAATAGGATGTGATGTATGCTGGGTTGTCATGGATGTATGGTGCCTGCAACAGTTTCTCCAGTTTGCAAATGTGCCCATGGCCCCCCAAAGGTTGGTGGTCCCTTTGCACACCAAATATCCAGTGGCATCCTAAAGATCCAGTACTGCATGTGGGGAAAAGACAGAGTTGCCAAAATAAAGATGAAACCCAGTTAAGTTAAAGTTTGTGAAGTGAACATGCAGGATACAAAAGAGGCAGAAGAGAAGGAAAATCACATACAGCGAAAGAACGAGAGAAAAAGAATGCAACGAGTAAAAGGAAGCCAATTAAAAGAACATTATACTATGCAGTTCTGATAAAAGCGTTGCACACAAAACAGAGCAAGTAGTGGATTTCAGGGCAGAAGACAGGTGAGAAATGGGCAGGCCAGAAAGAAGACCCTCACACCGATCGTATCGAGAAAGAAGGAAGGAGTGAATGAATATTTCAGCAGATCACTGGAAAGCAATGAATGGAGTTTTGAAATATCACGAAGCTGAAAACAGCAAGGTGTGGGGCTTTTTGTCATTACTGCTAGGCACATGTGTAGCAGGATGGATCTGTCCACATGCATGCCAAACAGGACTTAACAGGATTTACACATAGGCTTTTTTTTGCACATTTTAATATAATACATGTTTTTCATTTTCATAACAGTATAAATACTCCAAAGTTAATGACCTCCTGTTGCAGTTTTGGAAAACAGCCAGCAGCCTCAGTCAGGTCACTGCCAATCAAGCTCAGTAATGTTTGCACTAACTGGCAACAGCTGTTCAGGGTTTCAAACAGGGGTTTTCCCCAACCCTACCTGGAGATGCTAGGGAGTGAACCTAGGATCTTTTGCTTGCTCTGCTGGTGCTTCCCAGTGCTCACATTAAACCAAGGACAAGTCAAGAAAAAAGTGCTTTACTATCCACGATGATTTCCCCTCTCAATGGTTCATTGACGTGGGACACAGGTGGTGCTGTGGGTTAAACCACAGTGCCTAGGGCTTGCCGATCAGAAGGTCGGCGGTTCAAATCCCCACGACGGGGTGAGCTCCCGTTGCTCGGTCCCTGCTCCTGCCAACCTAGCGGTTCGAAAGCACCTCAAAGTGCAAGTAGATAAATAGGTACCCCTCCAGTGGGAAGGTAAATGGCGTTTCTGTGTGCTGCTCTGGTTCGCCAGAAGCGGCTTAGTCATGCTGGCCACATGACCCGGAAGCTGTATGCCAGCTCCCTCGGGAGTAAAGTGAGATGAGTGCCACAACCCCAGAGTTGGTCACGACTGGACCTAATGGTCAGGGGTCCCTTTACCTTTACCTATCCACGATGATTTCCCCTCTCAATGGTTCATGCCATTTGGATAAGCAACAACAAGTCTTAAAAAGAGGATTGTGCAGAGCCCCAAAATTTTGCAGTGAACTGTTTTATTCCATGAGCTGACAACATTTCCTTACTATACAATAAAATATTGACTCGGTGTGTGTGAGAGAAAATGCAAGCCAGCCACCCATCAAATGCACATATTGTGTAGCAGACAGAATCCATTCAAAAATGATAATAGATTTATTGTTTATATATTATATAGCTTATATTTTACAAGCCTTGAGGGATCTGGGTTGCATAAAATAAATGCAGTACATATCATGTGGAAACCTGCCTGTTGAATTTCTCTTGGAACAATTGAGATTGGAATCTCAGTGTTCTCAGTTACATACCACCCTGAAACCATATTGTTATCTCTGCAAAAACAAACAAACAATTTAGCCTGACCTAATGTGTTAAAAAGAAACGGGGGTGGGGGTGGGGGAGAAAAGGAGAAGAATGAGAGAGATGGTCAATGGCCAGTACCCCACTGTAGTAATAAAATGTCTAGACAGCAATTAACATCCATTTCCCTCAAGAATGCATCTGTGTCATCAGCAAATCTTTACTACTTTGCAAGGGACCAATCTAAATATGTTTAATCATTAATCAATTTCCAAAATCTGAGCAAGAGTTGCTTTTCATGAGCTTTGCCTTCAAAAACAAAACAAAAGCCGCCAGCACTTTTATGAGAAAAGGCAAAAGCTGGGAGGGAAAGACATTGGGCCCCACTACAGTGGGCAACCCTGCTCAGAAATGCACCACAGTTCTGACTTGTTTGAAGGCTGCTGCCCCCCAGCACACATGCATTAGCACATTTACAAATGTCTGCTGCCTTCTTTTGTTGTTGTCAAACGGCATCCCTACCTCAGATCACATTTTTTCCCCTGCTGCTAGTTTAGGGCTGCCATAATTTCAAAAAGCAAAATTTCTGACATCCGCAAAGTTATTGAGCTAGTTGACACATTGCTGGACAAACACGTCTTTCACTACTGACCCATCTACTCCTGCCAATTTAGGCTACAATCCTATACAAGCTTACCGATGAGCAGTGCTTTTTTCTAGAAAAATAGGGGCCGGTATTCACCATGAATTTGTTACAGTGAGTGCCACACTTCTTAAAAACAACAAAAAGAGGTGCTTGTACTGTACCTCCTGAAAATAGCCCTGCCGAGGAAGAAGGCCACACCTGCCTTGTACATTAAAAATACTATTATATATCCAGCTGTTTTTGGACTACAACTCCCATCATCCCTAGCTAGCAGGTCCAGTAGTCAGGGATGATGGGAATTGTAGTCCAAAACCAGCTGGAGACCCAAGTTTGGGAAACTTTGCTTTAAATAGTCATGACTTTCCACATAGAATCCTGGGAGCGGTAGACTGTTAAGGGTAAAGGTGCTGAGAGTTGTTAAGAGATCCCCAACAAAGCTACAATTCCTAGAGTTCCCTGGGAAGAGAGCTAGATTTTTAAGCCACTCTGGAAATTGTGGTTCTGTCAGGGGAACAGGGGTCTCTTTACAAGTCTCAGCACCCTTACAGACTATAGTTCCCAAGATTCTTTGAGTGAAGCCATGACATAGCGCTGCTTTAAATGTGTGGTGTAAATTTGGCCCTAGTCCTATTAAATACATTGGAACTTCTGAGCAGGCATTCATAGGATTTCACTGTTATCTAATTATTTATATGTACTCCGTTTCTATTTAGCCTCTTTACCCAGAAGAAAAGCAAAGTTGGCCTGCACCAAAGGCGAACCTGTAGCCCTCCAGATGTTTGTGGACTCCCTGTTCCAATTAGCTTCAGCAAAGCATGTCCAAAGCTCAGGGACAGGGGCAAGGGGTGTGTGTGTGTGTGTGTGTGTGTGTGTGTGTGTGAAACCATTTGGTTCACATTATTTCCTTTGTGAACTAATGCCCAAGCCAAAACACAGCTCTGCTTCAAATTCTCACTTTTCAGAATTTTGCAATGACTTTCTCTAGCCAAAGAATGTGTACAAAAATGTGTATAGTTGCAAAAACAATATACAAAAAATGCATTTCATTGTGGGGAGCTTTCTGACAAAAATAATAGATTATTGCATTCAAATATGTTTATATTAGGAGAAATGCACATGTGTGGGTGTGCGTACATATTCACACAGATACCAGCCCCATCAATTTCATTAGGGAAGTTTAGCAAGATAGATAGATAGATAGATAGATAGATAGATAGATAGATAGTTTATATACTGGAAAAGTTGGAAAGCTATCCTGTTGTATTTCAAAGTTTCATCAACAAAGGACAATTCTTCTCTAAAGTCCATGGGGGTAAAATTTACATAAATGCCTATTAGTCAACTTTCTACCCCTTGTGTCTTTCAATACTTGCTCCTACTACCATTTTGTAATATATCCACCAGTGATCCCTGGCATCAGTGCCATTCATTTTCTTTGAGATGTTATTGAGGTTGTAAATAAAAGCCACAGCATCAAGGGGCAGACAAGATGGAGCCTGTCAGATCTGGAAGTCAGCAGCAAAGTTATAATTACAGCAGAGTGGTGTGAGGTAGTTCTTTACATCCATAGATTTAATTGTCATCAGCCGCAGAGGAAGCTGAGGGATGGAGAAGAGAAGGCAGAGAATGACAGGGAGTAAGGTCTGTTACCAAATATGTTTAAAGCTGTCTTTGCAATTCTCATTAATAAGCCATCAGCAGAACAGAGAGCCCCCTCCGCCCATGACTTTGACAAAGACTTCTTACGTGGATGGTATTTGTCTCATGCATTCTTCAATAGGAGAGCATGAGATGATCAAACAGATATGATCATATTGTGTGTGGGACATTATGTGGACCAGTACGGGCAGCGTATCTTCATGTTTCATTAGGATGTGTCATTTTAGGAGATGAAACATAATTTCTTCAGCGAGGGTCTTAAAATATGTTTTTGGGTGTGTGGAATTCAAATCTGCTATTATTTTTATTACTGGACATTTAGCTTGATAAGTCTGATGAAGAACCACATATACTGCTTTCAGAAATTTTAATTTAACCTTCTGGGAATGTCAGGTAATGATTATTATTATTATTATTATTATTAATAATAATAATATAATGTAACTGTAAGAACTTGGTAATCATTTTTAATGATTTCTGTGGAATTTTACACACATTTTACCTACAAAGCAAAACCAAATTATCTTAATTTAACCAAAATATCTTTTGAATTCCCAAGTCAAGTTGCAACCTTTTAGCACCCTTCTTTTTTGGAATTTGAAAGTTGAAAAATTCAACAAGCGCTTATGTGCTATTATTGTTATGTGATTCCTTTTTCTATTACATGTGGGCTAAATAAGCCATAGTTCTATATGTGGTAGAGCATATGCTTTGTGTGCAGAAGGTCCCAGTTCTAACCCCCAGGTAGGGTTCAGGAAAGTTCCTGCCCAAAACCATAGAGAGCTTCTGCTAGTCAGCGTAGGCACTCTTAAGCCAATGGTTTGACTCAGTAAAAGGCAGCCTACTGTATTTTTAAGTTTCCATGTATATCTGTAGTATGTGAACCCTTTCAGTGTTCTATAGTAACTAATCATGCATACACACTGACAACTTCTATTAAGACTGATGTGAACCATGATTTCTACAGTAAGGTCTATGGAATTGCCTACATCAGGAGCAACCAGTGTAACACCCTCTATAAGTTAGCTCGCTAACCTCAGTCAGCATGGCCAGTGCTCAGACATTATGGGAGCTGGAGTTCACCCTGTCGGCTACACCAGTCCACACAAATGTCTTCAGGCCTTGGGGACTCCATTTGCCCATGCGATGACATTCCTGTAACTTATTTTGCACTACATACACATAAATGTACACATTTCTCATCATTCTAAGGTTCAAGCGAAGGTCCCTATAGGCACTGAGTTGGTTCCTTCTATTAAGAATTTTCATACCCTTCCACTTGCATTATTGTAGTGTAAATCTTCAGGAAAAGGTAGAAAAAAATATCCAAAAGGCACTGCCCACTGCTATATCTTTTGTGCCGATCGATGCAAGCTCTTTGGATCTTTATGACAGTCCCATTAAATTTAGCAAAGGGTAAACCAATTAAGATACCATTAATAATGAATAGGTTTCAATAAGACTTATGTTCAAGTACCTGCGGAATTTAATACAAAACCTTATTGTCAATTAAGTATTTCAGAGCTGTCCTTTTCAAATACGCAGCTGTGAATGACATCATCTACTGTCCTAAAATTCTGTCAGTTGATTTAAAGAAACTTGTGTGTGAGAAGAAAAGAAGGCTTTACACTGTGTGGGAACCCCTAGACAAGAAGTGGCGGATGGGCTGGGAAGGACCTACAGTATCTGGCTGAGCCCACCCACCATGCAGGTGGCAGCTACAGGTGCCCAGCTTTCTCTATGATGGCTTAATCATTTCCAAGGAACAGATGTTTGTATCCACTCACCCGTGACTTTGCTAAACATTGGTTTAGCAAAATAAAAAATAAAATAAAAAATACAGCCAAATCCTTATATGCCATTGGTATATAGCGCTCAAATGGAAAAGGCAGTGGGTTGGATCTGGATGGGCAGAGCGATCCTAAACCCCCATCTTTTCTGGCTGGAGGACAGCAGGAAGGAGCAGAGGTGCTTCTCTTATTGCTGCAGCTTACCTTGACAGGTCTGGTCTGGGGCAGCGATGAAGTTGGATCTGTGCGGATCCACTGGAGAAGCCAGCCCAGCCCTCTGCACTGTCGTGCTTCAGCCCCATCCAGGGGATCCACAGTGACATGGTTGTTGGGAGGTGACTCCATCCTTCCCCAGAGACCATTACCACTACCCACAATGCCACCAGATAGCTCCCCATACATTCCTTTGTCTGAAGTAGCCACTGTTAGGCTCTGAAATGGTACATGGTGGGGGGTGAGATGGAGCAGGATGAAGGCAGCTTAAATCTGCTGGATTGAAGGCATCTTTGTTCATCTGAGAGACCCCCGAACCAGGGGCTCCATCTATGCCAGTCACAACTGTCTTAAATCCAACAGTTTTTAATGAATCTAGACCATAAAGGGCAACCAACATAGCCTGGATCCAACCCATAAGCTTATTTTCCTAATACATGCTATAGAATATGTCTTGCTTTTCCCATGGAAGTTGAGTCATCCATCTGATAACTTCTATCCCATCATAACATGGAAGTTCTAACATGCAAGTTGAGCTAACTGTCTCATAACTTTTACAAGAACACAAAGAACTGGTCAGTCTACCAATGAGACCATTCCAGGCCAGATTGTTGGACAGATTTATATAGATCAGGCATGTCCAACTTTCAAGAGACTGAGATCTACTCCCACTATAAAAAAACTGGCAGTGATCTACCAAAACTGTTGAGCTTTTAAATTTTTTTTTGTGGGGGGCAAGATCTACCACGATCAACCATGGACCCTTTGTGATCTACCAGTAGATCACGATCTACCTGTTGGACATCCCTGATATAGATGTTATTCTGTGTGCGTGGGACAATTTTTTCAGTAAATGGGTTTTAGTGTGTGAAAATAAGTTTTCCACACACCGCTACCCAGCTGGAATCTGGCAGATGAAGGGCATGGTCAAATTATTTCTTCCATGCAGAGGGAAGCTACTGGCTTCTCATATGATTGTACATCCTCTGCTAAGTCACCGCTGGGAAATCCAACCACCTGTATGTACAGAAATGATCTACTGTAGCATAAGAACTGGTCTGGATTGTGAACATTTTATATGGGGTGCTGAGGATCCATCCAGCTTGGCAGAAAAATAATAATTAAGTATTGCACTAGCAGTAACAGCACTAACTCGGCAGAGACAGAAAGCAAGAAAGCATTAAACAGTTATTTAGTCAGTCTCTCTCTCTTTCTCTCTCTCTGCCTGTCCACGTAGGCCACCCGTGAGCTATTTGCCTATTGTGCAGACAGCTGGCCTTGGGAAAAAAAACAGATCTGGCTTCTGCTTATATTTATTAAATCTGCAGGAAGGATCCATCCATCACAACAATGGGTTTAAAGTGTTTGCTGGGTGATGGGAGAGTCCCATAAGCATTCTTTGAAGTGTCTTTTACAGAAGGTAAACATCTGAAGAGCATAAAATAGGCTGCTCTTCTTTCCAATGAGTAACCTTGTCAAAAGGGCTTGAATTGAGAGCGTGGGGGGAGGGGCGCCCCATTCTGAAAAGGAAAAGCAATAAAGGGTGCCTTATGACAGCAATTTGCACATTTACTGCTCTTTGATATGTTAACTAGATTTTGTAAAATGGAACCTTTTGTCTTTCAGAGGTCGTTGGGCAGCGATAGCTCAGCCGGTGCAATGTTTTGCACTAGGTAATGCATCTTCTAATTAATAACTTAACTTGGGGAGCCTCAGTAAATCAGCAACATTATCATTATAAGAGGATACAAGCGACTTGCCGTACACATGAGGACAGAGAGATCCTCATAATGTCGGGGGCTCGTCCTTATTTACCGCATGCCCCGACTCAAGTGAATTGGATTGAATACAAGGGGATCAATAGGTTATGAGCCTCATTCACTAAACTTTTACAAGCCCTTTATGAACCTTTGATTCTCAAAAACAGAGCTTTTCCATTCTGGAAATTAGTCAAGCAGAAAAGTGCTGCAGATGTCCTGTTTGCTTATTCTGCGCAGCCATAGCCCCAGCAGCTTGTGGCAGACACTTCCTGAATGTGCCACGAAAGGGATGGAGGAAGCCAGCAGTGCAGGCCTATGCATGCTTACTTGGAAGCAAGTCCTACTGAGTCCAATGGGGCTTACTCCCAGGCAAGTGGGTCTTAGGACTGCAGTCTGAATGAATGATAAAGCTGCAGGAAATGTGTGTGCACCTTCATAGATGCATGCTCCTAGATCAGTGTGAAGGGTTATTAGGCAGAAAACTGTGTCAAAGGGGTACACAGTGGGAGAAAGCAGGGCAGAAGTTTGATCATAAGGGTGTATTGTTATCAGGACATGAGAAACGGGGTTCAAATCCTCCCTCAACCATGAAGCCTACTGGGTAACCTGGGCCTGTTGCTGCCCGTCACTCAGTGGCAGAGCTTCATGTTCCAGCACTGGGGGTGGAGAGCAGGTGGGGGTGGGCTGGCGTGCGTCCTGGGCAGTGTGGTGTGTGTCCCGGGGGTGTGGCATGCCACCCACAGGAGCGTGGCAAAAGTCCTGGGGGTGTGATATGCTACCTGCGGAGGCGTGGCACCCAGCGCGTGCGGGGGGGGGGGGGGGCAGCCAGGATGGCACCCCACCGGGATCGTGGTGCCGGGGGCAGTGCATTCCCCCTGCCCCTTCCTCCGCCAGTGCTGCCAGTCTAACTTACTTCACAGGGTTGTTGTGGGGATTAAATGAGAAGGGGAGGGGAGGTCCATGAATGCCCACTTGAGCTCCTTGGTGGGATAAAAATGCAATAAATAAACAAATAAAAGCAGTGTCATTATTTCCTTCCCCTCCTTTACATTCCTGTCCCCCCTTTCTTCCATCATGGAAGGCTGCATGTGGTTCCCAGGCAGTAACTCATCCAGGCACTGACCAGACCCAGGCCTGCTTAGCTATAGCCTCATGCGCTTTCTGACCATCCCCTGGGTTTGCTAAAAATGTACCACTTGCAAATTGTGAATACAAGTATCACAGTGAGATGCATTTTACAGTGTTTGCATTGTTTTTGTCTGATGGGTGTAAACTGAATTGTTACACACAGGACAATGCTGGTGCCACGTTTTTGGGATGTCAGTGGGCCCACCTCCTCTTTGCCACTGTCAACAGTGGCCATTTTATTGCCCTGTCCCTCTAGCCCTGGTCTATGCAGCTACACAAAAAGAGAGCGCCTTCTCTGCTCCTTCCCATTCCTTCTGGGGAATGGCACATTTGAACGAATTCCCAGCCCATATTAAAGAAATCCCCACTTACAGAGAGCTAGCATGTCAGGGAGAAGAACTTGCCTCTCTCTCAGACTAGAAATGCATGGGCAGAAGGTGCTTAACATGGGAAGGTCTGCAAACAGCCTTCCTCTGTTCATAGGAGGAAAATGCATCTAGGTTGCAATCCTGCAAATCTCTGTTACTTAAATGGTCCTTACATCCAGAGGATTGTGTTTGTTGTGCCTTGTTTTGGACACCCAAACCCATCAGCTCATCAGGGCATGCTCTTTCCCCCATCACAACTGCGCATCTAGCAAAGTCAGATTTATATGGGCATCAGCAATCCCATTGCCTTTGGTCTCCCTCCTGGTTGCAGTTCACCTTTATCAGCATCCGACAGCCACACTGAGCAACGGGAGGGTTTGTTTTCTCACCGTTCTGCATTGTGGCAGTAGACTGCAGCACAGATAGCCGTCCTCTAATTTACCTTTTGCTGATTTATCACCTCACTAATGATACAATAGATTTTCCCATTAGTTTATTCTTATTATTTATTATTGGTATTGGTATTTTCCTTTTCTGAAGGAAAATGAAAACAAAGTAGAGCCACGGCCTGGTTGCAGAGGAGGGGTGTTATTTTCAAGAGTTTGGCAAGGCTGCAAAGAATGGATAGTTTCCATGTTACCAGTGTTCAATCACCGGCATTTGTCTTTTTGTATCCCAAAGCAATTGCATAACTCTAATATTGACCTTAACTCGAGCCCTTTGTTTCTCACCCTAACAGCCAAAAGCATTAAAAATGTGTGTTTACTTAATTTGTCCTGGCATGCAATGTAATTACAAGCAGTTTGTTTTCTCTCTTGTAAAATATAGGCAAGAGAGGGAATAAAGTAATGTGGAAAATTAACATTGTGATGTACTGTATAGTGGAATAACACTAAAAGCACTTAGCCGAGTTAGCACTGGAGGTGCTATTTGTGTTGTGTGCAAGAGCCATAAAGCATTAAATGCCTCTTTTCTCAACTATATTTGCATGATTTTCGACGGCACTAAAATTAATCTGATCTGCCTCTAAGTATGGAAGGAAAGGGGAGAGAAGGGGAGATGAATGAGCAGAACAAGGCTTCCGTTGGCTTTAAAGTGACATCCGTGCTTTTGTCGAATCCTACAGCACAGCTTAAAAGATGATCGCAACTGCCTTTTCTCCATCATCATCATTATTTTTAACCTGTTATGGATCAAAGGATAAAGATGTAGCTAATCAAAGACTACATGGCAACATTATCCAATTATTAAATTCCCATCCTGTTCTTCCTCCCCAAAGAGGAGGCAAACACAGAAGTGATAAAACAATTAAAAATAAAATAAAAACAATTAAAAGCTTCCTTGAAAAATGTAAAAGTGTTAATGTAGTAACTGGTAATGACAGAGATACGCATTGTCTCTAGTTACCATGGATTGGAGCTAAGACACCACCCTCTAGCTTGTTCTTATGATTACTTTCATTTTCCTGGGCCTACAAAGTGAATAAGCTTGCCTTAGGTTAAATAAGAACTTAACAGTTAAGAACATCTAAAAAGATAGTGAAGTCCTTCTCTGTTGGACCTGATACTAATGCGCCAGCAACAAGAGAAAATGTATAGGGGATGGGGAGATGAGTGGGCAATCAAGGTCAAGACTATAGAATGCAGAGACTTATTCAGTTGGTGTGTTTTCTCTTCCGTTTCTGTGATGTATTCTACTTTGATCACCAGTGTGGTATCAGACCAGAATGGAGATCCAAGCCTGCATATTGAACTGGGGCTTGTGAGGATAAAAGGGAGGGAGGAACAGAGCCATGTATATGTCTCACTCCCACCCACGTTCTTTAGAGGTAGGACAGGATAAAAATATATAAGTATAATTTGGCAGATTTGAGAGCTGGAACAACTTTTTGGCTGGTGCATGTTAAGCCCCTTATGATATGTGGGAGGTGGGAATGCCCTAGTGGTGGATGATCTTCAGTGGGAAACAGACTGCATGAGTGTGACCCTGTTGATTTGTCTGGATCTTTCAGTATAATTCTAGAGTGCCTTGCTACGTATGACTTGGTGGCTCTGGTCTTTCCTGGAGGGTGGGTTTCAGAAGACAGTGGTGGTAGAATAAGGCTTGGTTACAGCTTGTGGCTTGTCTGGAGTGACACAGACCATGAGCCCACATACTGCTAAGTCAAACCATGGCTAAACCCTAGGTAATGTGAACCCTCATGTTTGCTCATTCATGCCGAACCATGGTTTATCTTAGTATTACATGTGAATTGGACCATTGCGTGTTTTTGTAACAAATCTAGCAATTGGAAATATTTGTTGCCAAGGAGCTAATAATTTAAATTTCATGTGTAATGAAGACAACAAAAGGATCAAGAGAAATGGGAGAAGCTAGGAGAAATGTATTTATTGAAGACATTTTTGCCACATTTTTTAGCTTAAAAGATTCCCTGAGCAGCATATACAGTGGTACCTCGGGTTACATACGCTTCAGGTTACATACGCTTCAGGTTACACACTCCGCTAACCCAGAAATAGTGCTTCAGGTTAAGAACTTTGCTTCAGGATAAGAACAGAAATCGGGCTCTGGCGGCACGGCGGCAGCAGGAGGCCCCATTAGCTAAAGTGGTGCTTCAGGTTAAGAACAGTTTCAGGTTAAGAACGGACCTCTGGAACGAATTAAGTACTTAACCCGAGGTACCACTGTAGATCTATAAAATTGCCCCTCCCACATCCTTGCCCTCAGGCTTAAAAGGCAGGACACAAAAGGAAGAGAACACGAGGAAAACAAACAGTTCTTATCATGACCAGCTTTTATATAAACCATCAAGGGAGAGAAGGAGTCAAATGGAGCTGGTTTCTCAGCAGAGAGCAAGGCCTGCTTCCCACTGAAGCTGTCTGATGGAATGGCTGCTGCCAGGTGACACCTGAGGAGCTGAGGGATCCAAAACAACTACACAAGCTTAAGGTATCATATCAGCAAGGGATGGAAGATTAAGGAGCTACGATATAGCTTTCACCGTGAAACTGCTCAATTTCACCCCTAAATGACCCTGGCCCCAAATATCTCCACCCTCCTCTACAGACCCTCTCAGCAGAGGAGCCCTTTTGGTAGTTCCACCACCCTCAGAAGTTTGGGTGGCGGCAGCCCAGGAGGGGACATTCTTTGTGTCATCCTCCAAGCTGTGGAAATCCCTCTGCACAGAGCTGTGTTTGACATCCTCATTCTGCAGTTTCCATTGTATGCTGAAGACACGCCTCTTTCCCGGGCCTTTGACATCTGAGATTTATATTTTTAAAATACCCACCCCATTCTCTTTATTGTGTTTGCTTTAAACTGATTTTAATATGTCTTTTTAAATCGCTGTAACCCGCCCTGAGTGCTTATGATGAAGGGTAGATAAAAAATTACGTGTAACAACACTACTAATGGCTAACACTTATAGTGCTAATAAACACTCTCATTCATTTTTTCTGTGTAAAAAAATTATTTTAGACTTGATAACGACGAATAAACTGTTCATACCTTTTGTGGGAGGGATGTTACAAGTTTTTACCCTGGATAAAGAACACATCACTCACGGTTCACATCTGGATAGTAAATTCTTCACAGTGTCTGCAGTATTTTGTTATCTTAATTATACCGCCCCCCCCCCCGGCCCTGTTGTTCTGTGGTAGCTGTTAACACACCATATTCCCCCCGATTCATATTTTTGGAAGCTTGATAACATTTACAAAAGTGCCTTATTTTTGCACACAGAAAAATTCAGTCTAGCTTTCTGTCCCTCTGCAGGGCAGTGGATCTAAAGTTGCAACTTTATTTTTGCAATAGCAAGATGAAATGAATATGAATGCAGAATGGGAGCCTTTTAGAAGTCATTGAGCTCTCTACCTCTCACTCTCTTCAGACTGGAGGTAGGAAAGTCATTAGATTAACCTCTCTTGACAGGTCAGGCTCAGCAAATATTCTTAAAAATAACTCTTACAGTAATTTATGACCTTTTGGGAGCATAATCAATAGTGCTAAGACGAGAGGCAGCCAGACTGCGCTTCCTGATAGGAGAAAGTTTCTTGTCTTTGTAATGTTTGCGTTCTGTCTGGCAGTCAGCCTCACTGCACACAAGCAGTGATATCATAGCCCCTGCTACTCAATCAGATTTGGAGACATACATTTTTATTGTCAATGTACTGTCTCCTCCGTGATTTCATACAGTATCTGATTCCAGAAGAAACTGGTGTGCAAATGTGATTGCAAAGCAAAGGAGGGAAGCTGCACAGACCAATTTCTGCTGTGTCTATTGTCTCCCCTCTGAATCATTCGATAACAGAGACATTCTTGCAGGCTGAAAGAGGGAAGACGTGGACCTTGTCTTTGCATTATAAAATAGCCCTGAAAGAAAAATAGAATGGAAAAATAGAGTATCCCACATAAAAATATCCACCTGGGGAGTAAGCCTTTCATAAATTGTTGTTAGAGAAATCCTTTCAGTGCCTAGATCTGGCATTTTGATGTTCCCTTTGCTCAGTGACCCACTGAAGCCATGCTTCCAAAGTTCTGTTTCCTGGGAATGGTTTATAGTGGTGGAACACCTGCTTTGGATGCAGAAGGCCCTAGATTCAATCCCCAGCATTTCCAGGTAGGGCTGCGAGAGAATACTGAGCTAGATGAACCAGTGTTCTATCTCAATAAGAAGGCAGCTTCTTATGCTTCTGTACACATTCTTCTTGACAATCCTTTATTATATGTCTCATTTCTAAGCCCCATGTGTAGTTTTGATATATCTCCACTGTTGCCTTGGATTCTACTTCTTTAGTCAACCATTTGCTTGGTGTCCTTCTTGACTTGCTTACTCTGTTCGGCTTTCACTGCTCATACACTTGGCCAGCAGCACTCATATCTCAACCTTCCTCCTTCTTGGCAATAGCACATCACCTCATCTGCCTCTACATCCTGATTAGGCTTTCCTGAGGATTTCCCATTTCATTAGTGCCATAGAAAATTTAAGAGGATACACCATGGCTCTCCCCAACAAGAACAGAATAGGAACAGGAAGCTCCTGACTCTGCCCAGATACAACTAAGACCAGCGCCACCTATTAACTAAACTATATAATGACACTATCCACACAATTAGTCCCACTTTTCTTTACCTTTATTTCATGTCTTTCCCTTTTCATTTTTTCCTTTACTTGTTCTTCCCTTAGATAACAATATATCTTACCCAACAGCCAATCCTTTTATCCTGGAATCCCAGGTTGATGGGCTCTCTTACCACTTAATTTTAAATATTTTTAAGCCTCTTTCATTCTGAATGCTTTCAGAATGGCACACAGTTTCATTTTAGGGAATATTCCAGTTTCCCCTTTCAAATTATGTGTGATGGGCAATTACTAAGGAAAGCCCAGGGCCTTCTTGGTGCTGGTGCCCTAACTACGGAATATCCTCCCCATTCTGGGTTCCACATCAGGTGTTTTTTGATGCCAGGTGAATATTTTTCTCCTAGGCTTTTAGAATTATTTTTCATTTCCCTTCCTGTTTTTGTTTTAGTTCTGCTTACTGATTGTATGCTGTTGTGGGGCTTTATGCGGCTTTTATTAATTTTGTGCTGGGGTTGCCTTTATATATTGATTGTTTTCAGTACTGTTGATTGTATTTGCATTTGCTGATTGGCTATAACAGAAATAAAAGCGTGAAAGGCATGAAAGCATAAAAAAATCAATTTCAGAAATACCAGAAAACTAAAACACTTTTGGTAAAAAACAAAAACAAAAGAAAACAAAAGAAACACTATTGAATCTAAGATTTTATATTAGAAAGTCCAAGCAAACAGGAAGTTATTTACCTTCTCCATTTTGTCTGCTTCAGACAGACCCTTCTGTATGTCTATCGGAGGTGCGAACGTTTTGCTGTCAACCAAACTGGTATCTTTCCACTTCTTTACAAAGACCAGATTCTGAACAGTCTGCTGCTGATCATTTGTTCCCATGGTTGTTGAAAATACACCTGTTCATCCATACATTCATCCTGCTTTTTGGTTTTAAGAAGTTATGATTTGGTTTGAGGCTTTGGGGGAGGATTAGAACCAAATTAGGTATCATATTGCATGTAGCTAAGGAAAGCTGACGTCCTCTTTGCATTGTTGTATCAGTGTATTGATTGTTTTGGGTGCTAGGTATCCTTTCAACTTCAGGGCTAAGTCTAAGAGATACTATATGACAGAATAAGACTATTAAAGAAAAGAACCAAAAGTAAAGACAAACAAAAAAGAAAACATAATCAAGCTTTGCTTGCTCATACTTTTGATGTTACATTAATAAAAAAAACCTTTATATGAAAAAGTAAACTAAAAAACTGTAACAGGGCAAGACACTGGTATATTAACACAGGATTATCTGTTTTACAAACTGAATGTATATAATGGCCCCATATCTATGGCACACAGAGTGAGGTGCAGGTATGTCCAGTTGATTTTAGTGGGTTGAAACAAATCTTACTGTATTGGATCTAAAAACTGGATTATTTAGTCAAAATGGTGTGTGATTCAGATGAGCCTAAAAGAGTTTGACTTTGTTGCCAGACCTATCATTTTACTTTTCACGAAAAAGTCTTTTCTGTATTTTGATATAAACCCATTCACACTGATGGTTCATTATTGATGCTCATCAAAGTAAGCAAACATTAAAATTACATTGTTGAGTTGCTAACTTTCTGCATTTCTTTCTCTGTTTTTCTACAATTGCACGTGCATCTCATACAATGCTTTATTCACTAGCCGTACAGGAACTTGAGGGATGTTAAGTTTGTCAGTAGGGACTCTATACTTTGTAAAATATTGAATGGGCTTTCATTTTAGTATCAGCGTCAAAAAAACATGTAATTGGAGTAGGCATACATTAATTAACTTTCATATTCTATTATCATAAAGATTCTTTCTTCTACTACAGTATGTTGCCAGATTTCCTAAGATAAATTTTGTTTCTGTTTAACATTTAATAAAGTAAACTGGATGCTTCCCAATTAAACTTTCCTATAACTTCTTCAATCAGATAATATAATTAATTTAGGAACAAAATCTCTTTGCTATTTTAATGCATTTATGCTGGCAATGGGGTTATATTGTATTATAAATCCCCAATCAAATATTCTGTTTTTTGGAATTGTATTTTATTCTCTTTTAAGTTTTTTTGGGGAGGTTATTTTTTTGGTCTTGCATTTTGTTATGTTCATTTGTTGGGTTTAAATTTTATTTATAAATTGTGTGAATACACTTTTCTGCACTGCCCTGGAATGCTGGCCTTTCTTCTTTAAATTCATTTAGTGCAAAGCTGGAGAAACGCCATACTTCAAGGAGGGTGAAGAAAGTGTTCAAAAGCAGAAGCACAATATCTAGTTCTTTCTCTGACCCTGTACCATTTGTTTAGGCTTGCTACTAAATAATATATTGATTCCCCCACTGGATTGGCTGGTTGGAGTGGAAAAACATGAGCAAGCAACATGAGTAACTTCCAGTGAAGGTTGGCCCATTAGGGTAAATCACCAACCTCTACCAGCACCCACTTTCCTTACATCCAGTCCAGGGATGGCACTGTGCATCAGATTCCCTTTCCTTAATGTCAGTCTTGCCCTTCTGCACTAAGACACTAGGATGTTAATGAATTTAAGGATTGGTTGACTGTTTCAGGGCAGCCCAACCTTTCATACCAAGTGGGCCACAAGAGTACTTTGACATGGAACCTGTGGGCCGCACACTGCCTTGTCGCACACAGATGGGGTGAGCAAGCCCAAAAATTCACACCCAGCCCTCATGCTGCCTTTCCATAGCTGACCAAGCAAGGCACTAGGCTTTGGGGAGGAGATGTGAGGCTCTGGCAGGGTCCTAGAGCACTCCCACTCCATTCCCAAAGCTGGGAAAGCACTAACTAGGCTTTGGGAAGGAGAACTCTAGGACCCTGTCAGAGCCCTCACATCTCCTTCCAGTGCCTCACTTACTCAGCTTTGTGAATGCAGCATGAGGGCTGGTGGCGAGGGGCATCAAAAGTTGCTGAAGGGTGCCAAAAGAGGCTTTGAGAGCTGTGTGTCGGATCACCCTGTATTAAGTCGATAATGATTAGGGACATAGACCAACTCCCTTATGAGGAAAGGTTGCAACATTTGGGGGTTTTTAGTTTAGAAAAATAAGGCAAGTAAGGGAGGTTATGATAGAAGTTCAGAGCACATGAACAGGGAGATGTTTTCTTCCTCTGGAACACTGGGTCATCCAATGAAGCTGCCTGGTGGGAGATTCAAAACAGACAAAAGGAAGTACTAATTCAAACAGCAGCACATAGATGAACAATGCAATTCACTATCACAAGATGTAATGATGGGCACTAATTTGGACCACTTTGAAAGGGGACTAGACAAATCGATGGTGGATAAAAGTATGCTTGCCTATTAATCAGGATGGCTATATGCTCCCTTCAGGATCAGCATGTCTTTTAATATAGTTCCTGGAGAGCAATAGTGGCAGGGGCTTTCACCCTCATTTCATACTAGTGGATTTCCTATAGGCGACTAGTTGGCCTCTGTGGAAAACAGAATAATCACCTCAATAGGCCTTTGGTCTGATCCCACAGAAATCTTCATATGTGCTTTAGCTTTAACATTTTCCTGAATCATTGAAGTTGCCATAAACTGTGTCAAGGAGTAAAAACCACAACTTTTAAAATGATTCATCCACTTTCATAATTATCTTTTTCCCATTTTAAAAATCAAGGATGTACTGTATCTATTTTTCTAAATCCACAGTTCTCAAAAAGAAATAGCATAGCTTTTCAGAAAAGCTTGTATATAATCAGCACATGGGCTTATGTGTTTTGGTAAATATGATATGAACAGAATGATCAATATGATTGTTCAAAACATGCCTTCAGCATGAAAGCATACTCAGCTGTGGTAAGTTTGTATGAAACAGATGATTGGATAGTTCTGCTTTCTTTACTCTGCATAACAGTTTATGCTGTAGCTTTGTAGTTATGTTATGTTACAGTTTATGGTGGGTTAAACATAAAGGGAAACTTTCCATTTTGCATTGCTATGCTGTAAATGGGTAGTAGAGCTCATGACATCTAGATTTAAAAACAAAGCATGTTCTTTTCTTTCTTGAAGACTGAAGTTCAAATGAAAGGGTAAATAACTGTAAATGAAAAGCTACAATACTTGCTAAAGCTGTCTGAGATCAAATGAAAGTAGTAATATCAAATGCAAGTCAGTAAGAAAACCCAAAAATACATCCTGTGAATGTAAACAGATACAACTGATCAATCTTCCGTGGTGCCGCCTGGTCTTACTGAGGTTGTGGTTCTAACAAGGTCAGTTATGAGATCCAAGGGCCTTGATCACAGTTTGTATAGAGTATAGAGTCATTTGCTTTCAGTGCAATATATCCAATGTGTAGAGTCATCTATACACTGAGTCCTTTATGATGGATGAAATGATTAGTGAAGCAGAAGATCAACTCTAAAAGGGGCAGGAGAACATATTCCTTATGAAACTGGGTATCCCTAGCAAAGTCTGCCCAATGATTTTACTGAAAGCATCATGGGAAAGCATTGCCATTTCCTGAGAAGCATCATGGAATGGAGTTTTAAGGCACAAGTCAGTGGAGTTCTTGAGATCTATTATAATGCCAAGTCTTTTTCAGGGAAAATTGCTCTAATGCAAACTGGGCTCCAATAGCTCTCCCCAAAGTTGTTGTAGCTAGATCTGCAATGGGTATGTGAACTGTTACAGCCAGTTTATTTTGAACAGATCCAATTCTTAGGGATAAAAGAAAACCATCAGACTGGAGTATCCATGTTCACAAATGTCTACCTGTGATCAGGAAAACAATTTTGCCCCAAGGACCATGGACAGTTCCACTGCTGTAGCATAAACCTGAAGCTTGATTTTTAGACACTGGGGAGAAATCACTAATTTTAAAGAATTGCAGTCATGATCTTTTATTGTTAGAAAAGAAGTCACTATAGCCAGGTTTGTATGATTGTAAATTTAATACATAACACTTGTGTTCCGTGTCTCATATTTACGTTTATTCTGGTATATTGTTATGTGCTCTTTATTCTCCCTCACTTTTCTGTGAGTTTCCCTATTTTATGTTTCTGAAATGAGCTCAACACTGTCTCTGTGTTCTGCCTACGTTTATTTGTTTGTTTCAGCTTTTTCTACCCAGCCCTTCTTCACACGATATCAAGATGGTTTACAGTCAATTAAAACAACAGTCCAAACTTAAGGCCAATAAAACATCTGCAACAACCAAACATTCACCCCACTGAAAGTTCAACCACAAAACATATTATATAAAAGAGACTCAGCAAAGCAGTTTCTCAATATCCATATCAAATTCTCGGGCTTCCTCCTGCACAAATACTTTGCTTTTATGGGAAGGCGTAGTGATGGATCTCAGTGGTAGAGCGCATGCTTTGCATACAGAATATCTGTGGTTCAATCCGTGGCATTTCCAGGTAGGGTTGGAAATGCCCCCTGCCTGAAATTCTGGGCAGCTATTGCCAGTCAGTGAGGTCAGTACCAAGAGAGATGGGTGGGTGGTCTGACTTGGTATAAGGCCTTTCCCCACTGAACTTTGATATGATAACTAACTCATCTTAGCATCATGTTGTTATAATAGCAACCCGGAATCAGCAGCCACGTCAACTGCCTGGGATGTCTCAATTGCATAATAAGACCTTAGTGTATTAATTTCACTCTACCTGCCTGCTGTACCAGTCCATGCTGAAAGGCAGGGTTTTATTAGAGGCAGAAAATGAATGTATTAAGTGATTAAACAGTTCACCTATAGTTCAGGACCAATGGTTTTAATCCATGTAAGGAAACTTGGTATGTTCCTAATAGTTTTTCCTTTGTTATGTCAGTATGATAACTCTTCAAATTAGTATTGTTATGCCCATATTGCTGATGAGGAGTCTAAGAGACAGCGGCTTCCCTGAGCCATCTAATGAGTTTATACTAGATCCTTCACCATTGTGTAGCCACTGCTCTATAACGCTCAGTCCACATCTTCAAACTTTATTGCATCTAAAATTGAAGGGGTGGGATGGAGATCCATGTCAACGTCAAAAATATAGAAGGAGTCTCTGTTGCATGTTTTCTTTCTATGCTTTTGTGTTGTTTTAATTATGTGATAAATAAAAACTGTGTTATTTTTCTCCCGTTGGAAACCTGATTGCAAAAGGTCTCCAAAAAATGAGCACCTAGCAACAGGCATACTGAATTGCAGAATAAGCAAACTCAAAGAGACAAATCACCTGCTATGTTTAAAACTGAAAATCCCTCATCCAGTTTACAAGAACTGGGTGTGAACCAGCAATGTAAAGTAAACTGGATTTTTTTTAATCATGCTTTTTGACACTACCACTGTATTCTTGTTTGGGTTATCTGTCTATGTTTTGTCTATGAAATGTTTAGGCCTCATGCTTTTTTGAAAAAAGAAGCCCTTCTTTCCTTTGCAACCAGTGTATCAAACTATTTGTTGACTCCCAGCTTGTAATTCTATATATGTGGCCTAAAAACTGAGAGATCAAGTAAGCAGATTTGACCAGTGTCTGCCAGTAGTGGAAAATTCCTTCTTTCTGTAAGTTGCACGTTTACAGATGTCCATAAGCCACACACACACGTCTACGTTGAAGAAGGAGAAAGAAAATACATGTGCATATTACTGAATTAGACCATAGGGTTGCGACATGCAAAACAAATAGCTATAAATATCACTTTGTTTATTATGGCAGCTTCCTTTTACAGAAAGGATATTATTTACGTCCTACCTATTCACAGCTCTCCCCAGAATGTTAGCTGATAAACAGATTTTGCTTAGTTTAAAAAAAAAAAAGTCCGGGAGAAATAACAGAAGACCCCGTTTTGTAATACTATATTCTACAGCAGCTTCTCCCAAACCTGGGTCACCAGGCGTTGTTGACTACAATACCCATCATACCTGACAATTGCTGGCTGGGGCTGATGGGAATTGTAGTCCAACAACTCCAAACATTCCTGATAATTGGCTATCCTGGCTGGGGCTGGTGGTGGTGGGAGTTGGAGTCCAGCAACTCCTAAAGGGTCACAGGTACGCCACCCCAGCATTACAACTCCTGAACCACCACAAAACTGAATTTGTTTAACAACACGAGGTCCCAACGCCAAATGGCACTCCAGCAGACTCCCGCAAGCTCATAAAAGCAGACACGTCCCCCACGTCCTATCTCGCTTAAGCCTTGTAGCACATATGGCTGTCCACCAGAATGTCTCACTGTTCTGGATGACGTTCTATCTTTACAAAGAGATTACATAGTAATCACAAAATACACTCATAGAACATCTTGGCAAAATAAACATACTCTCTCCAAGGCATGTTACATTGCAAAGTAGTTTGGGGCGGGGAGGGGGGAACCTTCTGATAAAGGAATATATGCGCTGCATATTTTCTAGCTGACCACATCACAATGTTTACCGAACATATCTGGTTTCTGTCAAAGCTCAGAAAACAGCAGGCTAGAAGGTCATCACAGTCTGCAGCGAGCTATATGGAAATAAACTGGGGGAAAGTTAGACGTTGGGCATGCTTCCTTGTCTTTCTATTCGGCAAGGGAAGAAAGGATTCCTTGGATAGAACCTAGGATTTAATTCTCTTCCAGGCATAGTCTTCCTTTGTGACCCTTAGGTGACCATTTAATCACTTAAAACATTAGTCTCCTGCCTGTTGTATTAAGAAGTTAATAAAACACTTTTGCTCAAGGTGTACTGGGTAGGTTGGGTAGGATTAATACCTTAAGGAGTTATACAATCAAGACATCCCAGACTGTTGAGGTGCCTGCTGTTTCTGGATTGTTCATATAGCCACACAAGGCTTAGATGATTTGGGCATCTTATCAGAGTTACATAGGAATGCGGGAAGCTGCCTTACACCCAGTAAGATCATTGTGGTATCTAGCTTCGCTTAGTGTGGTCTATGCTGTCTGGCAGTGGCTGATCGGAGGGGATATTCCTGTCCCTATCTAGAGATGCTGAGGATTAAAACTTGGGGCCTTCTGCAAACAACACAGATGCTATACCATTGACCTATGCCCCTTCACTAGCCAGGCACACCTTCCTTTCCAACATCTCAGGTATGCCATGTCACTGTGTAGCATAGGCGCTGGCTCCTAGGGGCCAAAACACTTTCAGCCTCCTCAATTTTTTTTCCAGGGGGTCACCTGTCATTGGGTAAACATGAAGACAGGATGCTGTGTGCACAACATCAGGACATGCGATGTCACACACATGATATCAGGACGTCATGCAATGTTGTGTGTGTGATGTCAGGACATCGCATCAGCCCCCTCAATGGTTGTTTCTTTTTTTTAGAAGATGGCCCCTCTGCTGTGCAGTGAATTTTGGATCCCACCTCTGCCTGCCGGTTCCCAACACCATGTCACCAACACCATGTCACACTTAAGCCTGTCTAGGGAACAGAACTCACGATGGGAGTATAGAAATCAAGGAACAGGTTTGAGGAGTGACCACCAATTTCAGGGAGCAGATCTCGCCCTTCCTCAATGACTCAAATTTGTCAAGAACTGCTAGAAGAAATTGTTTAAAGGACACGTATCGGTGGTATTGGTTCGCCCCTTTATTTCATGCCATATGAATGTCTCTTCTTGCATGCAGCTTTTGCAAGCCAAGTGTGAACCACGACATCAAGCCGAAAAGCATTCCCAGTGACTGTTTTAGCTGTTGAACTCCCATTGTCTTAAAAGTTGTTGAAAAGCAGAGCCCAAAAATATTTAGAAGTGCTGTAGTACCATATTGATTTGGCTGAATTTTATTGTTAAGCAGGAGTGAAATAATTTTAATAATTCATTTTCTATAATGGTTTTAATTAGATACTTTATTCTGGTATTTAAACTGCATTTTTAAAAAAATTGTTGTCAACTGCTATGATCCCTAACACTGGTATTCAACTTGTAGTTCACAAGCCTTTTGGGAAACGAAGACATACATTTGCGTGCATGCTAGGGATGTTGAAAAAATTGATTCAGTTCACATTTAAAGGTGAAACTACCTAATTTTCACTTACTGAAAACAATATAAGAACCAATACACAGAAAATTGAAATTCACACATCCCTGAATTTTGCAGTGCAGTTCTCCAGCAAGTATTGTATATAAAAATGCATATATTGAGGTAACATCTGCATGAAAATGCACATATCAGTGAATATAAGACATTATATTAGGTAAAATTGTTTTGCAAAAATCTGTGCATTAGGAGAAATTTCACACAAATGTGTATATTAGGAGAAATTAGCACTGAAATGCTGATGAATTTTCATGTTTTTCTAAAAGAAATCACAAACTCCTGTGAAAAAGTGGTGAGAAGATAAGATTGAAAAATGAGATACTGAGAGAAACTGAAATTGGCAGATTCTCCCATCCCTAGTGTATGGGTACACAAACACACAAGTGCAGGTGTACTTTCTGAGACTCCTCCCACTTTGCACAAAATAACATCAGAGGCAGCCAAACTGCAGTAAAGCCAAATTAAGGAAAGCTCCTAGCATAGCACAAAATAAATACCATCAGGCAATATCCATCATGCATTTATCAAGACCTGCCTTTCCCCATTTCATGAAAAGCTGCTACTTCAGAAAGAATGCAGAAAATAAGAGGCTTTAAATATGAAAAATGAAAACACCTTGTAGACTGGCACTTAATAGCTGTGAAAGTTACACCAAAACCACCCAGCTCCTGTGCCTGGAATGTGTTAAAAGAGAACATGCACTCTGA
The DNA here is from genome assembly GCF_951804945.1 of Podarcis cretensis. NCBI lineage: Eukaryota > Metazoa > Chordata > Lepidosauria > Squamata > Lacertidae > Podarcis > Podarcis cretensis. The sequence continues at coordinate 35,875,619 of NC_137176.1, forward strand.
GTAGCTTTGAGCTGAAGAGGAAAATGATTGGCTTGGGTTTTCCTGAGTATCTCTCAAGAGCTCTGCCCTCCACTGACACCTGTAATTATGGAGTGCATTTTGCTCTTGGAATTTCAGGTGTTGTTGGCAGAACCCAAAATCACGACTAGGCCATGTAGCTTGATTCCCGCCACCTGCTCTGCTCTGTTATTATTTCATACTAGCTATTATTTTATTACAGTGCTTGGATGAATGTGTGGGGAAGGCCAAAATAAACAGAGCTCAGACACAGAATGTCATTTATGCTCAATCTGTAGTAGTGTGAGAAGTATACTTGAGAAGCATTAACACATCAGGGAAAGCCTGTATAATACTCCTGAGCTAACCTGAAAGAGAAGCATCAGGGGGTATGCAGCAGTCTAACAGAATAATGATTAGTATTAGCAGTTTTGAACACGCTGATTTCCTTTGCAACACATGACCCTCTCCTCCAAATTTATTGACAAGTTTTGGCCCATTCAGAGCTGTGGACTGGGAGAAGAACAGTATTGCAGAATGGAAGGTGAATGTAAAATGGAATAAAAACTTTACAGAAACCACCCAGGCCAAAATGAAATTGCTGCTAATGCACAAAGGGCGCTGACCTTTTCAGCTGGTCCATGAAACCACATTTAAAAGGTGACTCTGTGCATATGGACCAGCACTGTTGTGGATGTGGCTCTACTGTGCAGATCCTACCCAAGTGGGACAATTTTTTCTTGTGGCACCTTTAAATGGGACCATACTGAAGCCATCCTTCATGATCTCATGACTGTGGGAAAATTCTCCATTTTATTTGCAGTCTGCAAAATTGGAGGGGAATATTTTGCCAAATACTCCCCAGGGAGAGGAGAAATTCTCCAATAGTGTATTGGAGGCATCCCCAAATTGTAACCCTCCCATAATGCTTCGTATAATTTTTTTTATTAAAAAAATAATTTTTATTAACAGGCCAATCAAATCACATTAATTCCAAATCACATTAGTTCCAAATTTTACACTCCTCCAAGAGCCATATCAAAATAAACAGACGCCATTACCGCACCTCCGTACAAAACATTCCCATAGTCTGTCCGTTGATTTCCACAGGCCTGCCAGTCTCTCATCAATTTTCTCAGGGGGCCCTGCCAGGTCAAACTCACATTCCAATATAGTAACAAGCCATGGTTCTCCTCCCCCTCGTCCTCCTGTAGGCAGTCCTGCCGTAACAAATCTCTTTTTATTGCTGCATCACATTCATTCCTTCCCGATCTTCCCACCATGTCTTTGATTAGTAATTTATTTCCACACAGTTCTTTAATTCTCCTGCTTGTGATCAGTAATTGCAACAATTCTTTCGGGGGGGGGGGTTGTTAGGTACTCACATAAGACAAAAAAAAAGAAAAGTCCCCCCCTTTCAGTTCCGCTACATACCAATCCTTTGATGAATCTTCTTGATTTATTGTTAAATCCAGCCTGTTGCTTCCACTTCACAGAGATCCCTTTAATTAGCAGTCTTTACTCCCGATCTTCACTTGAAGTATGTGCATTTGCTTCTTTCTAATTGTTTATTTTGAGCTATTGCAGCCAGTGCGCGATTAGAGACAGCGTCCGGGAGAGCCGGACCCACACAAGGGCTTTGTGCCTAGTGCCCTCACCCCCTTCTTTCGAATCCGGGGGTGATTTATGGCCACAGCAGGCAAGGCAGTGTTCCCCATTTCCTTGGGGCAACAAGGGAGGCTGCATACTCCCATATCAGCCTCTTAATTACCTCGTGTGAGCTGGAGAGATGTTATTGTCGGCCATCTTCCAATGCGCCCCTAGCAGTCCCCCCCCCGCTTCGTATAAAATTTTAGGGGCTTGAGCAGGTCAATTTCTTCTGTCCCATTGCACATTCTTTTTTACCCTTCCAAGTGACATTCTAACATTCTGCTCCCAATACTCCACAGGTCTAAGAAGCTCACAGACACTTGTAAATCCAATTTGGGATCCTGGGATTAATGGGCCAATGCCTGCTCCTCCATTTTTGCAAAACATAAAGCCCAACTGTTACCCAGTTGTGTAGGGACAAGTAAAACTGAAGAAGGAGGGAGAAAGACCTTGAGAAGAAGAAGCTATAATACTGGTATGAGTTCTAAAAGGAGGTGTACTGGCCTTCTGTTTTTGTAAAACAAGAACACTTGGACTCTTGGAAGTCATATATGGCACCGGAATAGAGAGTGGGAAGAGAAACAAAGCAAGAGTCCAAATCTATGTACAACTTAATTGCCAAGATGGCTTCTAAGCAGTTGACAAGTATAAAACCAATTATATACAATTAACATGCACTAAAAAACAATTCCATAAAAATGTTAAAATATAACATTCACAATTAAGACATCACAACAATTAAAGAAAAGTTGAAACGGCAATTAAACAATTTAAATCAGGAGGTTCAAGTCAGGAGATCTGGGGAATGTTTATCTAAACAGATGTGCTTTCAATCGCTGATGGAGTGCCAATACTGACAGGGTTCCCTCAGCAGAGAGAGCTTGACTTGAAAACCCTTCTCCTTCATCCCATATATGTGGAGGTTGATTTCTCATTGTTGAGGGAAAGCAGTTTGCATATGCTTAAAGGCACTCTCATTGGAATATATTAAATAGAGTGCAGGACTTTGGTCAATAAGATGTAGGTTCCAAATCCCGGTTTAGTCACATATCTGATGAAGTGATCAGGAGCTACCTGCTACTTTTCAGCCTAGCCTACCTCATGCGGTTGTTGTGAGGTGGAAAAATAGGATAAACCCTCTGAACTGCTTTTGAGAGAAGATGGGAGGGACATGATATAGATAAGAACATTTAAAAAGTTTCCGTTATATTGTGGCTTTAGGAACAAGTTCTGAGGCAAGTGCTGGCTCACACGAAGCCTTTGTTCTGGAGGGTCATTAATATATAATCCAGTTCAGTCCCTGATTACATACGGGTGACTATAGGAGAAAGAGTTCCTACTTGTATTCTTGTGAAGAACGCATCCCCCTCAGTTTCTAAAGTGGGCCCAATTATGCTGTTATGGATTGAGTCGTTACTCACAGTGTTCTATCATTTCATGTTTCTGGCATCATTAGGCGGAAAGGCTAACAGAGCAATTCATTTCTGCAGTAAACCTAATAAATACATTTTTGATGAAGAACTTACTGGGCATGCACAATAACATGTTTTTAAAGATGAAATAACCCTGCTCTTTTGAATTCCTTTTCCTAGCCAAAGCCTAACAGGGGTTAGTGCACAGTATAGACTAATTGCCTACATAATTTCATTTTATGAAACAAAGGGCTTTAAAAATTATAGGGTTATATAAAAGCATCTGAAGCCACTAAGTCAGTTTTGGTTTTTCTTCTTATACAAAGGAAACAGTGGTTTATACATGGTGTGAACTGTAACAGAATTTTTTTTTTTTTTTTTTTTGGAGAAAAATATGCTGGAATGTTCCAACTGGATACTAAACTTGCATTTCTAAGCTGTATTTCTCTGACCTGATGTATTCACAATATATATCACAGAAATTATTTTCATTGCTTGCTGTCATAACTCCCTGTCAAGCAGCTTTTAGCAGCTTCATTTGTTCCCTTATCTTCTTCATGCCCACATCTTGGTTTTCTTTTTCTGGAAGGAGGATGTGTTTTAATTTGGGACACCCAGGATTCTGCCACAGACTCTTCGTTGAGATTTCAGCAAGCCACTTTCATTCAACATCAGCTCCCCATCTGTAAAATGGGAACAAAGGTGATATGTGAAATCTTGGAGCTGCTGTAGTGTGGCCATTAAGTATAGAACAATTAACCACAAGAGGCATAGGAGCCCTAGGTGGAATCTACACATATATAAAAAAACGCTGTGAAAATGCTTTTTTTAAAAAAAAGTTTTGAAAAAAATACATTGAATTTGCCACAGCTCACTGTTGCCATCTAGTGTCACATTTGTGTATTGCACTTTACAACACACTTAAAACATTTTATTTGCAGCTGTTTAGCTGAATCCCTAGTCATGTGTTCAGAAAGAAGCAATGGTAACTATGTGAAGAAGGGGAGTGAGGTCATGTTAATGAGACCTAATGACAGGCCCCTAGCTGTCCGGTCCTTAATACTGATTCCCAGTGGGTTGGTTTGCCTGCAGTGGGGCAGCCTGGTAACATGTATAGTTCTCTAAAAGAAGAGATGCTGAAACAGGTGCACGAAGGACACCTTGGCATGGAGAAAGGCAAGTGGGACCTGTATCAAAATGTTGCAGCATGGAATGCTTCTGTTCTAGTGCCAGTCATTCCTCCTTCTGGGAGACTCCATTTCCCCTTGACCTGTTTTCTCCCAATAGACATGCATCATTCTGTGGCTGCTGGGCATACACAATTATTGGGCTGTTTTTCCTATTTATTTGGGGGGGGGGGAGTTGTCTCCTTAGGTTCCTCCCCACTCCTCCATATCTTTTCTGTTTTTGCAAACCTTGGGATTCCCCTGAGCATATTGAGATGAACTCCTTTGATTGCAGAAGGACTGGCATTGGGAGATTAAATCCACTATTAGGTTATATAGGAGTCTGGTTATCTAATCTGCGCTGTAGTCTTTCTGGGCAGGGACTAGTTCCCATAAACCAGCTGGGACAATGACAGCAGAATATAAATGTAATATCGTAGTGGTCATAATTGCTGAACTTGTGGGCTACAAGGCTCCACAGCATGAGACAGTGGGATCTTGGTGTCTCCTTTCCTTGTCCCTCTAAAAGGCACTGGAAACAGAAGTCACTGGAGATACGGTATAACCCACTTGCCAGCAAATTAGAGCATTCCCACAGATCTAAAGATGCAAGAGGACAACAAGGGCCACAAAGGCCAAGACTTGGCTTTGAGATCTCAGCTAGTTCACTGCTGCTCTCCAGATAGCACCAAAATAGATTTACTGCACATATTTGTCTGGCATGTTAGGAGTCTTCTTAATTAAAAGCACAGTCATTGCTTGATAGCATCATAGAGCTGGGAGAAAGCAAAATGATATTATCCACTCTGAGCTCTTATCCAGGCTGTCTGGTGCACACAGTGGATTAAGAAGGGGCCGTATGTGCAGAGGTGCGGGGGAAGGGGATTTTGAAAAATTGTAGTACAAAAGATGGGTCTGTAATCTTAACTGATTAAATCTTATCAGTGTGTGACATCGTGGCAACCCCCCCCCCCAGCCCCACCGCCACCCTTGTAAAGAGTACCACATCAAAAGAGCAACTTCTCGTTCCACTGTATTTATGTTAAACTGCTGACTTAAAACATACACAGACCAACACCAAGTCAGAGATCAGAACAACTCTACTGAAAATTTCCTCCTTTTATTATGTCAGGAGAGGCCACAGGTTGGTGGTAGAGCACATGTCTTGCAGGCAGAAAGACGCAAGTTCAAATTCTTAAGATGGCAGAGCTGAGAAAAAGTCTTGCCTCAACTCTGGAGAACTGGAGATTCCAGGGCTGGACTCGGTGGATCTGATGAGGCACAAGATAGTGACTTAAGGAAACAAACCATGACTGAGGACTGATTAACATATTAGACTGAGGACCAACTGACATATTGGACAGTGGCCTGTACAACATTTAAAGTGTGGGTGCCACACTTTTCAGTGACTGTCCCTATTTTCCAGTGACAGTCCCGGATTTACAGAAGCCGTCCCGGTTTCTGATTTCATCCTTGAATGTCCCGTTTTTTCCCCTTAGGATGCCTCTATTTTCATCATAGAAATGTTGGAGGGTTTGGAGGTATGTGATCCCCGAGACAAGGAGATAAGTAACTATACAACCTTTAGAAGACAGCCCTGTATAGGGAAGTATTTAAATGTTTAATGTTTTATTATGTTTTAATATATGTTGGAAGTTGCTCAGAGTGGCTGGGGCAACCTAGTCAGGTGGGCAGAGTTAAAACAACAACAACAACAACCAACAAACAGCAGCAGCAGCAGTTATTGAATAGGCCATCCCTATTTTCATTGGCAAAATATTGGAGGGTACAGTATAGTGTGTGCCTGCCTTTTAAAAAAGAACCCATGTGTTAAAACTTTTAACAACCTGGGATTGGACATAGGTAATCTACACCCAAACTCCAGGCTTTGTCTACTACAGCATATTGGCCACTTGAATATGCTTTTGATTTTTTTTTTTAAAAGCTTTCTCTGTCATACATTGTTAGGGCTGCACTGCATGCCGGTTAATCTGTTTACTTATGCAATGGTGGAAATGTGACCTGGCTATTGTGGTGATTAACAGAGTCAAATATCCTCACATTAACTAGTGAGCTGGGCAATCAGGCTGGGTTATTGTTACATTCAATTTAAATTACAGCGGCATGACAGGTCCTGAGGTATTTAGTAACGGATTTCACAGCCCAGATATGCTTCATGTGTAATGAATAAACTCTGGAGAGCAACAAAAAAGGGGTGGGTGTTAAGAAAGAGAGAAAGGGGGGAGGAGGAGGAGAAGAAGAAGAAGGTATTTTATGATTATTGTGAAAAATTTATGGAGTGTAGCTGGCATGAAATTCTATAAAATGAACTGGCTCCAACTGGTCCTATAACAAAGACATGCATTTTCCTTCCTGCTGCTCCTGAATTATTATGACTGACTTCTCCTCTGTTTACTTATTAGCACTGAACTCTTTGCATAGCAAAACTGCGACCCAACATGGAGATCTTCTTAATTGAAAATACCCCCAGTAGCCTAAAGGTAGGGAGGGGGAGAGGATGGAGAAAAGGTCTTGTGACACACAAAAAGAAATAATTGAAGGTCAGTTAGCTCTGTGATATTGGGAGTGGAGGCTGGTGCTGAGCTGGAATATTATTCAGAATTCACAGCCGGCTTGCTTTCAGACTGTGTGGAACATTAAGATACATATAATTTGAACATTTAGCCAGTGCTGTGGTGCGGCATTGAGGTAGCCCACTAGGGCCGCAGTACATAAATCCCATTTTCACCTGTAAGTATGACTTGCTGACTTTGACCTTCTTTTATGTTTCCTGGTTTAGTAGCACACATGCTCTACTTGAATTGTGGTGGGAGAGAGTCTATAACTTAAGAAGGGAACCTGGGTCTGTAATCCTCCTGCACCTGTACCTGGGGTTGGGAGTAAGCCCCACAGAACTCACCAAGACTTATTTCTGAATTAAAAATGCACAGGGTTGTATCCAACTAACGCATCATATTGGAGCAAGGACTGCTGCTTATGCAATGGGACGTCCCCCCTCCTCTGTCTTCAAACCCTCCTTAAATCTGCTCTGGAGGGTTGGGAGAACCCCTAGAACAGATTCAGGGGGGTGCAAAGGAGAGGAGAGGGAGTGAAAGCCCCATTGTGTAAGTGGAAATGCTTGAGCTGATTGGACTGTCACTTAGTGCTGCTTTGGATGCAACTGGCTGAACTTGCCATTCCTGGTGAGTTCTGGCACCTTTCCCCCCCTAGAAAAATAGCACTTCCTGAAAGGAGAGAGAGAGAGAGAGAGAGAGAGAGAGAGAGAATGTTTGACAAATGAGTTAAAAGATAATTGCACGTACAGCAAAATCAGATGTTCTGGAAGGGAGTTCTAGGCATATAATGGGCAGAGAAGTAGAAGACATATAATAATAATAATAATAATAATAATAATAATAATAATAATAATTTATTATTTATATCCCGCCCATCTGGCTGGGCCTTCCCAGCCACTCTGGGCGGCTTCCATAAAAACCAAAAATACAGTAAAATCACACATTAAAAACTTCCCTGAACAGGGCTGCCTTAAGATGTCTTCTGAATGTCAGGTAGTTGTTTATCGCTTTGACATCTGCTGGAAGGGCGTTCCACAGGGTGGGCGCCACTACCGAGAAGGCCTTCTGCCTGGTTCCCTGTAGCTTTGCTTCTCGCAATGAGGGAACCGCCAGAAGGCCCTCGGCGCTGGACCTCAGCGTCCGGGCAGAATGATGGGGGTGGAGACGCTCCTTCAGGTATACTGGACCGAGGCCGTTTAGGGCTTTAAAGGTCAGCACCAACACTTTGAATTGTGCTCGGAAACATACTGGGAGCCAATGTAGGTCTTTCAAGACCGGTGTTATATGGTCTCGGCGGCCGCTCCCAGTCACCAGTCTAGCTGCCGCATTCTGGATTAGTTGTAGTTTCCAAGTCACCTTCAAAGGTAGCCCCATGTAGAGTGCATTGCAGTAGTCCAAGCGGGAGATAACCAGAGCATGCACCACTCTGGCGAGACAGTCCGCAGGCAGATAGGGTCTCAGCCTACGTACCAGATGGAGCTGGTGAACAGCTGCCCTGGACACAGATTTGACCTGTGCCTCCATGGACAGCTGTGAGTCCAAAATGACTCCCAGGCTGCGCACCTGGTCCTTCAGGGGCACAGTTACCCCATTCAGGACCAGGGAATCCTCCACACCTGCCCGCCTCCTGTCCCCCAGAAACAGTACTTCTGTCTTGTCAGGATTCAACCTCAATCTGTTAGCCGCCATCCATCCTCCAACCGCCTCCAGACACTCACACAGGACCTTCACTGCCCTCACTGGTTCTGATTTAAAAGAGAGGTAGAGCTGGGTATCATCTGCATACTGATGAACACCCAGCCCAAACCTCCTAATGATCTCTTCCAGCAGCTGCATGTAGATGTTGAAAAGCATGGGGGAGAGGACAGAACCCTGAGGCACCCCACAAATGAGAGCCCAGGGGTCTGAACACTCATCCCCCCCCACCACTTTCTGAACACGGCCCAGGAGGAAGGAGCGGAACCACTGTAGGACAGTGCCCCCAGCTCCCAGCCCCTCAAGACAGTCCAGAAGGATGTTATGGTCGATGGTATCAAACGCCGCTGAGAGATCCAGCAGAACTAGGAAACAGCTCTCACCTTTGTCCCTAGCCCGCCGGAGATCATCAACCAGTGCGACCAAGGCAGTTTCAGTCCCATGATGAGGCCTGAATCCCGACTGGAAGGGATCCAAATGGTCCGCTTCTTCCAGGCGTGCCTGGAGTTGTTCGGCAACCGCTCGCTCTATCACCTTGCCCAAGAATGGAAGATTTGAGACTGGGCGATAGTTGGCCATTGTGGCCGCATCTAAAGATGGTTTTTTAAGAAGCGGTTTAATAACTGCCTCTTTCAGCGGGTCTGGGAAGGCTCCCTCACGGAGGGAAGCATTCACCACCCCACGAAGCCCATCGCCCAGTCCTTCCCGGCTAGCTTTTATAAGCCAGGATGGGCAAGGATCCAGGAGACAGGTGGTTGGTTTCACTCGTCCAAGCAGCCTGTCCACATCCTCGGAGGTAACAGATTGGAATTGATCCCACTCAACTTGACTAGACAGAACTCTAGCACTCTCCCGCCCTGGCCCTGCTCCCATGGTGGAGTCTACTTCTTCCCGAATCTGAGCGATTTTATCTGCAAAAAACTTTGCAAAATCATTGCAGGAGAACATGTGGCCCGTACTGGGCCCCGATGTTACAGGTGGTTCCGCTAAATTGTGAACCACCTGAAAAAGTCTCCTGCTGCTGTTTTCTGCAGATGCAATAGAGGCGGTGAAGAAATTCTTCTTCGCCGTCGCTATCGCCACTTGGTAGGCTTGACGTTGAGCTCTAACCTGTGTCCGATCAGATTTGGAATGAGTTATCCGCCACCGGCGCTCTAGCCGTCTCAAAGATTGTTTCATTGCCCTCAGATCCGTGGAAAACCACGGGGCTCTCCGGGCTCCATGCAATCGGAGAGGGCGCTTCGGAGCCAAACAGTCAATAGCCCTGGTTAACTCCGCATTCCAGCGGGCCACCAGGGAATCAGCTGAAAGGCCATCAACATGGGATAAAGCATCCCCTACCACTCTCTGGAAACCATTTGGATCCATTAAGTGGCGGGGGCGGACCATCCGAATTGGTCCCACCTCCCTGCAGAGGGGATGGGTCGCAGAGAAATCCAGTTGCTCCCTTGCTATAAATGGTGCTTTACAGAATAACCTAAGCAAAAAATGATTTCTGCTGCAAGGAACATACAGACTGGGGGGGTGGGGGTGGGGGGCAATGAAGGGATCAAACAACAATGCTTGAAAATAGCTTTCCATTTGGTAACTGAGCACTATATCACAGCATTCTGGAGACTGGTACTGTTCCAAAGCCTGTAGATCATGGGAAATGTCCCAAAGAGCTAGAACAACTTTCCCCAAGTGCCTGTTTCAGTCAAATGGCTTAATGTAAATAACAGCAACATTTAAAACATAAACACACATTCAAAAAGTGTGTGTGTGTTTGTGTATATGAGGTGGGGAAGGAGGGGAGAGATGCACTTTCCTAACCCAGCCCAGCTTAGTCTCAGCCACTGAAAGCAAGTTCACATTAAAAACAAGCTTCAAACATTTGTAGAGGATTGCAGTGCTTGGGTTTGGGATATATTCTAGGACAGTTGGTTTCAAACACTTGCTGCCCAGATTTCTGCTATCACAAGAGCTGGAAATTTGTTCTTTTTTTTTTTAAAAAAAATATTTATTTGTTTTTCCAAATACAAAAAAAGACATACACCAAGAACAGTACACCAAATAAAAACAAAAAATCCAATTTTCAGACTCATGTTTACAGAACCTTCTTTCTTGACCTCCTCACGCCTCCCTTTTTTGTGTTCCTCTTTGTCCAATCAGATACAGCAAATCCTTACCCTTCTTCAAAGCTCATTTCTAATTATTATAATCACTTCTATTATGTCTCCAATCTTTCCTCCTTATAATTGAACACCTTTAACATATTATTTACTTTGACATAATATAACCTTATTTTTTCACCCTTTTTCTATTACATTTTTTGCATATTTTTTAACACTGTACCATTGATGCCATATTATTTCATATCCAACATCATTTTAGCATTCATACACTTTACAATGTTTCTGCAGATAATTCTTGAACTTCTTCCAGTCCTCTTCCACCGCTTCTTCTCCCAGGTCTCGGATTCTGCCAGTCATTTCTGCCAATTCCATATAGTCTATTATTTGCATCTGCCATTCTTCCAAGGTGGGCAAATCTTGTGTCTTCCAATACTTTGCAATGAGTATTCTTGCTGCTGTTGTCGCATACATAAAAAACGTTCTATCTTTCTTTAACACCAATTGGCCGTTTTCGCAAAAGAATGGAACATAACGAAGATTGCCATCCTTATGAAGAGCCGTCCCTGCAAATGGTTTAAGAAGGTTAGGTTTTAGTCAGTGCCTGGATGGGAGATAGGATGGAAATCCTGTGAACGCTGCCTTGAGTTTTGTGGAAGGAAGGAGAGGGGGGAAAGAAATGTAATAAATATGGCATATTCTGCACTAGGTTTTGCAATTCATGGTACTGGTCATAAGAGAGTTCCAAAATAAGCAGATATTCATCCTTCCCCTCACTTCCATGCATCCTTTAAAAAACTCAACCCCAATTTAAAAGGGGTTTTCCCCCACCTTGAAGATATAATGTTTTATAGAGAAATCACCATATTGCACACTGCTGAACTTTTTACTCAGAGGCTGTTAGCACTGTACACAATGGTAAATGAACACCACTTTTCTTTAGGAATGCTTTCAGTGACTGATGCTTCTGTGTTTTAGAATTATGACATTCACAAGTAACTAGGCAAATGGTTCTTCTAGATCCAGCACTGGCTCAGTGGTCCTTTTTCAGGAAGACAAAAAAAAAAAAAAAAAAGGAACTAGAGCTTAAAGATCTGACTGCACTCATGGTAGCCACCCAGGCAGAATTAGCATGTCACTGGAAGTGACGGCAGCGGGGGTTTGGCTTTACATGGGAAGCTTGTACACACACACACACACACACACACACCCGCCAAAAGAAAAGAAAAGAAAAAGAAGAACTAAAGGACAACATTGCAGATACTAGGATGCCTTTATAAAGTATGTTGACAAAAGTATTCATACATTGATCCTGCCTTAGGCGCATAGGATGTTACGGAAAGGTGTCTTCCCCCAGATCTGTTGATTTTCTAAAGTCTTGCAACAGAACTGTGAACTCAAATGGGTAATGAGTCAGGCAAAAAGGTCAAGGTAAAGGACCCCTGGATGGTTAAGTCCTGTCAAAGGCGAATACGGGGTTGCAGTGCTCATCTCACTTTCAGGCTGAGGGAGCTGGCGTTTGTCCACAGAGTTTTCTGGGTCGTGGCCAGCATGACTAAACCGCTACTGGTGCACGGAGGACCATGACGAGTGACAGAGTGCACAGAAATGCCGTTTACCTTCCCACCTATTTATCTACTTGCACTCGCATGCTTTCGAACTGCTAGGTTGGCAGGAGCTGGTACTGAGCAATGGGAGCTCACCCCGTTATGGTGATTTGAACTGCTGACCTTCCGATCAGCAAGCCCAAGAGCCTCAGTGGTTTAGACCACAGTGCCACCTGCGTCCCTGTAATGTGTCAAGAGACCTTTGTTAACACAGGAGCCAGCTGCTAGGAGCTGAGTTCCCTTTGCCTCCCCCCCATAAAATATTTTAGGGCGCTGTCCACCCAAGTTGATGGCCATTGCCATTCAAATGGTGTGCGTGTACCGTGTCTTGTGGTCAATTTTGCGGGCCAGGGCCTGCCTGCCCCCCAATATTTTATTCAAGTTGGCACCCCTGTTTTTTAAAATTTGTGTACATTATTTTTTTAAAGGAGGGATCCTGACATTCAGCCTTCCCCATTGCTTTGGCTGTGGTGTGAGCAAATTGAGCAAGGAGGTGGGCAGGGAATAGGGAATGAAAACAATCATTTTCCCCACAACATGAAGCCTGCTCAGTCTCGCTCCCAGCCTTCATGGTTTATGCAGATATAGTGGTACCTCGGGTTACATACGCTTCAGGTTACAGACTCCGCTAACCCAGAAATAGTACCTCGGGTTAAGAACTTTGCTTCAGGATGAGAACAGAAATCATGCTCCGGCGGTGCGGCGGCAGCGGGAGGCCCCATTAGCTAAAGTGGTGCTTCAGGTTAAGAACAGTTTCAGGTTAAGAACGGACCTCCAGAACAAATTAAGTACTTAACCCAAGGTACCACTGTAGTGATAAGAATGGGGCATTTCTCTCTCTTCCCATTAGGCAGTTTCTGTTACTGGGTTTCTTTTTCAAATTCTCCCTCTCCATAATTGTCACATGAGATGAAGGGGGATGGATGACAGAGGACAATATGGCCCAGCACTCACCTCCCAATCAATTGTTTCCAAAGGCTCTGCAGAAGTCAGCTGACCACAGAGTCACTGCTGTGTGGGAGGCACAGACAAGAGCGCCAAATAGCCTAATGATTTTAGCCAGAGAATGGATCCCCAGGTCCCTGAATTCTGCCGACTCCTCTTTTAGAAAATAGCAATAAATGAATCTTTTGCACTTTGCCTCCATTCAAACTTATTTTTAGGGCTTTTCTGCCTCCTCGTGACATAAAATGATATGGCTCTACCAAGCATGGGGGGAAGGGAGAAAGAAAGAAAGGAAAAGAAAAAAGGAAAAAAAAAAAGAAAAGGAATGAAAACTGGAGAACATTATACACTTTATTTATCCTCCTGTGACGTCTGCATCTAGGCCTTACCCTTATCAACTTGCTATGCTAGTGACCCCCATGTGAGCAAATGCATTAAGGCAGCATCCTACCTAAGAAGGCACTGCTTATGGAAAAGTTTAGGAATTCTGTTGGGCACGCTTAAAAGTGCAGCAGGAGATTTGCTACCAATTCATTTTTTGTGATATCTGTGTGTGTGTGTAACACACAAATGCAGGCATGCAGCTTTCCTTTGTAATTTTTTTTAAAAAAAGTATTCCCTAGTAAATGGCAGAGATCTTATAAAAGGGAGATATGTAAACAGAAGACGACTGTGCACTTATTCAGAATGGCTGAGGGAGACGGTGACTCAGTCAATTCATCTGGTCGCAGAGATTGCATAAAGATACACAGCAAAGAGAAATGATGAAAGCCACTTTTCAATGAAAACATAACCTTTTCCTGCTCGCCACAAACCCCATTCCCTCCCCAGCATAAATCAGTATCAATTGCGTGCGTTTAAAGGGCAGCTCCAGAACTGGGAACCTGACGCTGTCCCCCTTGCATTGTAAAAACTGTGGCAGCGCAGAGGGGAAGGAACAGTTTTACAGCAGGTTGAGTAGGATGGTATTTTGACATACTTGCCTAGGTTTTAAATATGTACAAAAGAGGAAAGGGATGTACATCTGTGTGTGTGTGTGTGTGTGTGAATGCCGAGTCAAGGCACTCAGATGCTGTGAGCATCCAAGCTCACATGCTCAGAAAGGCATTGCATTTCACCATGATGCTTGGCAACAGCCGAGTTTGCAAATGTTGTACAGTATTTGGAAAGAGCCCGGAGTCACTGCAAACATTTGAGAAGGTGACATTAAAGCCTTTAAAGGGCCTCTTGTCTTAGCAAGGGTATTTCTTATCATGAATATAGTAAAACCGTTCTTTGGATGTCAGCAGTCTGGGATGACTGTTGGCTGCAGCCTGACTTTGAGGTCTGCCTTGGTTTGGACGTGATCCAATCTATTCTACGACGGAGGAAAAAATACACATAAAAGTTCTTTAATTAATCCGGATGTTTTGCTCATTATACCTTGAACTTCCTCAGAGGACAGAAACAAACTAGCTTGCTCAGAGTAAAATGAGTGTGATGTCAAAGAACGAGCAGAGGAAAGAGAAATGAATCACTGCAAATTGTTATCTCAAAAGGGGAAAATAGCACACATACACACACAAATGAAACAGCAAAGGCTTTGAGGTCAAATGTTTCTGTTTTATGACATTGTCTGAATAGAATTTGGGCCCAGTTCTTAAGTCTTATATGGGTCTGTGGTATGGTGGTCACAGCTTGGCAGAGAAGAGTCCTCTGTTTGAAGGGCTGTCACATTACAGTCTCTGTGGAAAGGCATCCTTTACCTCAAGGACAGGGAACCTATGGCCTTCCAGATGTTGGGAACTCTGATTCTCATCAGCCTTGACCATGTCCAGGGAAGACGACGACGATATTACGTACTAATGTTATTATAAAAGTAACATCTTTTGGTGTGTGTGGTGACACGCACTATTGCTTCCCTGTGAATTTTATATATATTTTTCAAAAGATGTATTTTCATGCACCCAGAGAGCTTGTTTTCATATCTAAGTGCAAAACATTTGCTCATTTAGATTGTTACACACCTTCAAGTGCTTATATGCCAAAATGATGTGTGTGTATTCCAGCAGCATTTAGATAGCCACCCCTGCTCTGTCTGATGGACTGTCCAGTCCAAATCTAGTGCAAAGATCAGGGCCGGATTTAGGTCTGATGAGGCCCTAAACTACTGAAGGTAATGGGGCCCTTTATATGTCCAGCTGTCCTTTGTCAACAACAAATTGCCACTGTTTTTGTGTTGAATATATGCTTTGCAGTGGTACCTCAGGTTAAGAACTTAATTCATTCTGGAGATCCGTTCTTAATCTGAAACTTTTCTTAACCTGAGGTACCACTTTAGCTAATGGGGCCTCCCGCTGCCGCTGCCACTGCGCTGCCGCTGCGTGATTTCTGTTCTCACCCTGGAGCCAAGTTCTTAACCCGAGGTACTATTTCTGGGTTAGCGGAGTCTGTAACCTGAAGTATCTGTAACCTGAAGTGTCTGTAACCCGAGGTACCACTTTATGGTAATTTATGGACCTAATAGGTATCTGAAGCCCTTTGCACTTAACAAATAGGAGCCAACACAACACAAAACATTGTTGCTGTATGTAGGTTTTATTTTATTTGTTTTTTATCTTATATTTTGGAAAAGTACATCCAGTTTTTCCCCCTTTAATTTTTTGGGGAGCCGCCAACAGAGTGGAGCCCTAAGCTATAGCTTGTTTAGCTTGTACATAAATCCTGCACTGGTAAAGATAATGAACTGCAAGAAAGGAGATCAGGACCCATGAAGCTGACCATCAAGTGTTAGCACTTGGAAAGCAGACTGAGCAGGCACACAGGTACGCTGGTCACTGACTTCCCCAATATGATGATGTAATGGTTATAAGGGGTTACTTGTGCGTAAGTTGCTTTCAATTTCGGTTAGATTGCCTGGCTCACCATGCCTTGGCTGACAGCCCACACTCTGTGGCCGGTCAGTCGCTTGCAGAATCCGTCAGTGGGCGTTTCTTGAACCTCTTCCAGCATAAGAGCTGTTTGACGCCAAGTCTCCTCCTACTTTCCCTGCGCGGAACTCGTCGGCGCAAGTAAGGGGAAGGCAGAGGCGTGTCAGCACTCTCCCCACTAGTCTCTGGTGAAGGGTCTCGGAGCCCTGTCTCCAAATCCTCCATCTCCTTCTCTTCTCCACTGGTGTTACGCTGAATTCCTTCCCCCCTGCTGGTCCCCTCTCCTGCATCATTTTGGAGCCTTGCCTCCACCTCTCGCTCTGATGTCAGTTCCCTGACAGATGAGTTGTATTGCATTTGTGTTTCCAAATTTGTATCTATACATATGAATTACAACGTGCAAAGTTTATACAGATGTATAAGCTTTTTAATGAAAATTTTTATCTCTTTTGCTGATGTGTAAGTGGCTACCTAGTTAGCAGGATAAACAATGAGGTTTCACAAGGAATAGTTCTTCTCAGTGTGTATTGTGGAATCACCTTGCAAACTCAGGCTACATACACACTATACTTTGGAAGTACATTCGAAGCACATTCCCCCCCTCAAAGAATTCTGGGCACTGCAATTTACCCCTCACAGAGTTGCAGCTCCCAGCAATCCTTAACAAACAATAGGCTTTGAAGGTGTTTTAAAGGTACAGTAAGATGCTGGAAAAACACAGGCCATGGCAGTTTACTTGGTACTTACAGATTTTCAAACTTTTTTCAAAGAGGGCTATATTTGATGAAGTGAACATGCTTGAGAGCTGACCAAAATTGTTGAGCTTTTTTTACCCCAGGCCAGATTAAATCAACCAGTGGGCCAGATTAGGCCCCTAAAATGGACTTTGGACATGCCTGGATAGTGCTTCCTGTTGCAGGACAAATGTGGTGATGGATTCCAGCTTTGCTCAATATTTCTAGACCACGGGCAGGCTGCATTATGCTTCTAGAAGGCTTTCGGTCTACCAGTGCTCCCCCTGTGATCCATAACCCATTCCAAAAATGGAATATTGCTACTCACTCAAACTTTTCAGAGGACAAGGAAGCACATCACGCAAACTGAAAACAGGATTGTTTCTTCCAGGTTGTTGAGCCACTTCTATTCAAGCAAGACCACCAGCAATGGAAGACTGGCCTGTTCCCAAATGGATATAAGGGCCTGTTTATAACTCACTTCACTCTGGCAGTGTCCAGCTGATCCTCCTCTCTTTCTCCATTCCTTTCCCTTCCATGTATTTCTCCTCTTTTTAAAATTTGCAAGCCCGGAGGCAGGGCCTGTGTTTCATTTTTGGTTATGTACACTGCCTGGCAGTGCCACCAAGCACTGTTTTGAATTTTTGATTGATGTGAGCTGCATTGGGACTGGAGACAATTTTTATCTGAAAAGTGGGCTAAAGATCTAACTAACAAACATAAAAATGGCCTATGGCAGTTCCAGGCAGCTGTGGACCAGTGTGAGCTGAAGCACTCTGCACCATCTGGACTGCAGGGATTCAGAAGTGTGGAAAGGTGTGCATTTACTGCACAATGCATGGACAAGACCTTAATCTGAGAAGCAACCGACCAGCTAAGTGAACAGAGCTGGGGACCCAGTTCTCCACATTCGAGTCTACACTCCCCTGTATGAAGGTAAAGGTAAAGGGCCCCGACCGTTAAGTCCAGTCGCAGACGACTCTGGGATTGCAGCGCTCATCTCACTTTACTGGCCGAGGGAGCCAGCATTTGTCCACAAACAGCTTCTGGGTCATGTGGTCAGCATGACTAAGCCGCTTCTGGCGAACCAGAGCAGTGCACAGAAACGCCGTTTACCTTCCTGCCGGAGTGGTACCTATTTATCTACTTGCACTTGACGTGCTTTCGAACTGCTAGGTTGGCAGGAGCAGGGACCAAGCAACAGGAACTCACCCCATCATGAGGATTTGAACATTTTGTGGCGTTCGTACGGAGCCCCCGGTCGTCTCACGGACTATTGACCCATACACCACTAATCTGCTGCCACCAACCAGGTCCTTCCTGGTAAAATCATTTCAGTCTCAGTCAGCTTCTCAATTAATAAAGAAGAGTGTATTTTATTTCAGACAAAAACAAAACTTTTACGGCATTCCAAGCATTGTTGCTCTTTACTTTCTTAGTCTTATTTTCCTCTCTCTATCTTTTCTACCTCCCCACACTCAAGAACCCACTGCCCTAACTGTCTCTCTATTACCAACTGCCTTCCCCACCAGCCAGCTCACTAAATCCAACCAACTACCCACCCACAACTCCCAACGAACTCCTCCCAGAACTGGTTTTATAGTCTCACTGACTCCACCTCCCTGGGTCCTGTCTGTGCAACCTATTTAACTATTTACCCGCCAGCACTCTCTCATATATGTTAACGGCACACCGCCGACCTTCTGATCGGTAAGTCCTAGGCTCTGTGGTTTAGCCCACAGCACCACCCGCGTCCCTCTTGTATGAAGGTACAGCCAGGCAAAAACACTCAAGAAGGGTGCGAAACAAAGCTGGTGGGAGTTGTGGCGAGAGAGAGAGAGAGAGAGAGAGAGAGAGACTGGGGAGGGGGTGTGGCATCCAAACCATTGAGTCACAAAGAGGTGCAAAAGGCAGGTTTCCCCACCCTCCTCCTCTCTTCACTGTACATAAAAGCTTAAAGGAGAATGTGAATGTACATTAATTGTTACTGGGGCAGAACCGTGTGTTAGCAATTCCTGATAAGCTGACATGGAATATTGTAAGCTGGGCTTCTGTGTGTATCTCAAGTGTTATTAAGAAGTAGTGGTGGGGGAGAAATTTGATTCAGCTCATATTCAGTGGTGACTCTGCCAGATTTGCACTTTCAAAAACATTGCATGAGCCAAAACACAGTCATCCCTCAAAATGTACACTTTCTCAAATTTTGCAATGCAGTTTTCCAGCTAAGCAGTGTGTATACTGGGGCAAAGTCTGCATAAAAGTGGATACATTAGTAAAAAGTACCATGTAAATATGCATTGAATTAGGGAAAATGACCTTGTAGAAATGTGTGTGTATTAGGCAAAATTGTGGATGAAAATGTGTGTATTCTGAGAAATCCACACTAAAATACTGATGAATTTTCATGAGGATTTTGCTTTTCTAAAAACAATAGCAAACTGATGTGGAAATGCGGAGAAATGAACTTAAAACTGGAAAAGTGAGAAAACAAGAGCAGCTGAAATTGACAGATTTGCCTATCTCTATTAAGAGATAGTCACAGAAAACCCAGTATACTCATCTGTGCTTTACGTAGGCAGTACATATCCCTTTCTTCTTTATGTTACTTTCCCCCACCATTCCTTGCAACTTGGCCCTTTGTTTCCATTTCTCTCTCTCAGACTGTATGTTTAGCAGGAAATGTCACTTTTAAGGCAGGCTCCAATTGAGTCAGAAGGGGCTCTGGCAGCCCAAGTGACAATAGGCACTATGCCTTTGTGGAAGGGAAAGCTGCTTGCTTTCAATTTTCTGCGCAAGATCAGCCACCTTAGGAAACTTCCCTTTCACCGTGATGTGCCTTCCCTTCCTGGAAGATGTTTTGCCTCCCTCCACCTCCTCCCTCAATATTTAACATAGCTACAAGCAATTTGTTGTTTAAAAGAACTGATTAGCACAGTTGTTGTCCATCACAGTATGCCACATTCCCGGCGTTAAAACATTAGCCAAGTGCTATCCTATAACCATTAAATTACCTTTGGTTTCCTTCAATCAGATGGCTCTTTTTAAAGTGTGCGCACACACAGCCTGATTAACCAAGTTCTGTTTACCCATATGGAATAAGGTGACCGACCAGATGTTCTGATTTTAAGAGATCAGTTGGTGTCCCTGTGATTTCCGCTGGGACATTGAATCGTCCCAGATTTGCCTGCTGAGAGCTTGAGCGGCACAAAAGTTGCTTGCAAGGTAAACACCCTGAAGCTAGTCAGGCATTGGAAGGGGGGGGGGAAGGGGGGATTAAGGGAGAATCCGCCTCCGGGGGTGAGGTGGGGGGAAAGCCTGAAGATTCCTCTGGTGTAGCTCACATTAATGCATGAATTATTATAAATGGATGCTGTTGTGACGCGACTAAGGAAGGGGTGTGTGGGTGTGTGTGGACGACAGAAGGGGGATGCTCTGGGAAAGTTAACAAGGCCATCCAGTTTCTTTAGTCTGGAGATTTCTAATTGAGATGGGTTGTATAACTGTGAAAGATTCCTTCATTATTTTGCCTCTACAGTAGATGGAGGGGGGAGGCCAGAGGGAAGGGAAAGAAGAAGAGAGAAAGTGTGAGAGGAGGCTGGGTCTGTGTGTGTGTGTGGGGGGGGGGGGGGGAGGAAATCCTTTTTGTCTTGGGAATTGCTTCAGTAAGATCTCCTGTGTTGTAATGTAAAACTGCCTGGGTGGCTACAGTGACCATATGCTGCAAACGTGAGTCCTGTTCCCTGTCTAAATGTAAATTCCTCACTTTATCAGGATAAAAGAATATCTGTTTAATATGGAATGAAGGCAATTTGGCAGGAGCTGTGCTCCTTCAGGTAAGCCAGAACGAGCAGGAACATTGATTACAGCGAGCCCCCTATTCTCCACCTGTCATGTCCGCCTCCTGTGGCACAAAGGCCCCCGCTTGTTTATTTACCTGTAGAGCTGTTATGATATTTTGCTTTGCAGGGAAGGGTTTGGATGCCACCACCTGGCACATCTTTTGGCATCCCCTCCCACGGCAGAGCACCTCAGCGCCTTGAGCCCTCGCCGGCTCATTGTTCTGCTCGGCAGGACAGGGAGAAAAAGATGAATCAAGAAGCACGGGATCCCAAACAGAAATTATTATTGATTTAATCACATAATCAGCAGCAAACACTTCAGGCTAAGATAGCAAATCCATAACAGCCTGCCCACATAACCACCTTCACAAATTTACCAGCAAACCACGGCGCACACTTAGCAAACAAGTAGAGCAAGGGTCACCTTCACTTGGCGGCAAAATATTGACATCCCTAAAGCTTAAATATGTTTTGAGTTAAGTGTTATCAATCAGTGATAAGAGTAGAATGTCTGTTAAACATAACTACATTGGCAGGAGGATTATAGAATGCTTTCTTGCCATAATCTAGAAGCATCTTTCAGACAAAACTCTGCTTGAAATCAATTGTGCACAAGGAGCTGCCTGCTGAGACCTATTCAGTGTCATACAAAAGAAGAGAGAGTCTCCCTGTGATCTTTAACCATAACCGGTTATCTAATGAGGCCAGGGCTTTAATTTCTTTTCACATCAAACATAGAATCAATGCTCTGGATTCAACAATGTGTGTAAACAGGCTGTGAAGCCATCTCTTCAGATGGGAGCCAATTTAGCCTTCCAAACCCCCTGGCATCCTTGTTTCAATGAATCCCCCTTTTAGTTCCAGGTAGCTGCACCCATCAGGTTATTCCTGGCTTCTTCCTAGATGATGGCAGAGCTAACTTCCGTGCTGAGGACTCTCCCAGCATCCTATTATGGAGTTAATGTGCACTTCACATCAATGCCCCTTTAATAAACAGTTCACAAAAGCCTAGAAGGCATTTTAGCTAAATGCCTCATGGGGTTGGGAGTATACAACAATATACTTCCACTGGCCGTAATATCTAATATGAACCCTTTTTACTGTGGCAAGATAGTTTGTACCGAACAATGCTCAGAGGCTCGCCCATGCTATTCATGTTGCAATGTGGGTCGGAGTGGGAGGATAACATCTAGGACAATGGGGATCAGGAATTCAGATTAGAGAGAATGGTGTTTACATGGGGTTTGGGAGAAATGAGGGCGCAGGGCTTGTCACTTTAAGTGCAATTCACTGCCTATGGTCTAGTCCACACTATACATTTAGAGCACATTTAAAGCAAATTCAAAGCACAACCCCCTCCACCAAAGAATCCTGGGAAATGTAGTTTACCAAGGGTGCTGGGAGTTGTAACTCTGAGGGGTAAACTACAGTGTCCAGGATTCTTTGGGAGCAGCCATGTGCTGTAAAAAGGGGTTGTTGTGGGAATTAGGACTTAACAAGCATACATATACTGATAAGCATTTATATCATATACATAGCTTTGAATATATGACTGAAGACTTGTGTCTGTCACTCCCTCCCCCCTGGTATGTGCTGGTTCATTTCTTAAGGTCAGCAGGGAAGGCCTTGTTGTCGGTCCCACCAATGGATGAGTAAGTTTTGCAGTGGTGTAGGAGAGGGCCTTCGTTGCATTGGCACCTCAACTATGGAACTTCCTTCCTTTGCCAGTTTGATCACACACACAGCCCTGATGGTGTTTTTATTCATTCAGGCTTTTTGGGGAGAGTTGACAATGGGATACATCTTTGGGTACTAGACTGCTGCTGCACTTTCAGAGCTGTCTGCTGTGTGTGATGTTTTAATGTTGGTTTCAGGTTTCATTGTTGTATTTTATGGATGGTGTACTCTTGTGTACACACATAAATGAAATAAAAAAGGCTTTATAAAGGATGCAAAATTAAATCAGGAGAGATTATTGGATGCAAATAATACACCACATGTAGTTTTTTTCAGAGCTGCATTATCCATATGTATTTTTTATCTTACAGCAGGAGTGGGAAACCTTTGGCCCTTTGCTCAACTACAACTCCCCTCAGCCCAAGCAAGCACAGCCAGTGGATAGGGATGATGGGAGTTGCAGTTCAGCAAGAACACAGGGGTCAGCAAACTTTTTCAGCAGGGGGCCGGTCCACTGCCCCTCAGACTTTGTGGGGGGCTGGACTAGATTTCGAAATAAAAAAAAGAGAACAAATTCCTATGCCCCACAAATAACCCAGAGATGCATTTTAAATAAAAGGACACATTCTACTCATGTAAAAACATGCTGATTCCTGAACTGTCCATGGGCTGGATTGAGAAGGAGATTGGGCCGGATCCGGCCCCCGGGCCTTAGTTTGCCTACTCATGAACTGGAGGGTCAAAGGTTTCCCACACCTGTCCTGGAATGTATGGCCAGAACAGCACATGTTTGATGAATGTGCAATGCAGCACCCATGTATATCTTCAGAGCAATCCAATGGGATGGGCTAGTTCAGGGGTCATCAATCTTTTTGCACCAGTGGGCAGATTTCTTTGAATGACAGCAGAATATATATATATATTCCAAATACATATATTCCAAAATATGTTATCCCAGGGAGGTACAGAAAAATATTGACAAAGATTTGTTCCCAGGAACATTATATAATGGGCATGCAATGAAATATGCTCCCCGACCACAGACATTGGATTTTTATTTTTGCTATCAACGTATGGCGTAGTTTGGCCATGAAGGCATGTAAATGCCTGAATTGGGGAGTAAAATATAGGATAATGAACACACATTTGTCAACCTTCATAAACTGATAACATAATGAAAACTTAGTATTAGATTCCATATCCAGCTGGGAATCCTTACAATAAATTCTGTCTTTGATTGACTTCTTTTGAATCCCAGACTTGACAGCATTCAAATTGTCTCTGGATAGACTGTAATTTGAAAGCAAAGTTTTGCACTGCTGATTCTAACTACATGAAGTTGACTATTCAGGCAGACATTTTGGGGGAAAGATTTTCCTCCAGCATCTGATGTCTCTTGAACCATAAGCGAAATCAAAGCCTTATATATCTGAGTTGCAGTAGTGGAGCCCAAATTCAGCTCTGTGGCAGAGGTTGACCATGAATGATAACAAAGGACCATCTTAGATGGATGTTGATGTATAACTTCAGATAATTTTCATTTTGTAATTTGCCCCCATATATAATGTGGGTGATAACTTCCCAAAGATTTTAATTGGTGTGGGGGACACAGCAAATGACTGTCATTTCCATGTGAAAAGTGAGAACCCAGCTTAATGTCTTTGAAGTTCAAACTGACTTCTTATTTTTCTTGAGAAGAAAGTAAAGAGGCAAGGATAGAGCCAGTTGTTGAAACTTTTTCTGCCTTGTGACTTTTAACTAACTGCAAGGTTGCATTGAGTTACAGACTTCTTTGTATCAGGAGGACCGCTGATAATTCAAAGAAATGCCTTAGGGATTCATAGTAAAACTTTAGAATAAGAATCAAGAAGCCTATGTGGAATAAAGAGGACCCAAGCTGTTAATTTGAGCATTAGCTAGCCACCACTGTAGGAGAAAAAAAGAATCCCTGATCTACAGAAGCATAATTTAAAGCATCCTGGGGTCCCCCTCCCACACACGGATAAGCTCTTTAGCTCATCTTTCTGTTCTGTATCTGATTTGCCTCCAAACTCCATAAAAAAGAAATCTGATGGCATTAAAAGACTCAAGGAGAAATTAAAACACCAATAAGGAATTTAAGAGGTGTGTGTGTGTAGGGGACAGGTAGGTGGAATTTCAAAGAAATGGATTCCCAAATCCAAAGCAACATCCCTCTCATGCAATTTTGCACTTAACAATCCGAAAGGTTCAGGGGTCAGTGCAGCATGTGAAAAGGAAAGACACACACCTGTAATGAGAGCCTATATCCAGAGTGGATATCATATCGGATATAGATATTAGATTATAGTAATAACACTGTATCATATTGTAGAGTGTTTCTCTATATTTAGTTTAATTAAAAATCTTTTTCTATTGATCCCATAATTAACAGAAACAACCATAAAGGCAATTACGAAAGAATATAGACATAAATCAGATAGATACTGTATAAACAAATTAACTTAATTTAACAAGCCTGGAGAAATCATTATGCACGGATATTTAGGACTTTTAAATGGAACAGGAAACTTTAGGAGATAGCCAGAGTCCCCATAATCCACCCCGTCCTCATAGGGAAATGCCAGTAAGTGCCAACCCCAGGAGCATGATTGAGACTGGCACCAGTGAAGAAGTTTGTGGGCAGCAATCTATGACTGTTTAATGTATGTTTAATGTTTGTGCTAATACTCTGACATCTTTTGTTTGTCAGGGAGTCTGATTAGAAGGAGCCGCATTAACTGCAACAACACATTAGTTTCTACCATTTTAGGTATAACTGCATCCTGTGCAAATGAGCGGGGGAAATTGGCAACTCCCTCCACATGAAAATGGAGACGGGGGTGTGGGGATATTCTTAGGGGGCCATTGTTTCTAGCTTTATAAGTGTTGGGGTGGAGCACTGCAGCTGACAGTTGTATGTTTTCACTAGTCTTCTCTACTGGATCCTATGAAGTGCTGTGCTCATCTAGTGGCTTCTCAGTGAAACTGGTAGAATATATGCTCAATGGAATGAAAGGAGCAAGTGCCTCAACACAGTGGCTCTCTCCTGGTAATAAATGTACTTGCTCCTGAGCAAATGACTCCTTGGTCTTTTTGAGATGAGTTTTATATCTTTTGTTCTGCTATTATACCATTGAATTCTACAGTTCCTTTGGTGAGTCCCTCCTTACTGCTCCCTTAGCAATGGCTGCCTCTCCCAGCCAATAATTAGGCAGGCACCTGTTAGGTCCCACTTATTGTTGGCGTTATCCAATAATCTACCACTGACAGATATTCACCAGTTATGGATGGGCTCCTTTCCCTCTCTGTGACAACAGACATATCCATTTCCTTTCTATTTCTTCCTTCGTGCTGCCCCCCAACAACTTGACCTATTGCTTTGGCCCTCACTGCAAGGCCACAAGGTCTAAATTCTGGGTTTCTTTTTGCACACAGAGAAGCCTTGCACTTGCACACTCTTACAGTGACTCTGCCAACATCTGTGCTAGATATCAGGGAACGGCATAGGAAGAGCCCGTTGTAGCAGGCCAATGACCCACCTAGACCGGCGTCCTGTTTTCAGAGTAGCTAACCAGATGTCTGTGGGAAACCCACAAGCAGTACTTAAGCACAAATGTGCTTTCCCCTCCTGCAGATTCCAGCAACTGGTCTTTGGAAGCATTACTGTCTTCAACTGTGGAGACTGGAGCATAGCTGTCACGGCTAGTAGCCGCTGATAGCCTTGTCCCCCATGAATTTGTCTAATCCTCTTTTAAAGCCACCCAAGTTGTTGGCCATCACTGCCTCCTGTGAGAGTTAGCTTCGTAGTTTAACTATGCACTGGTGCATGCTTGTATTTCCTTTGTGCTATCTGTCCACCATGAACCCAGCCAGCCCAACAACCTCTGGCTCAAAGGGACTGACAGGGAGCTGCACTAAAGTTATGGGTATCCTTACATAACTGAGATGGACACCACAATGGGGGAGGCATATTGGGAAGATTCCCACTTCCCTGACAACCCTCCATAGTTCCTAGCTTTATGTGTTCTCTCTTTTTCTGTAGGATACCACACATTACGATCTACCACAGGTTTCACATTCACACACAGGAGTGCTTTTCGCATAGAAATCTGGGCAGTGTGTTAAATGGATCCACCCTGCTTTGTCTTGTCCCTCAGCCTTTTGCATCATGACAATAAATACACTGCAAAGCATCAGCAGACTTCTAAAAACACTCTCCCCCTCCCCTTTCAAATACTAGACTAAGGAGTTTTCTTTTATCAATATATCATTACATACTGCAGCAGATTCTTTAATTTCTGAACATGTAAAATAGGCTGCGAGAAAATTAGGATCTATTGTTGGTTGGCAGGAATGAGGTCGGTATTTAATTTTTGATCTATACTTGGCTTATGGATTTTAGAAAGGCATATTAAAATTTATTAAAAGTGATCTGTATTGCTTTCTTTAAAATGGCTGATAAGAAGACTGGTGACTGTCATCGTCAATTTTATCAGCAATGCTCCAGCAGTCTTCACACAACAACCTTTGACAGTACATAAATAAAGAGAAATGAATACAATTAGGAGGTTTAAAAGTAACACTACTAAAGTGAAAGGGTGCATTTTTTTTGCAAGTCTTTCTTTGATTTTCAATACTTTATGGCAGACACAGCGTTGCATGCTTTTCAGTGACTGAATGTGACCGGGCCACCATATTTTTCATTATTGACTACATCTATTGGCCACAAATTTGTCGTGTTTTACTTGTATATATTTTCCAACAGTATTGGAAACTTTCTGTAAAGTTCCAAGGGAAGGTCCTCAAGGAGACATCCAGCAGCCAGTCTCTAGCCCTTGACTTCTGGTTCCACCAACACTCTGGACCTTGAAGACTGGCCTTGCTGTACTCCAGCAGCAACTGGAGGGCACCAAATTAGCTACTCTGGCTCTAGCACCTTGCCTTCTATCACTCTGGGTCCTTAGAAGTCTAGATAGACTAGGCCTAAGGGAAAAGATGCCCTCTAGTTCCAGTCTGAAGAGGATCTCCTCAGCAGCCAGGCAATAGTCCTCATTTAGGACACAAGTCCCATAAAGCCCTTGCAGACAAGTCATCTTATCAGTCTGAGCAGTTTTTCTTTAGTTATGCTCAGAGTGGATCCTTTGAAATGAATGGACATGACTAACTTAGGTCCATTAATTCCCATTGGTTTTCTCTGAGTAAAACTTAAGTTGCATACAGCCTGTGGTTAGGAAGACTGGGGACATCATGTTAGAACTAACTCAATGTGTTTATTTAGGGTTTCATTCAGTTTTAAGCATTTGGACTGATATTAAACAGCCATATTTTACCATCAGTAATTGATTATTTCATCCTATGCATCTCATATAGCTATTTCATCTATATCATCTCCAGCTTTTAAGGAATTTTCTCCACAAAGCAGCTTACAGTCTCAAACAGAAACCTGACACACCACAGACTTTTATGAGAGTTGTCTAAAAATGTGGATTAGTTCATAGTTGATAAAATTCAAATGTGCTAAGATTAGACAGTGGAGACTCCACAACCTAATAATTGATAGGTGTGTTCAGATATTTGCCTGAACATGTCAACTCTATATTCAAGGGTAGGGGGTGGCATGTAGGCACAAGCTCCACCCTCAACATCCATGTGCACATCACCGAGCAGTCAGTCTCCGACCATCCCTGCGTTGAGTGAGGGAGGTTTGCAGGGGGCTCCTGCACACTTTCTGTTGAATGTGGGAAGGATCTCCACAGAATGAATATAGGGGGTCCTCCCATTCATGTGAAGCATTCTAACAGAAGTCCTCTGCAGACCTTACCTGCTCAATACAAGGATATTGAGTGGAGTACAACACATTTGAGGAAACTGGTGGTGGAGCTCGCATGTGCACCCCTGCCCTCATCCACAATGTGGCCATTTGCAAATGTCTGAATATGCTTCCTATCATTCATTTATACAGATTTGCCATATGCTTCCTATCATTCATTTATACAGATTTGCCATCTACTCGCCCACAAAGTTCCTTGCCAGGGTACCGGTCTTATTTTATCTGAACCTTGTATTATCTTGGTGTGCGATTTTCCAAATTGTTTACATAAACAAAGTCCTTTGATTCCATGTGCTACGCAGAGGAGCATGGTTTTGTACTGGAATTCAATACGGCAAGATAATGAGAGAGTGTTGTGATGGGACGTGAAACTGCCAGGCAGCTTATGGAGGTATTCTGCCTTGAATTCTTTCATTTGGGATTTAAAAACCAGATTGTGCTTAAAATATCTGTTGAACTAATTTAATTTCTTTTGTAGAAATGTGTCTCACCCTGAAATCGTCAGTGATATGATAAAGCTAATTAAGACATGCATGGTGTTAACAGTTTCATTAGAGGAGATAATATTGCAGAAGAAAAATAAGAAATCATTATGATGAATGCCTCAACATTACATTACATGTTAATGAAGTGTAAATGATCTAATTATTTTTGAAAGAATACAGATTCGATTAAACTGTCGGAATTAAATTGGAAAGGACAGCCTATTGTACTTTTTATGTACAGACAAGTTAGCGTTAATTAGGCACAATCTACAGGAACAAATGAGGCACAGCCCTCAGTGAACAATCATGTATCCATTGCTCAAGGCAGGTTTCATAAAGAAATATATTAGGGGAAAAATGTAAGTCAATTAAATACAGTGCTTTAGCAGTGGGAGGGAAAATGAACAAGATCTTGGTTCCCTCCCCCAACATTTCAAGTGCTATGCAATCAGGATGATAGTTATGCTCCATCACTAATTTCATAAATACTAATTTTGCTGATGAGGCATTGTGATTCTTATGCCTTAAATGACTTTCCAGGAGGCATTTAATGACTTCTGAACAGATGATATTTCCAGCACTTAAATTCTGATCCAAATTAAGGTTAGAAAGTAAGAGGTGAAGCAGGAGATGCCAGCGGTTGGTTAGCTATGACCACTGATCTCTGGAGTAGGATACAACTCACTCTTAGATGCTCCATGCAACTAAATGAATGGTCCAGTTCTAAAGAGCTGAAGTATAGAATGGTTCAACAGATGCATCAGTGATAAGTTACAAAACATGACATTATATGGGCATTGAGTCCTAGTTTTACTGAACTCTTCTTCCCCTTTTTGGATTTTTCTTTTTTAAATGAGAGCCCACATCAACAAAGCAAGGCTGGTTTGAAGCAGATTGTTCCTTTTGTGTGAATAATTTCCAGTAGACGTTGATATTTTGTGTGAATAAGTTTTTCAGCAGCCAAAATGATTCCCTCCTCACACCCTTCTTGGCCACGTGTGTCCTCCTCTGTCTGCTATTCATTAAACATCCCCTACTTTATCTGCCTTGCCTGCCTCTTTATCAGCATTTAGCTATGTGAGGGATTGTAGGGGTTATCTAAATTGTCCCCTAAAAAGCAGGGGACGTGTGTTAAATCACGTTATGAAAATTTACTATGAAGCGACCATGTTTCGCTTTGTCGTTTGGGGATTCCATTGATACAGGGTAAAGCAAGGCCCATTAACAAAAGCTGTAGGTTTGGCACTGACATCTATATATGTATGCTCTGAACTATATAACATGTGATATTTCCCTGAGTCTTATGGTGCAATAACCATTGTACTCTAGTTTTCTCTGTGGGCTTATAGAATAGTACAATTAATGCTAAGAGTAGGCTTTATCCCAAGGGATAGCTCAGTTGATAGTTGGTGAAAAATCAGATAATCATTATGTTTATCCTAATCAGGACAATATTTTCCTGATAGTTGCATGAAAATCTTCCATATAGTTCTCATCCTAAGCATACACAGAGAGAACTATAGTATCTATTTGACCGCCATTTCTTTTGACTGCAAGAAACCAAGGACACATGTTTTCCACACATGTTCCATTGAAATGAGTCCTGCATAAGAGCACAGTTATGCTCACTTGCATGGTTCCCATTCCCATTCCATTTAATGGGGTACGTGCTGCAGAGATTCCCAGTTAACAGTACCTTAAGTTGTCTCAGAGTTTGCGTATGGTATTCTCTGCCAAATCCAATTCCAGTTTTGTGGGGGTTGGTGGGGGGTGGGAGGAGACATCTGAGGAACTACTTTGAGCAGTAATTGAAGTGAGCTGAAGTTGTAATACTAGTAAAAGAATTCTAGGCAAACTTGCATGCCAAATGTTTTATTTTTATTGAAACATTAAAACATTTTGAGTTTAATGCAGGCAATGTAATAAGTCATAATATAAGAAGCCTAAATACAATTGGGTAAGAAAACCCAGACAGAATGGAAAGAAAGAAAGAAAGAAAGAAAGAAAGAAAGAGAAAGAGTCAATAGTTGGCAGATAACCTAAAGTAAGGTTGGGGGAAAACAGGGAGAGGGAGATCAGGAGGATAATGCAACAGTTTGAGTTTGTCCCTGAACAGAGTCTTTCCAGAAGCTTATTTGAGAAGATAATGGAAGACATCCCTCTGCAGAGTCATTGATGAAGGAGAGGAAGGGGAACCAAGTTGTCGCAAAAGCATCTGGTTTGACACAATTTGTAGAAAGCCAGATGAAGTGAGTCAATTTCTCAGATCAAGTTATGTGCCAAATGCGCCTATACAAGCTCTCAAGGATAAATTCTGAGAACATTTTGCATCCTCCTGCAGTAGTCCTACAGGTTGCCACATGGAGAAATTTCACCAGAGTCTAGGAACAGTTTGTTTAGTTATTAATAATAAATGATTAACTCTCTTATCTCAGTAATGCTCAACATAGGGGAAAAGTTACCACTTATGAATGTAACTGCCTTGGTCCTCATGTTGCCTCCCAAATGCAGGAGATGCTGAGGGGTTCATGGAGCTTAACTATTCCAAGGCACCCACAACCAGTTAGCTTAAGAGAACCTTCTCTTCCTGTTGCAGAAATAGCCCTGAAAAGGGGTTGAGCCCACACAACTGACCAAGAGGCCTCAGGGATTAGTTCATCAATGCCATTTCCCCAAACCAATAGCGAGCCATTCGGCCTGCCAAATGGGAATACCAAGTTGCAAGCAAAGTTTGAGAATATAATTTGGAGAATAAAAATTTGCTCACAACACACCATGTTTTTTTTTATTATTGATAAATACATTGCAAAACACAACTAGGATTTTCCTCATTATCATTCGGTGCTCTTGCTCTCATTTTCAAAAGATATCTATCCATATTTTGATATACAGTGGTACCTCAGGTTACATACACTTCAGGTTACATGCGCTTCAGGTTACAGACTCTGCTAACCCAGAAATAGTGCTTCAGGTTAAGAATTTTGCTTCAGGATAAGAGCAGAAATCGTGCTCCGGTGGCGCGGCAGCAGCAGGAGGCCCCATTAGCTAAAGTGGTGCTTCAGGTTAAGAACAGTTTCAGGTTAAGGACGGACCTCCGGAACGAATTAAGTACTTAACCCGAGGTACCACTGTATATATTACTATACTACACTGAAATGTTTCAATGTTTCTTTGATTTTCCTTTAATCTTTCAGCCACACTTGCCATCCTCTCTTGCCACACCAGTGAGAACCACTGGCCTAGCCTGATTGGCTACCACGTGCCCTTAATCCCCAGAGTTCTCTTCAGATGCAGAAGGGAATCGGGATATACCATATTGGGCTCAGTGACTGACAAGTTTATGGATTTGTCAAACCACATATAAACAAGTCCTAGTAGTTTTGGCTTCTTGAGGTCTAGCACTAAGGACAAATATGCCTGCAGTGATATGGTATGTTAACTAGGGTATGCTTAAAGGTGTTTCTCTTCTCAGCAGATCACATTTTACTTCAATTCAGCCTTCAGTTACAGGTGCAATTCCAGTTAAAGCTATTGTGGAAGGGGACCCCATCAATAGCTGTAGTTCATACAGGTCCTTATATTTCCAAGGCATTAAAATCATGATGGACTTCTTATTGGAGGAAATGCCAGCAATTTATGTCCTTATGCTATTATACATATTGGTCTGTCATTCTGTTGGCCTGCTAGTATATGATCTTTTAAGTCAATCATTTTTATTGGCACATTAACACAAAGTATAATGAGGTTAATTGATTCAATGCAGCTTAAACAGGTTATACAATTTAGCGCTTAGATCTTATTAGGTTTGCTATCTTGCTAATATATCAAAAATGAAATCATTACAGTAAATCCAACAGTTATTTGCTGGAATAACAAGATAACAAAATTGAGGAATGTAGTATAAAACAAATATTTCTGATTAAACACATTATCATATCATGTTCTGGCAAATGAGCTAATGAATAAAGTGTAACATTAGTCACGACAGATGCCTATGTTTCTCTAACACACGGCTAAATGACACAAAATTTCTGTATGACAACTTGTCGTTTCCCCCGCCCCCCCCCCCAGTTACTATTTATTAGCAGTATTTCAAAACTGGTTTTTATGACTGCCCCCTACACTTGCCTTTTTGAGGTTATCTTCATTAAATGAATAGTATATAGTATATTTTTGTCTTTCCTCTTTCAAGTTAATCATATTTAGGATACTAACAGTGTGGGGGAAAACACTCTGATTTATAATACACAGGCAGTGCAGTCAATAATGACTTGCCACTAGTGACCTGCAAATTTGCATGGCATTATTTTGCTACACTAAACCTAGAAATTGGGTATTTCTGTGCTCTTTCTATGCATGGTCATATAAACAACCTGGTCATACAACCATGTATAGACCGGTACCACACATATAGTTTGCTATTTAAGTTTGGGGGGTTTTTTTTGGCAACCGAATCACCATTTAAATCTGTTGCTTTTTTCATAGAAAATGATTTCCTTTTGAAAATGTTCTGATGAGATCATTCTTAATGGATTGGCTTCTGTTATACATGTTGCAAAAACACACTGACTGCCCCGTGAAGAGATTTCATCAATGTAAAGCAGGTTTATTCTTAACTGCACCACTTTTCATACTGTGATTTGATAACCATGATGCTAGTAGGTTAATCATATTGATGAAGTATCCAGAAGGACTGTGTTTAACAATCGCTTACCCTGTGGAAAAGTAACCTGATTGACTGGGAACCTTTTCACCTTTTGTGGCAAGGGAATAGCTGCTGGCTTGGCCCTATGTTCAAACATAGACTGGCATGTAACCCAAGGGCAGTATT
Source organism: Podarcis cretensis (assembly GCF_951804945.1). NCBI lineage: Eukaryota > Metazoa > Chordata > Lepidosauria > Squamata > Lacertidae > Podarcis > Podarcis cretensis. The sequence continues at coordinate 35,909,104 of NC_137176.1, forward strand.
ACCACTGAAGGATTGATCTGAATTAACAAGAGAGAAATTGCAGGGAGACTCCCCAATGCCAAGTGAATTCAGATTGTGTTATATGAGCAAATTATTTCTTTTATTTGCCGTGCATGATTAAATGCCTTCCCTTAAGGAGGGGCTGCTGTTATGGGAATATCATTGCATTTTCCCAGTATTGAAATGGCAATATTTTGCATTGAGAGAAATGCAGAATGTGGTGGAAGGGTCTCTATGACAGTGCTGCAAGAAGTGAAGTTACAGAAACCAGGCAGAGGGTTTTCTTGGTAGTTGTGCCCACCCTGTGGAATGCCTCCCCATCAAATGTCAAAGAGATAAATAATTATACAACCTTCCATAGACATCTGAAGGCAACCCTGTGTGATGTTCTGTGTTGTTGTTGTTGTTGTTGTTGTTGTTGTTATTATTATTGTTATTATTATTGTTGTGTTTCTGTATATTATGTTGGAAGCTGCCCAGAGTGGTTGGGGCAACCCAATCAGATGGGTGGGGCACAAAGTAAATTATTATTATTATTATTATTATTATTATTATTATTATTATTATGCCTTATAATACAATGTTTTAATATATGGAAGGGGTAGTTTGAGATTATATGTGACAAATTACTGTATTCCCTGTAAGTTCTTCAAGAGTCTCTGTGTGTACAACCACACACACACACACACAGGGCTTATTTTTATATGACTGTGTAAAAAAGCAGCATTCTTGGCAGTGTATAGAAAGGACTCTCTGTGAACAGCTGTATACATGGTGGCTTCGTCACACCTTATCATTAGCCTTGAAAGTTGGGTGTGCATGATCCCATTCTCCCTGTCCACATTTGCAAATTTAGTCTAGCGAGGGCTTTAGACAAGAGTCCATGTTCATTTGCGGAAAGGAGAGTATGCAAGTTCTTAGCATGAAGTTCTTAGTATGTATCAAACTGAGGCGTGAGTGGATGAACAAGAGGAAGAGAAAAGGAACAAGCGGACTGCCATCATTCTCCTCTTTCTTTTCACTAATGTGGCAGTTCTGGTGGACAGCCATTAACACAGAACCTCTAATATAAAGGTTCATGAATGACGTAGTAGCATGGATTGTTACCACATTCTACTCCACTTCTGAATGTCTCCCACCCTAGTATCCAAACTAGTCCAACCAAACCATAGCTGAGCAGATGGGCTGAGCTTGCTGATCCATCCAAGGAAGGAGCTCCCATGCTAGGCAACTTTGTTGAGTGGTGAGATTGAAGCTGAGGAAGGGAAGAGGGGAAAGAAGCTATTGGCCAACCCCTTCCCACTCCACGGCCTCATTTGCTGCTCACCTTGGCTGTATCAGTTTCCCATCTTCTGTGCTCCACCTGTCACATAAATGGAGCGAATGGATTACAATTTGCTCAGTGACACAATCCCTTTCCTTCCAGCCCCTTCTCCAAATATGTCATTAGATCCAGACACATGTGCATGGAAGCAGGCTGAGCAAGGAACCATGTGTGCAAATGGATCTTGCACTCACCTTTTCCTAGGGTGAAAAGGGGACCAGGGCAATGTTGATAACAACAATTAATTTTTTGAGGTGAGGAGGGAAATGGAATGGACTGAGGACCAAACCATATGTGACACTTGCCTTCCCTCCACCCACTGCCAGCTAGTGTGATAAATACCATTTGGCCCCCAAGTCCACTCTCTGCTCTGCTTTGCTAGAAAACAGATGCCCAACAATCTGATTGGGTCTGTGCATACACCACATACACATATCTACAGCCCTAGCTCCTCTGAGATGGGGACTGTTCAGCCTGGAGCAATGTCTGTGCAACTGGATCAGGGCCTGTGGCTGCAAACTTGAGCTCAGGGTTACTTAAATACCATAAAGGTCATGAGGACATGCTCTGACTGCAGCGGTATATAAGTACCCTAATTATGCAGGATTGCAGCCTGTGATTGTTTGATTTAATTGATCAGAAAGGCCCTAAACGATCAAAGGTGTCTTGTCAGAATATTGTAACAGGAAATTAGAGACATATTGCTTGCACCAACCATATGATATAACCCAGCCCATTTAATGAGATCTTACAGAGAAGTGCTGTTAATCCCTGTGGCCTTAACCAGGCATTGCTGGTCCCATGCTGTGGAACATTTCCAAAAGAGATTCAGCAGGAACCTACCATTTTGACTTCCAGGTGTCCCCTGTATGAATTTGTTTAACATTTTCTTGAGGAGCCAGTCGTTTTAACAATTGTTCTGTACTGCACTGTTTTTAATTGTATTTTTTATGTTTTTATATTGTTGTACAACACCCTGATATTTTATGAGTGGGTGGTATATAAAGGCTTAAGTAAGTATATAATGGAGGCCTAAAGTACTGCAAAGAGTGTTCCCATCACAAAGATTTTCTTTTTGTTGATCTGGGAGAGGTAGATGCCATCCATCTTGAAGTAGCTCCTGTAATGACTACTTTACAGACAGTGTGTTCATTTAATTAGGAGACCTGCTGACATGCCTATTTCTGGTCCATCCGTCCCCGCACCACAACGTTCGGCTTAAAATGTTGGCTTAAAATGCCTAAATAAAAAATAGCATTCATAAATAAGTCCCCAGAAAGCAGACACTTCCTGCGTACCTGTAAAACTCTCTGCAGATGCATTTCTCAGGGAAAATATTTCCTGATGGCTCTTTTATCAGCAATGTCACTATAATAAAATAATTTTCCCAGACTGGAGTTGGCTAAAATACAGGCCGGGTGACAGAAGCCAATGATTCAATGTAAGATATTGATGGTCACACATGCCGCTTTCCATTTTGAAAAGCGGTATCATTCTGTGAGGTGCGCAAGTATTCCATCTATCATCCCAAGCACATTAGGGAACCCTGCTATGGCACCGAATCTCTTTTTGATGTGCTATCGCAGTAGCTGGCTACATGGCAAATGACTGTATTTAGGATACTTCCTAACTAAAGCAGCTGCTCCTGGGGTGAAAAACCTCCCCGACAACTCAGCACATCAGCACCTGTTGGATTGAGTTAAGCCCAGTGCCCCAAAGAAGAATGAAGAATGACTAAAAACATTGCAGAAGGTAAGCAGTGTGCATGCATTAATGCATGCATAAAACAAACAACATGTCTTCTAATTGAAAGCATAGTTTTGTGATGGATCCCAATGGCATTTGGTCAGCCTAGACGACAAGTCTTTCCTCTTCAACAACAACAACAACAACAGAGTTTGACAATTTTTCTTCTTCATCCTCATCAGTGGGACCACATTGTTGTTGTTGGCACCTTTCTGCCTCAAGAGACAATGGAGTGTGCTTTCGTGTGTGTGTGTGTGTGTGTGTGTGTGTGTGTGTGTGTGTGTTAACAGCACCAAAGTGATCTTCCTGGGGTGCAAGCCAGGGCTGTGTGTAGGGAGGTCCTGGGCTACCCAGATGATAAAACACTCTCCCCTCCAGCCTCACTAATGTGGTCCAAAGAAAAGCAGAGCAATATTTTTGACATCCGCTTGGCTGCATGAGTTGCCGGAAGGACACGTACAAGGCACCATTCAACAGTCTTTGGGATTCCACTCTGGATTTGTGTAGGGTTTATTCTTTAGCATTTTCTTCTCCAAAATATGTCTCACAAGGCAGTGGAGGTTTAGGATCAGACTTTTCCTTCTCTTAGATGAGCCACCTTCTCAGGCTGAGGAGTCCCATCTGCCCCTAGTACCTCATAGATGATAATGTAACCATCAGTGCAACGGAGGGTCTTACACACTTATCCAAGGCTTATCATGTGCCTCCAGATGTTGTTGGGCCAGGCCAGTGGTCTGGGATGGCCAACGGCCATGGATGATGTGAGCCACCCCTGCTGTAAAAGTTAGAAGCTAGTACCTTCCACCTTAGCTGGTGCTAGGGCTTGAGGATGTGGCGAGTAAGATAGCTCTGAAGAGTCTGATATTAAAAAATACAATTAACTCACATCTTACGCTGCTTCCACTCACCCGATTGCAGCTTTGTGCGGACAGGGGGAAATAAACACTGTAAATAAATAAATAACAGTAGAAACCCATCATTCCCCACTCTTCATTTATTTATTTTCCCCTTCCATCCGTGCACCCAGCAGATTTATCCTTGCTTACTGGGCTCTGGGAAGGTTGTGGGAAGGCCCTGGGAAGCTCTGGGGTTTCTGGCTTTGTGTGATTTTGCATATGCTCATAGACCCCCCAGAAATGAGCCCTCGCATACGTTACGAGTTAGGTATAATACAAAACCAGGCAGGAAGAAACGTAAGGAGCTGAATCAATGAAATGAAAAGAAGCAAGGGGACACCAAACAATATTTTAAGTTTTCAAAGCAGACTGAGGATATGGAAAGGTGGAACGATCACATTACAAGCTGGTCCAGGTTCTGGAGGAGTGATGCTTGGGCACTCAGGTGGCTTGGGCAAAATCCTACCCCCACCCCTTACTCCCTGATCATTTGACTGGACCGGCTCTACTGTTAGGCAATGACATATCCCCTCTCTCCAGTTCCCCACCTCCTGGCAACACTAAGCCAGTATTTCATGCATGCTGAGCTTTTTATTGAAGCTTATTTCGTTAAGTTCTTTTTTAACCTTTTTGTAGTTCTGGAAACCTTGGATTTCCTCAAGCCTACTTATCCTGTCTTTGGTGTGGGTAGTGCCATTTTCATAATTGGAGGAGTAACCTATTTTTAGGATAGGACAGTTTGCCTGGCTGCAGCTGAGACTATAGTTGGTTCAGGGGAAGAAGCTTTTCATAGCAAGGAATATTCTCCTACAAACACAGTGAGAAACAAGGTGGTCCCTTCCTGACTGCTAAGTCTCATTTGTTTCCTATGGTGTGAGTTGTCTGCATGCCTGCATTGTGTGCATGAGAACTCAGTGTTAAGCGAGTTTGTTGGTGCTGCTGTGTCCCCCACAGGATACAAATAGTACTGGTGTGGTTATGGCTGGCTCTGTACCCAAATGGCAAGGTAGCTCCTTATGTAAACAAAGGAAAGAGAAGAAAATGAAGAGCCGGTATTCCCAAATAACTTAATTTATTATCTGACTTCCAAGCTTTTCCATGCTTTCTCTAATGTTAATATAACTTGTAGCCACAGGTCTCTGGAACTGTTTCTCAGGTGCTGTATTATTATAACGGCATTCTGACTGACAAATCAGCTTGAGTGATAATATTATGATAGATGAAACATAATACGAGATGATAATGATAGCTTGCAAAAAGATTTCAAAGTAGCACAGTCGGGGAAATGTTGAGTTTCCCACTCAAGAATGCAGGAGGGAAAAAGCTGTGAGTATGATCAAAATGCCACAGAATGTCAAAACGGTTTAAAACGAGCACTTCACCAAAGTATAATCTTAACAAAACTCAAGAAACGGAAATGTCGTTTTGTGGTGTTCCATTTGTCTTACACAACTCCTTTCCGCTTTCATATCCAGGTCTTTAAAAGCCGGGAAACTAAACTTTGCTGCAAGATACTCATTGAGCCATCGCTA
>NC_137176.1:35919601-36117101 GCF_951804945.1 Podarcis cretensis
TGTGTGTGGAGATTCTGGGCTGCCCAGATGATGACCCCCCTCTCAGCCTCATTCGCGTGGTCCAAAGGAAAGCAGAGCAATGTATCTGACACCAGCTTGGCTGCAGGAGTTGCCAGAAAGAGGCATAAAAGGCACCATGCAACCTTTTTAGAGATTACGTTGGATTTATGCAGGGTTTAATCCTTAGCCATTTCTTGTCCTGAAGATATTCCACAAGGATATCAGAGTTTTCCTTCTCTTAGATAGGCTATCTTTCCAGGTTGAAGAGCCACATCTGCCCCTCATTTTCCTTTACTACATATGCAGTAACTGCCTTCTTGACCATTGGACCTGCCATTGGTCTTGTTCGCTCAATTCACTGGAGCCTGTCTTCACATGCAGGGGAAGTCCCAACTCATTGAGGGTTTGAGACCCAATGGCTACCCTCAACTGGGATTCAGCTACATTAGCAAAAAAAAAAAAAAAAAGCATTTTATATGCGTTATAACACTGTGACGCTAGGTGGTGCTGTGAAGTCCTGTCTTTCACCAAAATGATTTTCCATAATAAAGTTTACATCGCGTTTTCCTGAAATGCTTTTTTGATGTATCTAGATCCAGCCCTGGTTTAGCCGGCCTGTCAGAGCTGTTTCCAAAGGTTTTGGCCGCTGTCACATGCTGACAGCTTCTTGGAGCTACAGATGAGTTGGTGAGTATGTATAAAACTAGCCTATTGAACAAGGATAAAAATCACATTTGTTGCTCCACCCACTGTTACCTCTGGCTCCACCATATGGCTCTTGGAAGATGGTCCAGAAGGGATTGTGGCCCTCAATCTCAAAAACAGGTTCCCCAGCTCTGATCTACATCTTGGCAGGACTGCGGCACGTTTTGGAGTTGTACAGTAGAGTTGTACACAAAGGAAATCCAGCAGTTGGATTTTCATTGCCATTGTACTATTGTGACACGGAGAACCTAAAGTGTCAACAAAGCCAAGAAGCAATGAAATGACTCAGTTTTACCAATTGATGTGGATTGCCTTATAATGTCAAACCACTGGTCCACCTAGCTCAGTATTATCTATGCTGACTGGGATCCATTGTTCAGGATTTCAGACATGGGTCTCTCCCAGCCTTACCAGCCTTACCTGCATGCAAAGCAGATGCCTTCTCACTAAGCTACTGGCCTCGGACCACTGGCGGAGGAACGGGAGTGCGGAAGGAGCAGAAAGCCCCCAGCACCACTATTCTGGTAGGGTGCCAACACGGCGGGCCCCCCCGGAAATGCGCCACCCCCCCGTGCACGCCAGGTGCCACATCCCCGGGATGTGACCACACCCCTGCGGGCAGCGTGCCATGCCCCTGGGGGGCACCAGTAATGCCCCTGCCTGCTCTCCACCCCTGGTAGTGGAGCATGCAGCTTTGCCATTGCCTCTGACCACCTTCTTTGGTGAGTAATGCCAGTGGCATTGCATAGATGATGATCTTTACATATGCCAGATGAGTGGAGAGGGAAACCCACAGAAGGTGAGGTTTTCCTCCTTTGTTTCACAGCTTTGGGGCCTATAGGATAAAGTGTTAAAAGTCTACCCTGCTGTTTGTCAGATTTTATATTCTAAAGCAGAGGTGAGGAACTTCAGGCCCAGGGGCCAGATGCATCCCTCTGGGCCTCACTGTTTAGTCCTTGGGAGACTCTTCATGCCACACCTCTCCCTAGGCCACACCCTCACTGCACTCTCTTTATGTATTTTTGCCTGGCTGGAATGTCTCCCTGAACTATGATAATGCCTCTGTCTTCTCTGAATGGAGGATAGAGACACATGTGTGTGTGTAGAAACCATCTTACTTTGCACAGGTAACATTCACTTCCATTGCTCTACCTATTTTGGCCTTTGGCCCTGGTCCACTGGCATGTGGCCTCCAGAATATTGTCCGAAAGGGAACATGGCCCTCAGGTTGAATAAGGTCCCCCACCGCATCCTAAAACGTTTGTGATAATGTCCAGAGTGATGTGCACCAATACATCTGTGCCAAGGAATGTTAGAGAAAGAGGGTTAATTTTAAAAACAAGATGAAAAGCATGAAGCAAATCCACAATGTTCCATATTACCAACTACAATGCACAAGTCCATCAGATAAAGCTGAACCGATGTGGCTGATTCTGCAGACACTCAGAGGTCTTCCTGCCACTGTGTTTGTTATGGAATCTCCACCACTGTTCACTTCTTCACATCCTCCTGGCTATTTCCATGCTGAGTAACAGCTTTGTATTTCACTGGTATCCTTTTTCCAGTGGTGATGGTGTCTGTTTCTTCTGTAACATTGGCACGCCGGCACAATATCTCAGCTATGCAATGTGATATTGCATTGGCATCACAATGCAGGACTGTACACAGATTACAGTGAGGGATGAAGAGGGATGCCAAGGGGATCCTGTATACTGGCTCAGGACCCACCTTCTGTGCATATTTCACATCACTTCTGAAAGAGCCTGAGTGCATAAGAACTGCATTAGCTGTGCCTGTGCAAATGGGAACCCAAGAAAAGGCAGGCTTTCCAGGCGTATACAGTCTGTATACACATCTAGGCTCTTTCAGAAGCTAAGCTGAGTACATGGAGGGAAAGCCAGCTGGTACAATACTGTTTGCCTCCTCTGTGTGCATTCAGCATAACGTATGCGCAGTCCAGCTTCGTACCACATCTCAAACATTTATTTGCTGGTTTTGGGGTTTGGCTTGGCAAACCTCTGACATTTCTCTTTAAATTTGGGTTTCACTGGTATAGTTTTGATTGTAAATGCTACGGCGGGTTTGTATGCCGCCTTGTGAAAGTTGGCAGGGAAACACTGCAAGTGGCACGAATCAAACGTGCTGAAAGCATACTCCTGGCAGGTGAAATGCAATGCTGCACACAGAAGACTATTAGCAAAGTAGAGGGCCACAACATCACTGTGGGAACACAAGACCAATTCGGGTCCATCGGTGTAGTGATTATAGTTAATTGTGATTAATATGGACAAAATGCTGCAGTGGTTTGAACTGCTCCTTTAATTCTGCCAGTGCATTTGTATTTATTAAAAACGTTACACAGCAGGGGTTACCATTTCACATGCTGCCATCCGCTAGGCCAGTCAGTGCAGATGAAATACAAAAGACAACAGTGCAGACGCCATACCGTTGCACATGGTGTAATCAGGGAGGAGGGCACTTCTAGGATATATGTCCAGGAATTGCATCCAAATGTGTTCTTTCTAAAAAATGTGAATGTTGTCTGAAGCAAAGCACGCAAACAATACCTGTCTCCTGCCATATAAAACATATCCCTAGGTAACAGCCTGGACCAGGGTAACCTGGCAATGCAGTTTGGCTTAATACACCCTGCCTATTAGAGGTGTCTGAAAGAGGATTTCTGTATGTGTGTGTGTGTGTGTGATTCTGTTATGTATACTGAAAGTGATGTTCATTAGAAATGCTTTCTTAGTAATATTGCGGCACAACCAGGAGGGCCTCATTGGATGATCTTCAGCTTCTTGTTCATATGCTTAGTTATACTCAGAGTAGACCTACTGAAATAAATAGACTGAAATAAAGAGTTTAAATCCAATTTCTTGTGACTTGAGCCCATTGGTTTGAACCCTACCCATTGGAGCAGCAGTGATCAAACTTGTTCCACCTTTTGTAACAGCCCTCTAACTCTGGTATGGCCCTCCAGATGTTGCTGCACTGACATGTCAGCCCTAACAAGATTAGCCAAGGGCCAGGAATGATGGGAGTTGTAGTTCAGTAACATCTGGACAGCCAAAGGTTCCCCAGACCTCTAAATATTTGAAGATGGTTGTCATATCACCTCTTAATTGTCTCTTCTTTGGGCTTAACACACTCCCCCCCCATTATGCAACAGCAATAGCATTTATTCAGTTAATAACTATGAAACAATTAGTTGGTGCAATCTTTATTGGTCCTACCATTGGCAGCTTCTAAACGAATACTAAAAGGTGGTGCGAATGGACTGATATTCCTTCCGCCTGCATAGCAAGGCCATTACCAGATACACCAGCATACTGATTATCAAGGCCAGTATGACTGTACCGTGAGCTACCTTTAAGTAAACCAGTTGACTCTTTCCTCTTTCTCTTTCTTTTCTTTTTTTAACTCCTCAAAGTCTTGATAAAGGAGATTAAAAATGCTGAAATAGATTAGCCTGGAAATTCCTCACTGCCTGCTAACTGAATTCGCAGAGGTTTGACCTGACACTCTGTTGCCATTCAAAGTGTTTTTTAATAATCAGTCTCAGTGCACGGACAGAAATCTATAAGCCTGCAATGAGATTGCTATTTGGGCCATAGATAGTTATAAAATCTATTCCCTCCAGTTACTTGCTGTATAAAAACTTCCCTCGCCTATTGATCTGACCGGCAGGGACAAATCAAAAGTGGGAGACGAGGCAAGTGGCAAACCATGAGAAGCTCTTGGTTACAGCTTGCGCACTGGACACCGGGCAGATGCGGGGATAAAACTGTCAAGTGTGAAAACACAAAGAGAAATATTGCTATTTTCTATTATTCACATTCTTCCCATGAGCTGTTTGCTCAGTTGCCATGGCACAGGCGGTGAGATTTCATAATTTTCCCCCTGCCTACCATGTGCTCATGCAACAATGCGAATTTAATCAGGCTAGACAGTTGGTTGGGTTTTGTCCATGTGAGTGGACTAAAACTTTTTCTCACCAGCTAAACCCACAAAGTATCTAAAAGCCATAAATAATCAGTAACTTCTATGACTTGCACCTGCTTGCTTTATTTGACTAGGGATACAGAAAGGCTCATATTGGGCACTAAGTTCCCAGCATCAATCACTCTGGTTTACTTCTGAAATCAAAATAGATTTCGAGCTTTTAAAACTATCCAGCACAGGCATTCAATATCGGGACTTATTATTTTGGTCCTGGGTGACATTTAGATGCTATTGCTGTCAATGCCACTGATCTGATCATTCAATACAATCTTTCAGAGTCCTTTCCTTTCCCTGTTATAAATATCCCTAATAAGAAAAAAAAAATGGCACATGTATTCAGTGGCAAAGATATTTAAGGGTCTGTTGAGCTTAACCAATAAGCTAATATTGGAGAAACCAGAAAGTCAGATATTCTAACCAGGGTTTATATGTGTATAAATAAATGTCGGCTTGTACAAGGAAAATACCACTGTATTTTGCCTTGGTATCTCCTACCCAGTATATCCCCTGCCTGCTTTACCAGAGCAAAACAATACAATTAGAGAGATAAACAATAGCAGAGGGAGAGACAAATTAACAGGTACATGCAAGGGAGAAAAGATATATTTGCAGTTGAGATTTGGAGCGAAAGCTTAATAGGAACAATGGCGTGTTTAGTTTTTAACGCTTTTCTAAACAAGATTTGCTGCGCCTTTTGGGAGACCCATCAGAAGAGTTAAATGAGCAAAGGCAACACAATTGAGTCTTCGTTGGCTGAAGTTTAAGATGCTGCCAGGTTTTTCTTTTTCTTTTTCTTTTTAAAAAAGATTTCCTAGCTTTAGCGATGCAATTCAAACTCATTTGGTAAATGTGCAGTACATTATATGGAATCGGGCACAAGTTTTTTATAGGTTGCCGGTCAGACAGGTTCATTTGCAGGTGAATGCCACCTTCATGGGCGGTTGGTCTGTGCCAAGGTGCCTCCTTAAAAGGCTGCTTCCAATATATGTTTAAAACATTAAAAAAAACCCCACAACAACATGCAGGTTGTCATCTACAGAAACTGCTGCATGTGTGGAACGAGCTGCACATTCTGCAGACACATGCCAGCAGAAAAAGGACTATGTACACAGAGATTTCCATGCAGAATATTCAGCTTAGTGATAAAATGCTCCAATGGTTCTTCTGTTTATATTTCTGGAACCTAATGTCATGTTTGAACATGCTTATTTCTTTGCCAGGGATGGGGCAGGGGTGTACGAAGGGGGGGGGTGGTGGAGGGGCGGGCTGCCCCGAGCACCACTTGGGGGGGATTTGACAAGATGGCCCACTGCCCCCCCAGCTGTAGAGCGGCCGAGGGCATGCACACAGTTATTATGGACTCTGCTCGTGTGGCGACCGTATGGGCTGCCACTCTCACGCGCCATCTGTATGGGCGACTGTACAGGCTGCCACGCACACGCAGTCCGTACAGGATGCCCTGCATGCACAGTCCATACGGATGTCGTGCATGTGCCACCGGGCGGTCCCCCCTATCCCTCGGCGTCCCACCCTGGGCGCCAGAGAGGGTTCCTCCACCACTGGGAATAAAGATTGTCTTTGGGATGATGCTGTGTGTATATGTGGAGGTTTGAAATGTGGACTACTCCAGCACACTGAGTAGTCTAGTGGGGCAAAAAAAAATTCATGCATTGCAGTGGGTTGGACTAGATGACCCCTGGGGTCCCTTCCAACTCTACAATGCTATGATTCTAGGAACATGTATGCAAAAGCAGGTATGAACTCTGCTAATAGCATTGGCAGCATGATCACCTGTCTGAGGGCTGAACAGAAGAATATTCTAATCGCCTCCTTCTCCCTTGCCCATAAAAAGTAGTCACTGCTGTCAAATCTAACAGAGACAACTTTCTGTTTGGCAGGGGAGTTGCTCGCACTCAGCAGTGCTTGCATACCCACCGCTGAGCATAAGGACCTTTGGATCGGGACCAGAAACTTTAATTGAGTGAACCCGTCGTGCTTTTCAAAGTGCTTAATATTCGTTTCCTCTGGCCACCCCTGCATGTTATTTAAATGTTTGGTGGTGATTTCAATGAGCCACCGCAGACATACAATGCTTCCTCTTTAAATAGGTGCAAAGTGATTGTCACAAAGCATATATGGAAGGAGAGGGGAGGGAGGGAAAGGACATGAAATGAGAATCCTGCCTAATATCTGTAATAAGGGCTTGTGGGGGTGCTAACATGGTCACCTGAATTATGCATGCCTATTGTGTTCAAATATCATAAATCGATGCATGAATACCCTCCAAATCATTTTCAGTTCATGAACATTTATATACAAAGCTCTTGAGCACTGCAAAGACAATTAGTCATATTTGTATGCTGGAATTAATTGAGAGTGAGATGCGGGAGGCAGAAAGAGAGAACAAAGAATGCTTTTTGTCAGTTCTTCCAACTGACAGGGATAATTAGATATATGAAATTGAAATTCCTCAGCAGGGGGTTTCTGTTGACAATGAATTTTCTTTTGATTCCATTCTGTTATTCTTTTATGCTGTCATCTGTGGCAATTTGTTATTCAGCTTGAAGCTTAAAAAAGCAAAGCATTCCACTTTTATGAGTAGATGATGTCAGTTTGTACACTGCTGGGAAATAGATATTAAATGTAATCTTTAAACTAAAAAGAGAGAGAGAGAGAGAGAGAAAATAAAATCAGTTAAAGAGACAGTGCTCTGTTTACACAGCCCTTGGAGCAAAACTTTGCAAGTAAGTGAAAGAACTTTCTTTGATGGCCTTTAATGTTCCATAGCCTATTATTCACAGTGTAGGCTTGAGACACAGTGTTTTAATTGGGGGAAAAGAATTAATGTCTGGGAACACCTGCTCTGAATATAGGTTTTTTTGTTTCTGTTCCCCCCAGAAACAAGATTAAGTTTTTCCCACCATATGGGGAGTTTTCCAATGTGTGTTAGGAGCCACATGGTTCTGGGATGTCTGAAGGGCTCTGGAATACAGGGTGCCCCTCAGCCTCCATGACTCTGCAAGTTGACGTGTGGCCTTGTGTGATGACCCACTTCAAATGACCCAGATCCAATCCTTATAGCCAAACAGCGAGTACAAAAGCTAATGCCTAAGTTCTAAAGGCATGATTTACATGCGTAGAACAGAATTTGCTGGCAAAATGTGGCTGATACTCAAAATTACTTCTCCACAGCTCTCTTCTTTTTATGAACGCGTGTGTACTAAACACCTATATCTAATTTATCTAATATGTACCGTTTTTACATCCATGGGAACTGTACTTTGGTGATGTTCTGGGAATTTTTTTGTTAGAGATGTCAGATTCAGGAAACCACAATTCCCATCACAAACTTCTTTCTAAGGTTTCAAAAGAGGCTTGCCCTGTGGGAAGGCAGAAAGATGTTTAAGAAACATAGTTCCAGTGCTGCACTAGCTAAAGAATCCTGTGAGTAGTCTACTCACAGAGCTACAGTTCCCAGCACCATTGACATTTTCAGGGTTCTTTGAGGGAGTACTTTAAAAGTATGGTGTGTAGGTAGGAACCAACTCATAGAGGCCAAGGCCCCTTCGGCCTCCTCATAAAATATTTGAGGGGCCCAGGCCCCCACATAGTTGATGGACATTGGCATTCAAATGGTGTGTGTGTGCTGTGTCATGTGATTGATTATGAAGGGCTTGCTTGCCCCCAAAACGGCTGCCTGAAATTGCTGCTGCTAAATAAAAAATAGGTTCCTATTCCTATTCCTATTCACAGTTTAGCATATTATTTTAGCAACTTCTTCTTCTTGTTGTTGTTGTCGTCGTCCTTACACTCCACCCTTCCTTTTAATTGGAGTCCAGGGCAGCTAGCAACAGTCCTTAAAATTCTACAAGTATATAGAACCATAAAGTAGCAATTAAAATTACAACAGATTCCTACCAACAGTAACACAGTTAAAACAGTAGCAGGAAATGATACATGCAAAATCATCATCATCATCTGCTTATAAATTTATCAAGCGGCTTTTGTCTCTTTCATTTGTTCTGGCTTCCATCTTCTGGTAAATGTTTTGAAAACATTGATGTGTTTTTAAGGCCTGGCATATGTACATTGCCAGCTTCAGTTTGCCAAATAAATAAATAAATAACTCTATTATGAAGGCAGGGGCAGTGATTTTGTTTCATTCAGTCAGAAGTCTGAACCTCAGCACATCTTCAGTTTTTGTATTTTTGAGCAACTTGGCTCTTACTTCTATTGGCCTTCCAATTTATTTTCTCAAGCTGTTCTGTTGCGCACACAGATCACACACTGAAAGATACATAAATGGTGGAGGGTAGTTAAAGCTTCCCCCTCTGATCTGAGTGTTGCACGCAGAGCTGATACAACCACAGAAATCCCTTTGTAAGCTTCTGTAGCATCAGTTTTCCAATGACTGAAAATACTCCCTTGGGAACAAGAATGAAGCAGTGGATACAACCTTTCAGGGCCCTGAGGCAGTACTGCTGGCTTTGGTGTAGGGCTGGGCTGAAAAAATTACCAATTTGAGGTGGTGTACAGCACAAAGAAAGCACCCCAACAAACAGGGAGAAAGTGGGGAAGAGTGTTGTTGCCATGTGGATGGCTACTGTAAAAACAAAATGGTGGACAAGATGGGCTTTGGCCCTGTCCCAATGGGGCTTTTAAATGTTCTTATGTGGGAGCCCTGCTCAAAATACCCTCTGGTGGACTCCATATTCTACAGATGGGTCCAGATGGACTTATCTGGTGGCAGCAGCTGTTGGGCCTTTCCACCAGTTTAATTTCCGCACAATATCCTTGCATATCACGGTTGTGTTTTTAACGGAACTGGGGGAAATAAGTCATTTCTCATCAAGATGAGGGAGCAAGAGGGGGAATTGCAGGGGTGGGGATCCATGCTGATGAGGTTAACGTTAAGATTTTCAGAATTTCCCATCCCTCTTCTGCACCCATCCCAAGCTGCATGGAAGATCATCCCCTCCCTGTCTGGCAAACAAACACACCCAGGCATGAGAAAGGGTTCTACACTGTATGGGAGACACAAAACAGTATTTGCCAGAGGAAAAGCAAGTAGCTTGATCTGAATAGAGGGTATACTTCAGCCTAAGCAATAAGATGATGAGTTCTATAGCACCTCAATGGAGGAAAGTGCCATAGTTCACTGGCAGAGCATCTCATTTTCATGTAAGAGGTACCAGGTTTGATCCCCAGCCACACCAGGTAGGCTGAAAAGCTCCCCTGCCTGGACCTCCGGACAGTTGTCAGTATAGATAATTCTGAGCTAGATGGATCAACTTTCTATGTTCCTGTGACGGCCAGCACTACAATAGAATGATGGTAGTGTGGTGCATGCCCCTTCACCACACAGATAACCTCTCATGTGAGCCTGGTCTTCCACACGACTGGCCAGTTGTGGGGATTCCCATTGCTCAGAATTTGGGCTGGGTCAATTTGTAGTTGGAGGTGATGGGGAAGTCCATTGTGAAATGGGAGGGGAATTGCTTCCCCATTTTATTTATTTATTTATTTTGCATTTCAGGGTGTATGGGGGCAAATTCCAAGGGTAGCACACAAAGCTCAACAGTGCCCCCCGGCTTCTCCACAACTTTCCCAGAACAAAGCTATATTATGATGGTGAGCAGTGGTAGTGAGAGGCCAGAACAAATGCTGACAGGTATTTTGAGCAATACCGCCACTCTCCAAATAGACCCCAACCTGAAAAGGGCTGGAACAACTCAGTTGAAATGCTTTTTACTAACTTGTTCCTGTTGAAGTATGAGTGAATTTCATGCACATAGATATACTGCAGGAAAAAAATGTGTCTGAATAAGCAATGCAGTGTAGAAGCTGTAGCCAAGAGATAACATTGCCTTCCATAAATGCATACATTTTATATATTAGCAACATACAGTGCCTTTTAAGAGCGTACAAACATTTGTAGAAATAGGAAATATGCAAACATTTGTAACCCAAGGCTAGCATTAACTTGCACAATGATCATTTATATTTTATGAGCGCCTTTTTTTTTATTCACCTGCTTTCTGCTGGAATTCATTAAAAAAGCCATATTGATATCAAAGCAATTGAACTGTCACAAAATTCATAATCTTAACTGAAATAAACCTCCTATCTCTCATTAGTGTATTATAATCTTCAATCTGTATAACATTTGCGGCATTTCCAAGGTGAAAGATAAGGTGGGTTATAAAAATAAGTATAATCGCATCATTAATGATCTTGAAATATTACATATTCATTTGCTTTGTAATTTTTGTCATCTGAATGGTTAGTAATTTCCACTACTCTTGCGCCCCCCCCCCATATCAAAGTTTGAAAAAAGGAAGGGAAAATAGAGAATGAAGTGAGGCTTTGTTCAGGGCTCCCCATTTTGTCAATTCTGTTTCTTTTCTGTTTTTGCCCATTTTGATGTCATATAAAGTGCTCTCCAAGGGGCAAAGCCCTCTTGGCGTTTATTGATACTACCTGGGTTGCCAAAGTTTGTTAACTAGACTTATTATCCCGAGGCTGAATTAACCATTATTCCAAGTGCTCTTCAGAGAAGTGCCCCAGACCACTTGGGCCATTGCTGTGGTCTAATTGTCTGTTGTTTCCACACATAAAAATTCCACCTTGCTCCTTGTCTTGATCATCTTTAAAATTTCTGTGTGGAAGAAACCCGTGCATGGGGTGGCATCCTGCTTTTCCCATGCAAACACCACCCAGCCCCAACTCAGCAGTTTCAGTGCCACCAAAGCAATGTATAAATTGAGCCAAAGTTTCTGCGGGCAGCTGTATATTGGATGGTGCTTGTTATTGTCCAAGTGCTTGCTGATTTCATCTGTATCATTATAGACACAATTATACTTTATTGATATAACAGAACACCAGAGTTGATGGACTTACCTGGAACTTACCTTCCTCTTGTATGCCACATACTCTGCACTGCTCAGAGGAAGGAGGACCAATGTGCAGCCTTGATACATATGTACATAGGATCTCCAAGTGTTTCCCACCCACTGATTGGCTCCCTAGGTTCAATGATGGAACTACATCAGATGCCTTCAGACATTTCTCTGAGCTCATAAATCTATGCTGGCTTTGAGGTGGCTAATATGAGTCATTAGTTGTGATGTGAGGCTTAGTCTTTGAACCTCCTTCATAAGCACTTGCGAGTGAATCATGTTATGAAACTAAGCTTATAGCTCTGTTTTTTTAATTACCTGCTGTTGGCATGTGATGCATGTACATTATAATGTGGGGCAAATTCACACAGCAAATGCTAGCATCTGTGCAGAGTTTCATGGATGGTGATGCTTCTCTATGTAACTTGATCATCGCTTGCATGATGTTCTGATAATCTTATGTCTGGATTACTGCAATGCGCTCTGTGTGGAATTATCCTTGAAGATGGTCCAGGGGCTGCATCTTGATTAAGGCAGCAATTGATTAAGGCAGTGTGATTAGATCATATGTTGGCAAATTAACATTCTCAATAAAAAAACAACAGTTAAAGCAAGTATATAAAAACATTCAATATATGAATTAAAGGGATCATCTCCTCCAATCAGTGTGTGATAGTCCATGCTGTGAAATTGGCAGGGAAAGCCCTGTTTCTGGAGGTGGCCCAGGGGAGCAATTACATGAGGCCAGGTCTTTTCGGTGGCGGCATATTTATTATGGAATTCCCTCCTTGAAGAAGCACTCCCCCCCTTCACTGGTAGCCTTTAGACATCAACTAAAGATATACCCTTTCAAGCAGCATTCTGAGATAAATGCTATCATCCAGAAGTTGAAATTGAACCTCCCATTCCCTTCACGGAGCTAAAATTCCCAGAGTTCCCTCGGAAGAGTGTTTGATTGTAAAACCACTCTAAGAATTGTAGCTCTGTGAGGGAAACAACTCTCAGCATGCTTCTCAAGCTACAGTTCCCAGGATTCTTTGTGTGAAGCCATGGCTGTTCAAAGTGGGCAATAGCGCTTTAGATGTATCATGGCTTCAGATTGCAACTTATATACATTTGATTTCTTGCTAATATATATTTGATGGCTTACTTCTCCAGCTGGTTATGTTCTTGATACCATTGATTTTTATGTGTGCATGTTTTTTAAATAAAAGAACCAAAGACACAATAGACTGAGGTTTCAGAGGCTGCAGAAGAGAAGTCACACACTGTAAGGTATGAAGATCAGTGGGGTGTCTCTAATCCTAAGTAAGAGAGAGAGAGAGAGAGAGAGAGAGAGAGAGAGGCTGGTGATTGCAGGGTTATGGTTACAGTCAGTGCTATTTTTCCTAGAAAAAGAGGTGCCTGAACTCATCATGAACATCTTCCTTGTTCTCTTACAATGACACCCGAGAGGTGCCAGAACTGAGTTCCGACGAGTTCCGGCTGGGAAAAAAGCCCTGGTTACAGTATAAGATAACTTCTTGCCCTACAGATCTTATATTTTGTTCTGTGTGCCTGCTATGAAGCAGGCTTATATATCCCAGCTCCCCCAAATCCAGATTGTACAGTTGTCCACTCACACCACCTCAAAACTCCTCCCTAGGGAGAGTTTAGTCATCCCTTGGGGTGACAGGGGTGTAACAAATTTGCCCCTACCTAAGAGTGGGAATGGCATTGTTGGAAAGGAGCCTTCTATTTGGAGATAAAAATTATCTCCCCTCTCTCTTTCCCCCTCCCTCTTACTGCCTCTGACCATCTTGAGAACAAAACACTATCAATGTTCCATAGATTTTGAGTCAGCACAGTATATCTCAGAGCAAATGCATGCACGCACACACAACATATCTTGTGTACAAAGGCAGTCACAATTAATCAACGGTGCTCAGTGCTCTGACTAGATGCTTTCCTCCATTCCTAACCATTGCCTGCAGTCTTTATGTAATCAGAACAATTTGGCTCTCAAATGAATGAATGAATGAATGAATGAAGGGTTTGCTTTCACTTTTTGCAGTGTCCAGTTTGGAACAGGATCATTTGAGAGCGACCAAAAACCACAACTGAAACTGGTGTCCCTTTGCCACATGCATAACACTCTGACTAAATCATTGTCCTCTTCTCTCCCCCTCAACCCCCCCGCTGTGCCCCTTTCCGATGACAGCAGGTCACTTGAAAGGTTAAAGCAAATGTTAATATTAGAGTGACCTGCTATCTCTGTATCACCCCTTTCGCCAGCCAGCCAGTGTTATGCTTTTAATTCCCTAATGTGTGATCCAGCAGTCCGTATCATCTTACAGGGATTGAATAGAAAAAGCGAACAGCAGACTGTGTGGTCACTGTTTTCAATATCCCCCCTGCTAGCCATTACATCATCCAGCTACTTTCTAAGAGGATTTTCAGCAGGCTTGGCTTCATTATTAAAATAGTAATTAATTTTTTCCTCTTCACAAAACCGGAGGACCTTCAGATGGAGGCCTCGGGAGCGAGAGGACAGTTTTCTTTTGAAAATGGCCTTTCTGAAAGCCATAATCTGCTCTCTTCAACTTTACAGTACACATGTTCCCCAGCAAATGTGATTAAAGAGAGAGAGAGAGAGAGACACATATTAAAAAAAAACCTTTGCAGAAAATTAATTCAGTTTCCAGGATTAAAAAAAAAAAAGTTTGATAAAGTTGTGCAATGCTCCAATGACAACACATAATAGAAGTGCAAAGTTTTATCCTCTTGAAGGATAAATGAGCGGCCAGAAAGGTCTGGTGGTTCCCAGAGAAAAAACATCTGCTACAGCTAATTCACTTTAGCTTTTGATTGTAAAATTCATTAGCCATATCAGGCAGCTGTAGTTTCAAACATGTTGCTAGGAAGTACAGTCTTTAAAGAGGGTGATGCCATTTGTTCGCAGCAGTGGGAAGTTAGGATGAGTGCCCAGTGAAATGCAACTTCCCACTGATTCGGAGGTGAATGGGGGGAGTCTCTGCAGAACAGGGTGCCGATCGACACAATTGCCCTTGTAACCACCTCCATATTTAGCAAAGTGTTGTGGTGAAACTGTTGCCATTCATGTCATCAAAGAAAAAGAGGTGCCATTTACAAGCCACTGTGCCTCACCCCTGTTGTACCCTGCTAGCCTTACAGCTCAGTTTAGGTGTGGGGAACCTGTGGCCCTGCAGTTGGTGTGGGATTCCAACTCCCATCAGGCCCAACCATCAGAGCCAATGGCTGCAGCCGATGGGATATGTAGTCCAACAACAATTGGAGGGCCAATAGTTCCTCAACCCTGGCTTCATAGTTCCAACGAAGTACAAATAGATAAGCAGTGGAAGAATCCAGCCCAGGCCATACTTAGATTATTCCTAGAATGCCTATTCAGAAAAAATGTTTTTAGCTAACCTAAACATATTTGGAGGAAAAAAAGAAACGAAACAGGCAGGCAATAGACAAGGAGAGACTGTAGCTCAGTAGAGCACTTGTTTTGCATGCAGAAGGACCCATGTTCAATCCATGGCGTCGACAATTGAAATGTCAGGGGATCTGAAAAGCCTCAGCACGTCCAAATGATGTGCAATCGTGGACCCGTCAGTTTTGGACCCAGAAGAAGGAAGAATGGGGGCAGAACAGGGGTGTAATGGAGGTGTGGCATAATGGGAGCATGACGTGATGGGGTGGGGGCACACTTATGCGGAACTACCCCCCCCCTTGTGAAATGGTCATCGCCTGTAGTATCAGAATCATCTGCTTTATTGCAAAAGCAAAATATGAAGGCCATTCAACTGTCATGCACTTTGATGTCACAGATGATGCCACTCTTGGGTCACACAGCTGAATTCTAAGAGGGACAGGAGGCCACTTCCAGGGTGGTGAAGGGCCAGAGTCACAGACAGTGTTCTGCTAAGATCAGGACAACTTTGATCAAACGTTTCTGCAACTATGAAACGCAAAAGTGGTCCTTGTTGTGAGACTAACCTGAGGATTTTCCAATGGATGATAACCTCTTTGGATAAATATGACAAATCCTAATATGATTTGGATGTTAAGATCCTTGGGAAAGGTGTCTCTACCCACAGTGTGTCATTTGAAAGCCTCAGGAGTAGCTGCAAAATTGATGGGTAAATAAAGGAACTTATATATTGTGGACACTTCTTTGGCTTTCAAATCACACTTTCGTTGGCTCAGGTTTTTCTGTTATTGGCCTCAAAGTCCCTCTCAGAAAAGAGACCGACATCCCTTGCTACTTACATGTGTGATAAGAAACTACCTTATTTGGGATCAGAGCCATGATCAATCTAGGCTGGTACTATCTTGGCTGACTGACAATTGCTCTCCCAGGAACTTGAGCAGAGGGCTTTCCCAGCCACGCTGCTTGAGATGCTGAAACTGGAAATTCTAAAAGTCTAGCCCCATGCATGCAACTCACAAACTGTACCACTGAATCTATGCTGTATCAGAAGCCCAGACAAGTTTGCATCCCATAGCCCTGACATGGCATTTGGTCACCATTGAAACTGAAAACTCTGCTGAAAACTGTCTGCCAATTCCTTGTAAGTTTTCACTCTCTATGAACGATGCTTTGAAGGAGCCTTTCCAACACTATAGCTGCTGTTTAGTTCTGATGTTTTCTGCAGTGAAACTATAATGGGCCTTCCACACCACTACTCCCAAGTTGCTGTTTTCGGGAGGTTGGTTGCACTTTTTCCTGTCCACACCCATGATGGGATGTGTTTGGACTGAGAAATGTTCATGCAACCAGTAAATGCTGGAGTTATGAGCATGCCTACAAGGTTTGAGCTCCAAGTTATGAGCATGCATACAATTCTGTTCAGGAGAGGAGGTAAATTCTGCAGGTAAATTCTGTTCAGGAGAGGAATTAGGAGATTAGATGGCAGGAACTTCTTGCGTTTGCTGTTTTGGTCCAAGCTACGGATAACCTATGGAAAAAAGCCAGCAAGCAGAGGGGGAGGCGCAAAATGGATGTTGCTCAAATCGTACCCCCCGAACATCACACAAATTTGTGGGAACTCGCACTTAACACCTTCTACACACACACAACACACATATACCCAGCAGTCGTCTACTACTACTACTACTACCACCACCACCAATTTATTATTTATACCCCACCCATCTGGCTGAGTTTCTCCAGCCACTCTGGGCAGCTCCCAACAGAATTAAAAGCACAATAAACCATTAAACATTAAAAACTTTCCTAACCAGGGCTGCCTTCAGATGTCTTCTAGAAGTCAGATAGTTGTTTATTTCCTTGACATCTGATGGGAGGGCGTTCCACAGGGCTTTAAAACAGCATTTCCTGTTCCGGTTCCCTTCTGGTTGACTTGCTTCTTTATAGCTGGTATGCCCATAGCGAGTAGAAAAGCAATGCAGCACTCACCCAAAGACCAGGGTGCAGTGCCTTGAACACCCACAGACTGAGGAGGATGACAGACTCTTCACCACCCTTATCACCAGCAGTTTCTTTCCTCGGGCCGCTAGTTTCAGCAAAGTGTGTTCAGTTTGTATTTGGAAAACTTTATGTGATTATTGAGATGAACAGGAAAAGGGTTCCATAGTGAAGCTTCCAAATGGAAATAATTCTTTAAAAAATATTCCAGTCACTTTTAGACCCCGTATTTTAACCCTATTGCAAATAAGCAACTAATGCACAGCACTCAAACGAGCAGCATAGAGCTACTTTTCCATACTATTCTCTGACTCCATCACGGACATATGTTATATATTTAATATGACAAAACAATCAAGCAGCTGAGTAAACAGAGCAAGAACAATGTTAGTGACCATGAAAATCTGAACTACTTTTATAAGTTAGTTTAGTACAGATTCAGCCTCCTCCCCCAGATAGGTGCTCTTGATACAGTATCCAATGTGACGAGGATGTGAAGTTGGTTTCTCTTGATAAAAAAAAGACATGGAGTAAGTCTGTGCTGTGACCTCATCAGCTGTTTGATTGGTTGATGAGGTAACCAAGCTTCAGGAGCCCCATACATCCTTTTCATTATGGATTTGTACTCATTATGCTTTTGAGGTGGTCACGTGTGACCCTGGTTTCAATACTTTATGCATGTACAATAGTTTTGGAGTAGTCACACCACTTCATTTCCAGTCAGCTTATATCCTGCAGTGTCCTGCTGAAAGCCCATAACATTTTAAAATCTTTTTAAAATTATCATTGTGATGCAAAGGAATCATCTTATGAAGCAGGATTCTGTTATTTCTCTCTCTCAGAAAGATGGAGCAGTGTTGTCAGAGGCTGTACCTAGAGACCACTTTGATAATGGTCAAAGTCTCCACAAAGTGCCTCCAGTAATAATTTTCCAAAAATATAACATGAAGAAGTAGGACTGCATCATAAAAAGATAAAAGGTAAAGGACCCCTGGACGGTTAAGTCCAGTCAAAGTCGACTATGGGGATGCGGTGCTCATCTAGCTTTCAGGCTGAGGCTGAGGGAGCTGGCGTTTGTCCACAGATAGCCATGTGGCCAGCATGTCTAAACCGCTTCTGCCGCAACAGAACACTGTGACGGAAGCCAGAGTGCACAGAAATGCCATTTACCTTCCCGCCACAGCTGTACCTATTTATCTACTTGCACTGGTGTGTTTTCAAACTGCTAGGAGGGCACTAGCTGGGACAGAGCAACAGGAGCTCACCCTGTCACAGGGATTCGAACCGTCAACCTTTTGATCGGCAAGCCCAAGAGGCTCAGTAGTTTAGACCATAGTGCATAATATCCTCATCATAGAAGCTACCAAAATTTCAAGCCTTCATTTCCTAGTATGACTGGTCAGTTGTTACAACTCAGAGAAGGTTCATGGGGTGGTGACTTTCCTTCTGCCAAGCTTGCATGCTTTTGTCTTAATACTCATGTTTGCCACCTGGTGCTTCATGGTTCATGGACGTGTCTGGGCTCATTTATCTTTCTTCTTTTGCCAGTTCAGGAGGAGAAGAACCCCTGGAAGGTTCCACCAACACAACTTATAATCATGTGAATTCTTCTCAGCAACTGAGTTGCCCCGGGTTGCCCTTATGGATTAACATGGGACGGTGGGAGTGTGACCTTTCTCCTGCTTCTTGATCTCTCTGCAGAGATGTGCACTGGTTGCTGATTTGCTACCAAGCCAAGTTCAATGTATATAGCTGTTAACGACTTAGGACCAGTTTACTGGCAGGATCACCTTACCTCATATGTGCCCACTTGACTACTTAGATCTCTGGAACTGTCACAGGTGCCACATAATGCACTTCTAAGAAATCAATATTTTAGTGTGACAGAGCTTTGGAACCTCCTGCCAATAGGCATCAGACAGGCATCTTTGCTGTAGATATTGACGTATCTATGCTACTGTTAATTTTGGTTCTTTTTAAATGTTTTTAATTATTTTAACTCTTTCTATGGATAATTTTAATATTTATAGTAAAGTGCTTTAATTAGAATGAAGAAGTATATAAATTTTGTTAAATAAAATAAACGAGCTTTATTAATCTAGCAATATGTAATTGTGCTCATCGTGGGGGTTTTTATTTATTACAAAGAAATAAGCTTTTTTTGTCATCACTATTGACAAGAGTTCAAATCCCTATAGCTGCAAGTAATTGCTCCCATAGCAGTTGAGGGTATAAACTTCAAGGGAATGCAAATCTAGTCAGATTGGCCCTTGTGGTTCATTGCTACTTGCTTCTCTAGGCCCCACTCAGTCCTCAGAGCCCTCTTTAATCACAGATGAGAACTGGAGGGTGAAATACTGGTCTTCAAGAATGGCAGACAGGAAGTCTCTTGATTGACCAAGCCTGCTACCGGTACTATGAACCTAATATTCTGGCCTTGCCTGGTCAACAGGACACTAATCTCCTTGCTGAGCTTCAGCTGCCCCAGCCCACCAAGCTTAGAGACAGATGCTGCCTTGGAAGAACACACTTGGTAGATCAAGAATTGGGTCATGCTACCTCTGGGCCTGCCATGGTGTAACAGGTAAACAAATATCCTATGGCTCTGAGACAGGATAAAAGATGAAAGGGGTCACTTTCCAAGGCTATCATTTGCTTCATTATCTCTACACCAAGCCAGCTCTACTAAATACAGGAATGGGGAGCTTGTGATGGTCCATATGAAGATGGACTTCAACACTCATCCTTTCAATTTAATTGACAGGGATAATGGGAGTCATAATCCTATAACATTGGCGCATCACTCTTTTCTCCTCCCTAACCTAAGATATTGGTCCTACGGTTTCAATTCTGTGAGTGCACTTTCATTAACTCCAAGGTACAGCAAATGGGCTTTTAAAATGGTGTTAGTTTCAACTCCCAGAACCAACCCAGTTTTAACTAAAAAGTGTAGTATCCAAGTATATTCTGTAAATCCAAATCCTGCTCAGGATTTACACTATCAATCTGGAAAGCAGAATCTGGTCCCAGGGATATCATTTTACCCTGGGGACAGAAAGAAGGTACAAAGCAAGGATTTATCAAAACAATAAACCCTAGTCAGGAATAGCCCCAATCAGAATGTCAAAAATCAGAAGGGACATATCCCCAAGGATCCTGCTAAATACTTGCCCTATGAAACAAATACTTATCAAATCTTGCTGTTTTCCTGGGAGTCACACTGTGTAATTCTATGAACAGAAGCCTCCTGCTAAGAAAAAAAATAAGAGGGAAAGATGAATCATGCCACATATCCTTTTAAATTGTCATTCAGAAACATATTTGCAAATTGCGATGCATATGAACATAATGATTACAAGATCATCCTGGAGCTTTTTCTCCTTGTCTCCTATTGACAGGCACAGCATTGTCCCGGGTTGTCTACAGGGTAAAATAGTCTCAGGGACAAGAGAATAGCTTAATTTTACTTGTTTGAGAGCAAACAGACTGTCTCTTCCTCCCTCCTGACTGTTTTGAAATCTCCTGTGATTTTTAAAGAGAAGCACTTCTTTTTAAGCATGATAAAGAGTCTGTATTATTTACTGTGGAACTTTCCACCATTGAAATAATGATTGCTAATATAATTGAGCAAGAACATTCTGTTTCCTGGTAGACTAAGGTTCTGTGCAACCTTGCACATTTAAACAAAATGATTACCAACAATCACCTACTTGAAATTCCTCCAAGGGCTTTTGCGTACAGCATATGAGCACACAGGAACAAAGGCAAAATACACATTTTGTTCTATTTTAGTAGTTCTACTTAAGTTTTCATCCAGGAAGCAGCAGAATTGGGAACAATCATTTTGTTCTATTTTTCTGAGTTTGATTAAATAAGTTAATTGCCCTCAGATGGGGATCTTGGGATTGAGTAGCACAAATGTGGCCACACAGGACACAAATTGCATGCAGGAATAACTCAATAAAATAAAATAAAATCTCTTGCATGAGATTCAGGGAAAATGTAATGAGAATTGGGCACAAGGCAAAATGATGGTAGCCCTGAACTTCAAAAGTGGTATCATTTTACTCAGAGTAATAAGAAACTGTTGACCTAGGGTTCTTTTACAGAATATTGTCGGTTTGTTTATTAATGAGCTTATTAATAAATGACTCAAAGCGACTTACAAAACAATAGTAAAATATACTATTTTAAAATATTTAAAATCAATACACAACCCAAGGCAATCAAATCTTAAAACAATTCCTCCAACTATCTCCCTAACCACCACAGAATACCCCCCCCCCAATTTCTGCAGCTGCTGCAAAGAATATTGATACTTAAATGCCAAGCAGAAGAGAAATGTCTTGGCCTGGCACCAAAAGATGTCCACATCAGTACCAGGCCAAGAGATAATTCTATGAAGGGGAGTCAATTTTGAAACGGTCAATTCTCTTGTTGCTGCCCTCCAGATTTCTGCTCATGAGGGCACAAAGAGAAGGGTCACTGATGTTGACGTCAGGGTCCTGTCAGGCTCAAGTGGGGAAAGCCATTCTGCAAGGTATTGGGTTTTTGAGCTGCAATTGATTCTGCAGATGAACAGTTCTAAGAATTCCAATTTACATGCCCATGTGGGTTTTTAATGGGTATACAAATGACACTGTAGGATAGAAATAAAGGCACAAAACAACCCAGTTAAAAAAACATTAAATTATAATCCTATGACATAATCCAAGAGCAGCTGCTGAAATATCTGTTCAGGATGAAAACTGCAACTCGTTTAAAAACACCCAAAGCCCAGCAGGAAAACCCACCAAAGCGAGTGGAGTTCAGTTCCATGTTCTTTCAATAATTTATCCTGCATGCTGCTCTGAGGTTTCCCCTCATCTCCATGAAGCAATTTTGGGGTGCGTGGAGAGTACACGGGTGAAGAAGAGGAGGCAAAGCCCCATCGTGCAAATGGAAGTCCTTGTGCAAGGCTTCCACAGATGGAGGAAGTTTGCAGGATATTCCATTGGGAAGAACTTTCAAGCTTGGCATCAGCGCCAGCCCTGCTTAGGCTGCTACCAGTGCTGTTGCCTATCCTGCTCTAACCAAAATGTTTTTTAAAATGACACTGGTCCAACCACAATGCCCTTGATGTAGCATCACTCTGGGTAATTGTGGGAAGTTAACATAGCGGCTCTCAGTTCCCTACTGGGGACTGCCTTGTGCTGATCCGAGTGCTACTGATGCTAAGCAAGTCCACTGATTCTGGAAGGTCCACATAGAGAGCTCCTTCAAAACTGGAGCTCACCTGCCTACACAAGTACTCCTCAATGATATTATTCAATGTCCAGGGTGACTGTATGCAGAGTAAAATATTTCACATGAACCATATATATATGGGTTTGAGAGTCTCCCTCTCTCTCTTTCTATCTCATATATGGTTCATACAATATATTTTAATCTGCATATATATGTGTCTCTGTGCAGAGTAATCTGTGTATCTATATCTATGTCTCAAATATATATGAGAATCATGTGTTATTGTAGAGGATTTAGATGAAACATGGATTCATTCAATTAGATTCAGTATGGGCTCACCATTACGTATAATCTATAATGGCACCACAGTCTGTAAAACCATGTCCTAACCAAAGTTAGTCTCTGTGTTTTGAAATGTGTATATGAGGGCATACTGTCATTTAATAAGCAAGGCACTTAAAGTGTTATTGTACAGTGGGCTTGATCCCTGGTGAGACTGAGCATTCATGGGTAGACTTGAGTGATGCCAGTGTGCTTCATCCTCAATTCCTGAGGTGCAAAATGAGGGTAATAATGACCCACCTTACAAGGATGACCCTGATAAGGGGAGTATAGTACTCTGAATGCTCACTGCACTATATAAATGAATAATAATGATAAGGCCTAGCATTTAAGCAGCTCCAGTTAATTTCAAATGAGCTACTCTAATGCCTCTGATTTAATTACATGGTTAAGTGGTTTGTTGGAATATGCTACAATGCTCTGCACTTTGCAGCCCGGTTCAAAAAAAGAGAGTCATGAATGCTTTTAATTTTAACTCCTTTTGGATCTAGGTTTTAAAAAGCCATTACATAAATGATGAAGTTCATCCCAAGTCACCAAGAACTTAAGCATATCTTTAAGGTACAACAGGATTTAATAAAAATCCCTTCGCATGCCACTTTCTGATTTGAGATTTTGACGGCATTTTCTTCTTCTTCCTTTGAGTTTCTTTCTTTCTTTCTTTCTTTCTTTCTTTCTTTCTTTCTTTCTTTCTTTCTTTCTTTCTTTCTTTCTTTCATGGTGTGATATTTTTCTCCCTAAGGCCTGACAGACGTAACCTTAATTTCATTGCATCCTTATACCTACATGTGGTGCATGCTATTTAGCTCTTTGGTTCTTCCATAAGTAGCTAATATTCATTCTCTCACAGGTACAGGAGGCTAATAGTTCAATCACTAGGGGGAAAAAAGATGAAAGGGCAGGAAATGGCTGTCATGGCCCCAAAGGAAATATTTGGAAGAAAAGGAGCACAACAGCAAATAAAGTGCTAATTAATGTCCAATTTCAGCACTGATATACGGACCACAGCAGTAGGCAAAAGCAAGCCTTCTGTTCCAGTAACTGCTCAAGTGCTTTTATTCTCAGTTCTATGCAAGAATGCTTCTGTGCTTTCTAAATCTTCAAACTCGCTCTTGAATCTGAGCTCTTTGTTCTGTATTCTTTTCATTCCTCAGCAATTTTAATCCTCCCCCCTATAAAAGAAAAAAAACTTCATTATTAATTTCCGTTGGACTGATTTGTGTAAAAAAATAATAATTTCAATTTGCTTCTTAAATCCTGATTTTAACCCCCCCCCCCACTGAAATTCTATGTTGGGTGGTTCAGGGAAACAGTAAAATGTGACAAGAAATGAAATGATGGAAACATAGCCCCTCTTCAAATCATGGTAAAATTCTAAGAGGGTGTTACAACAGTGCACATTTCAACTTATAGTCCAAATCAGAAACAGAGAGAGAGAGAGAGAGAGAGAGAGAGAGAGAGAGAGAGAAACACACCGCTGCAGCATTAGAAGTTCTAATTCACTGGCTTTGTCCTGGAAAGGGCATTGAGAGTAAATCTTCTATTGAAGAACACAATAGCGAGAGCAACCCTGTTTTTATGTACCATAGTAATTGGTACATGTAACTGACTAAATGTGTTGTTCAGAGAAGAAAATGAAAGTTGAAATTCACAAAGGAATGTCATGATGATCAATTATTTCTGGTGTTTAGTATCTGGGAATCACATCTTAAGGTAAAATGTTATTTGCTGATGACTGAATGCCAGAAATAATAATCTGACATTAAGCTTTTGTGATTCTGGCCAAATGAAAGCCTAAAAAGGTGCAGTCAAGGGTGTGCTTGATACACGAACATGTAGCTCTTAGAATATAAATGACTGAAATATTACTCATTATTACCCAGCAATCATAAGGAGTACATAATAGTCATTAAACTCACAAAAGCCACTGTACTGAAGTCACACTAAATATATGGCTGCAACCAACACTAGACAGGGAGTTTCTATCAAATCTGAAACTTTTTCCTTGCCCCCCACCCAATGTAATGTTCCATTGATGCACACATCTGGTACAGGATTGCTGGCCATATGGCAGATGTTACATGTACTTGCTCAAGACACTGACAGTCTGACTGTTGGAGGGGAGCAGGGAAAGGGTAGTGGAACTAAATGGGTCCATTTACAAAGATTTGTCTTCCTCGGTTATCATTGGTATGATAGACAGGAGGCACCTTTAGAAATAAATTTATTCTGCTTTTATTTAGGATGGCTTATGTTCTCACCTGGTAGAAATGAAAGTGGTGGTCCTCAAACACTACTCTGAGTATGACAAAAGAACTAGGTGCATTGCTTCATATTTCTTACCACACAGTGTCTTTGATTACACAACAGCTATGTGACATAACAGGTGATTGATGTTAGAGATGGAAGGATATGTCAATTTTGGTTCTCTCATTTCCCCACCCTTAAGTTCAGCTTTGCAAATTCTTTTTAAAATCCTCGTAACACTCCACCACCATTTTAGTGTGAATTTCTCCTAATGAATATATTTTTGTATGTGCTTTGGACACGTGAACAAATTTCTGCAAGCAATTTCCCAGAATATAATGCATTTCTGCATGTTATTTCACTGCATGTTCATGAATCCAGGTGTAATGCTCATACCCTCAAAGAAATGCAAATATCACAACTCTCTAAGTTATTTGATTTAAAATGCCTTTTTCTTACCTTTTCCCCCCCAAGAAAGGAAGGATATGCTATCTACCAGAGACAAGGAGCTCTGAATAATGTTATTAGTACTAAAAAACAACAACCCCTTCACCCCCCAGAGTAGGGACCATAACAATGTGTCAGGCCTCAGAGAAGGCCTCCCTCCAGAGGTGGTTTTAGGGTAGCATGACCAGTGCAGCTGCACGGGGCACCACAACAGTGCTGTAGAACAGAGGGTGAGAGGTGGCAGGAAGCGCCAAATATTAACACAACATAGGGTGCCGTTGAAGTCCACCACTGCTTCTTCCCTTCCTCTTTTCTCACCACTGCCACCAGAGCTACACCAAAGCTAGGTGCAGAGAAGTAGGGTCTTGTCTGCAGGTAGTTCAGTGGATGAACAAAAGATGGTGCATTGGATGCTAATAGGGAGTTTGGCAGTTGGATCATACTCTGTTGTTCTCCCATTGATATCATTGAGGCAGTGTTTATGTATTTATGTATAGGCTAAGTAGGCTGAAGCCTAGGGCCTCTAAATCTAGGGGCCTCGCCAGCCAGCCTGCTCCCCAGTGCCGCAGTCTCCCCTCTCCCAAAATTGCAAACCCAATACTTCATGCAAGGGCAGGGAAACCCGGGCCTCTAAATCCAGGAGGCCTCGCCAGCCTGCCCTAGTGCCTCAGTCTCTCCTCTGCCTTAAATTTATTAAGTAGGGCCCAATTTGAAAAAGTGGGGCACAACTTACCATATTTTTCGCTCTATAACACGCTCCCAACCATAACACACACATAGTTTTTAGAGGAGGAAAACAAGAAAAAAAATACTCTAAACGAAACAGTGGATGTATGATTTTTGTGGTTCATGCTGTGGCCACAGACATGTGATCTGACGGTGAGTTTGGGGTAGCCCAATGCAAAAATTCTGAGGATCCATGTGGATCCGTGCTTTGTAACCACGTTTTTGCACCACTGTGGCCCCAGGCAACAGTGGGTGCGTGATTTTTTTGGTGCAAGCTGTAGCCATGGACATGCTATGTGATCTGATGGTGAATTTGGGGTGACCTGAGCATCCGTGTGGATCCGTGCTTTGTAACCATGTTTTAAGTGGGGAGGGAAGGAAAAGCACTCAAGGGACAAGGAACACGCGTGGGGTGGGTGGAGAAGGATGCTGTTAATAATGCAGAAGGGGGGTATAAGAGGAGAAGGCTCTTATAAGAGGAGTGGGGAGGAGAGAAAGACAGAGAGCCTGCTTGAAAAATCTTTGCTGCTATTTAGCGAGTGGGGAGGAGAGAGAAACAGAGAGCCTGCTTGCTTTAAAGGAGCCAACCGGACAGGAGCCGCTTACACTCGTGTAAGCGGCTCCTCTCCTCTCCTCTCCTCTCCTCTCCTCTCCTCTCCTCTCCTCTCCCGCTTTGCTCCTTTAAAGCAAGCAGGTTCTCTGTCTCTCTCTCCTCCCCACTCAGCAGCTCTTCTCCCGCTTTGTTGTTTCAAAGCGAGCCACGGCGGAGGGAAGGAAGGGGAACCATGGATCCTCTGCTCACGACTGCAGCAGATCCCCCCGCCATCCGTAGGCATTCGCTCCATAACACACACAGACATTTCCCCTTACTTTCTAGGAGGAAAAAAGTGAGTGTTATGGTGCGAAAAATATGGTATTTTTTTTTTTGTAGGGCCCCAGTTCACAGCCAAAGTCTGCAAAATCTTATAGCTATAAATAAAATCCATCTAGATTGCCCTGGTGCGGGGCCCCTTTAAGAGTGGCACACGGGGCCCAATTTGGCCAAATTGCTCCAATTGCCTTAAGGTCAGCCCTGATGAGACTGTGCAGGGGTTGGACTGACAAGCCCTGCACCTCCTAGGTCCCTGGTGTCACTATTCAGAGTACAGACTCAAGGACTTGTTATGGAAAGAAAGGGGGGCACTTATTGGAAATCAGTTTTGTCACCTTTCCCCACTCAAACTCTGAAACAATGAGCCCAGCCACCTTTTATTCACAGTCACATAAGCACTACACTACAGCATGGCCATAAACCTGTACGTTCAACCATTGAAATATTCAACCAATATGTAGCAATGGAGATTTATGTTACTGCTTTATGAATGAACACTGTTTTATGAATGGACTCTGTATTTTGTGAATTACCTAAGAGCCACCAATAGGGAGCTCTAGAATCTGACAGCTAACAAATTGGGTGCTACCAAACAGCGATCCCTATTGCTGAAAGCAGGTAACCAGCAGGGAACGCTTCAGCTCAGCCTTTGCACTGTTGACTGAATACCCCCTGCTGTGCAGATAATAGAGAAAGCTCATAAATTGTATCCCTTCTGGCATCCTGGCCAACTCTATTACGCTGGTGTAAACCCTGGTGCACCAGAAGCCCAAAATAGTATCAAATAAAATCTGCTCATACGTCAGTGACTGATAAGACTTGTCAACCAGTTCTTCCAAAGTCTTCCTAAATTATAAAGCTACAAAATACAGGCCAAAAGAGAGCAGGTCTGGAAAGAGCGAGCCATACAATGGGCACCACCAGTGAAAAGGCCCTGCTCCATGTAACGCCTGCCCTGTCATTTGATAGTGCCCACTTGCCCTCCTTTTTGACATGGAATGCTCTCTATTGGAGTCTCCCGGTCCAGTACAAAAACCATAAGAAGGGAGAGCAGGGACCTTGAAGTTCCCAACAGCTGTTAATCAAGCAAGGAAGCACACAGCTCACCTTTGTCACAGTCAGGACACCTATGTCCTGGCCGGGCCTGCGCTCAATCTTGTTTTTATATAATCTTGTTTGTTCTCAGTAACCAAAATTATATTATCAACATATACAAGCAGAAAAGTTGTTTTCCTTCATTTGCAAGTAATCGTACAAAACAAAGTGGAACTAATAAAGAAAAGTTCCAGGGTGGCAACAGAAAGCAAACTAAAAATGCTTTTGTAAAACTATCCAGCAATATCAAGTTATAGGAAAACTGGTGCTATTAACAGTAATCCTTCTAGTTGGTTAATTGGTTCGGCAACTTCCATGCACATGATGTGTGATGCTAATTATTTCCCCAAAGAGTGAAATGATAACTAATCAGAGGCAGCTACAGTTGCAAATGACAACAAAATATCCGTGAAAGGAAGAGGAGCAGGTTTGCTCCAGTGTGTTGCAGGTAGAAATGTTTGTAATGAAGTGAGAGCAGTAGTTTACTTGCTTGAATTAAGAAATAAGAAAGTTTTGAGAATTTAAATTCTAGATTAAATTTGATTACTTAGTTGAGAAGGGGATTGTAGCCTAGGGCCTCTCTTCATCTAAATCTGGCCCTGCACTGAGGACGCAACAGAATCTGAAAGAGACCTGAACTGGGTTCAGAAGAACTGAGCTAAGTGTTGAGTTTGAGGGGAAAGCATTTGTTGTTGTTGTATTTCTTAGAGCCCAGTTCTATATGTGACCAGAGCGAGCTTGTTCATCACTAGAGCCAAGCTCTTGGTTCTGGAATATTTTGGGAGTGTAATTTGTCAGAAACTTCAAGAGCACATAAAATACTGATTTTGGAAACAAATCAAACACTGGCCAATGGATATGCAAATACAATGTAGTGGCTGCTGTTTCCTTGTACTCTTACCATCTGCTGTATACACCTGTTGTTTTCTATAGAGTGCAGCAGGGACATGGAGAAAACAGGTGGAGAGGGGGCTTGTATTTGGTTGTATTTATGCCTATATAGGTGCAAGAGATTCCAGGGGATTTTTTTTGAGGGGGGGGTTCATTGCCATTGCTATGCAAACAGTGGAATTACAGTGGCCATAAAACTGTCTTTGTTGGGCCATGTGAAAAAACCAGTGTCTCCAAGCTCACCAGCAACAGAGTACAATCACTACTCCTTTGAAGATAGATTGATGGAAGAAACAACTGTAATCAACGAGAGGCTTACAGGTGAGAAAGTAGCAACACACTAATAAAGTAGTCTGGTTAGATAAAAAAATATACATGAAAACGTCTGTATATAGTTGTAATGCCATTCAGTAACCTTTCCTCTTCCTTGCTCTGTGGGACGTTCAACAATATTCTTTTATTATTTTTGGGTGCTTCTGGGTGGGAGCTTAATTTGTAAACAAGGCATTGAGATATTATGTATAGTTTCTTAGCAACAGAACTTCTTGGATTTCTCCCTGAAAGAGTAAATTGGGATTAAATGGGAAAGCAATATGGACTGCCATTTTTCTCCATCATGTGAACCTGACCAGTAAGGATGTCTAAGCTGGATGCTGCAAGCTTAGACTGCATGCCTTTAGCAAGCCATCTTTGTGCTTCTATACAAATAATTTTGAAACACTTACTAATTTTGAAACTAAGTTAAACTGCCTGCCATTTCTTGCTGCTGTATGGAAAAACACATGAGTCTGACCTTTGAGGAATTTGTAAGTAAACCAAATTTATCTTACCAAAGTGCAGTCTCTTTTTATGTTAAGGGAAATACGAAACTTTGGAAATGACTTAGACCTTGAAAATGCCCCCTTCTAACATCCTATAGTTCCACGCTTTACTTTGCAGCATGTTTAATGATTTTAAATCTTTGATGGGGCTCTCTCACCAAAGAGTACTTGCCTCAATCAATCAATCAATCAATCAAACCTTTATTGCATTAGCATACAGCCATAGCAGGATAAAAAAAAAATGCTACAGACAAACAACCAAACAAAATTCAAAGCGATATTACTGCGAATGTATATAAAGCATATAATGGCCCCAAAATAGGCTCGGGACATTAGGTTAAAAAGGTAATAAAAGAATTAAGACAGGTCCAGGTCTAGGACACACTACCCCGTCAGAGTAGCCCTGAGTTTCAAGGCCTGCACTATAAGGATTGCCACCCCACGTGTAACTTGGGGATTTGCGTCCACAAGAAGCGATTTCAAACAGTCTTCCTTAGATGTGATGGTGGACGGGATCAAGAGGAGGAGCTTAGTTCTTATTAGCTCATAAATAGGGCAGTAGAGAAAGAAATGTATGAAGTCCTCTACTTCATTCATTGTGCATGGACATAGACGCTGAGTAATAGGGGTCTTAGAGTAAATCCCCTGCAGGAAGGCCGTGGGTATAGAATGGAAACGGGCCATGGTAAACGCTCTTCTCAAATTGGGCTCCGTCAGGTCTATCAAGTAGTTGGCAAGTGATCTTACCACTTTCACTTTAGGGAGCCACATGGAGAGGCGAGCTGTGGTGGGCTGTGCCCGGTCCATGGCCTCGTCTCTAGTAAGAATCCAGGCCCGGATTTTATGTTGATCCCAAGCTGACAGCGTGTCCAGATCTGGGAGGGAGTAGCGTGCAGTAATAGTCTCCATGGCCTTGGACCATTTATTGCTATGAGAACTAGTTAAAAAGGCTTGCCTGGCTAAAAGGGAACCTGGGGCTTTGATTAATTTACAATAAAAACTAATAATTCTAATGTGGGCTCTCGCAACAATGGAGGGGAGGCCCAGTTCTGTTCTTAACTGTGCAGCAACTGAGCCCTTGGGGAGACCCAGTACCTTTCGTGCAAAGGAGTTTTGTAGAATCTCGAGCCGTTGTAGTGTTTTTAAATTCCACCCCCAGATTTCAACCCCATACAGTAGCATCGGGAGGACTTTGCTGATAAATGCTTTTCTGATTGGTGGAACCAACTGGCCGCCTTTTGCATAGAATAATTTCTCCAAAGCTTTGATGGTTCTACAGGCAGCCAGGATGGACATATTTAGGTGAGCTGACCAGCTAAGCCCATACTGAAAAGTGATACCCAAATACTTGAATGCTGAACAATATTCAATAGAGTGGCCCTCAAAATTCCAGAATGGCTTCCGAGTTTTCGTGCCAAAAGTAAGAATTTTGGTTTTGGCGAAATTGATTTTGAGGGAGTTGGTATCACAATATGTCATGAGCCCTCTGAGCATGTTGTTTAAGCCCTGCTTGGTTAAAGACAGTATCACCATGTCGTCCGCGTAGAGTAATATGGGGATCTTGAGCTGTTGTAAAGAGGGGGGGGGGTACTTGCCTCAAACCTGGATCTAGACATCCAGAGAATTCTCCTTTCTATTTAACCAAATTGCAAAAATACCCACAAAAACAAACAAACCACCAACAATATGGTCAGGTCACTGCAAAAATAATTACCGTATGTATGCATGAGGAACACCAACCCCACAATAAACATCTGGAAACAATGTTAATCTCTCTCTCTCTCTCTCTCTCTCTCTCTCTCTCTCTCTCTCTCACACACACACACACACACACACACACACACACTGGTACCTCTGGTTACAAACTTAATTCTTTCCGGAGGTCTGTTCTTAACCTGAAACCGTTCTTAGCCTGAGGTACCACTTTAGCTAATGGGTTCTCCTGCTGCCGCTGGTGCGCAATTTCTGTTCTCATCCTGAGGTAAAGTTTTTAACCTGAGGTACTACTTCTGGGTTAGCGGAGTCTCTAACTCGAAGTGTTTGTAACCCAAGGTGTTTGTAACCCGAGGTACCACTGTAGATGATCCTCTGAATGCTGTTAAAAGCAGATTAAAGTTTTTCACCTTTGCAAGAACAATTGCAATTCTGGAGAGAGGGATCTTTTGAAATTCTCCCCCTCTGAATGTTTCCTTTAAGACTAGGAGTGGCGTTTCAGGGGAAGACTCTAAAAGGTCAATAAAATTCATTTCCTGGTGTCAAACGTATTGATGGAACTGAAGCGGAAAGCATGTGAGCGATGAAGTTTCTATCCCATTCTACTGGATGTGCATCTTACTGTTATGACGGCTGCTTTTCTGACAGGAATTCCCATAAGCAGGATAAACAGGGGCATTCAGAACTTAGAGTGAGTGATAAAAGATCCCGCTTCACTGTATGTTCTTCTATCGTGCAATGCACTGGCAAGCTCTAGAGATAAACATATCACTATCGCTGGAGAGTCACAGTGGGGAAAAATACATTTTCTTTTAAAATAGATTAAATGCAATACCTATGCTTGGAAAAGACTAATCTTGAGCAAAAACACCATGCTTTTGTATGATAAAGATTTGCTGAGTAGAGAATAAATGACACAAGCCACTGGGATTTCTGCCTGTGAGATTTGCTTTACATGCTGCTTTTGTATGTACAAGAAGATGCTTTTGTTTGTTTGTTTTTACATATAGGAGAATAATGAAACTTTATATCTGTGCCACACACACTCAGCAATTTATGCTACATTGCATGAGTCAGCTGATTTATGTGCTTCAGCTTTTATCTCACCTACGACCACTACTACTAGCAACACAATCCTCTGGAATGAAGCTGTATCCTCTGCAACAATGTTCTTCTAGTATAAATTCAGACAGTGGTTCATTATAAGTAACAAAATGAACTGCATCATGCCAGAGGTGCCTGTATGACAGTGGATAAGTGAGTCCAGTGCTTTTTTTTTCTCTTAAAAATATTTAGCGGTACTCTCATTTTGACTTAGGAAAATCACCATTTTATAGTTCAAATTGGGAAAAAGAAATACAGTAAATGGACAAAAGTAGAAAGATTCACAAAATGTTTAGGGTTATGCATCCCCCTGTGTCTCCCCAGAAAAACATCATTGAGTGGGTCCTAGGATGGAAATGGATGTTCTACACTTATATGCTTCATAATTTTTAATATTGGCTTATTGTGAATTTAGGATTCAGTTCCTACATCTGCCCGTCCCCCATGCCTGTGAGAATGCCACCAGCTGCATGAATACCAAGCTTTGATGACTGACAGCTGAATTTGTGAACTGACTCTACTAAAAAGCATTACATTTGAGAGGATTTAAGAGCACATGAAAGTTCTATTTGTGACGGCCCATTCACACATTTGAGTCCACACTGTATGTTGCAGCCAGCTATCCAGTGATTTTAACGTGCATGTGTGAACTGGCCCATTCATTAAGCTGCGTCATTATAACTATGTGCAGCTGAATACAGCCAGAAGCCTTTGTGTGGTTGCAAACCCTGTTAAATTTCAGCAACCTGGTGAAACTGATATCTAAATGCAGTTCAAAAGCCCATTGCTCAATGTAGAATGATTTGGGTGGTACACAGCAGACAAGGACATTGAAGGGGGATGTTGCACATGCCCCAGTACTCCCTACCCCCCGATCGTGCTTGAATGCCTGAATTAGGCTACATTATCAACTTAGCATCTCTGCATTGGAGGTTTGATTGCAGTTGCAACACCTGCTTGCAGGTATAGCTTATAAGTTAATGTCAAGAAGACATGTCCACCATATCAGGCGTTTCTTAGCTCCATATTTATGAAGAAAGTTTGATCCTGATCGATCTGAGTGAGATTAATCACCCCTGTGATCTGTTTCCTTCTCCAGGAAAATAAACTCCTCCATTAACTTTGATTTCTGTTTTTCATACTACTTTTACAAGAAGCATTATCATGTCCTGGCTACTTTAAAGACTCAGTGATTTTGTGTTACCTTCCATATTGCCCATGAAACACTCTCTACCCATCCTCACACTCACTGTTTTGATGGGTAAAATGAACCTTAGGGTGTCCAAGAGGTCTTCCCAAGAACAAGAAGCTGTTTATGTTGAGTCAGACAATTGACCCATGTCCGTATTTTGTCACAACAGGGTTTCAGACAGGGCTGTTTCTCAGTTCTACTGGGAATTGAACCTATGACCTTTTGAATGCAAAGCATGCACTTTACCACTAAGCTACACTCTCTTCCTTGAAACTCGATTGGACTTTGCATTGGAAAATCAAAGCTGGTTAATACATTTTAAGGACTGGGACAAGAGCTTCAGATGCCAGTCATGTTTGGGAGAGGTGGCAAGGTGGCAAACCAAATTTCTGATTCATTTATTCTTCTCTGCCACGGAATAACAATCACTGGGATGGCCTTACATTGTTTCATGGGATGTGACTTTAGCTTGTTTACATAACTTGCCAGTGCTGAAGAAAACATAGAGGAACAATATTACAGCATTTATTCAAAGACAATATGCAATCATTGTTGGGTTGGGGAAGTCATGCTATGTTTACCTTCAAGGATTTAGTCAGCTGGGAGATTCATAAGAGTCTAGCTTGAACAAGCAAACATTTGCCTTCTTTTTTTTACCATTGAAGTTATTTCACATTGCATGGCTGGAGACATAAATCTTCTTCTTCCAAACAGCTTTGGATACATGGCACCAGCTATGCTTCACAAGACATCGTCAGCAGGCCTGTGACCTTGAACGCCCAAGAAAACAACCATAATACAACTTCAAACAAGAAATGGCAGCCGTCTCATTGCACGTCAGTGACAAACAATACAAAGCTGGAATTCCTTCTGTGAACTGGCCTCAGAATAAACATCAGCTGTAAAAATGGCAGTCTAGCTAGCATTTGGCTCATTGATGGAATTCCAGCAGCCAATCATTGCTGTGCAAACTCAGAAATGAAGTCTGCAAGTGATGGCTGAGGATATTTTAGCAGAGAGTGTTTGGGGGAAGAGAGGGAATCTTCACTGCCACACTGGTTCTCCGAGGCTCTATTGGGGTTGTGCTGACAGACATTTCCGCCATCTCCTCCATATTACTCTGTTTGGTATTGAGTTCTGCATTTTAAGATAGGCCTCACATACAGACAAAGTGAGGATTATGTGGACATTGGCTGTAATGATTGGGAGTTGGAAAACTATGTGAAACCACCTCGGGCTCCTTGGAGGAAATGGTGATCTAGAAATGTAATAATAAATGATATCCAAGGAATTCTGGCAGCGGTTTTCTGTGTATGTATAGATTTCCACCACTGTAGCTTATTTACTTACTTACACCATTTTTATCCTGCTTTTCTTTCAACGAGTTCAAGGCAGGCTACATGGTTCTGTTCCCCTCCACCCACCATTTTACCCTCACAAAAACTATGTGTTAGGATAGACTGAGAGGTCACCACATGAGCTTTGTGGCCAAATGAGGATTTGAAACAGTGTCTCTCTAGACTTAGTCCAATAATTTAAGCATTACACCACATTAGCTCTTGTACTGCATGCTGCCTTGGTATGAGTGGCCTTGTCACATATGTGAACTAAAATGCAGCTGTTATTTGAAATTCTCACATCTCTGAATTTTGTAGTGTGGCCATCTAACTAAAAATGTGTAGAAAAATGCATATATTAGGGAAATGCATGCATCTAAATGCACATATCAATGAAAAGAATGCATAAAATGTATTTTATTAGGGGAATTCCGTTGCAAAAAAATGTGTGTATTATGGAAAAGTGCATACTAAAATGTGTATATGAGGAGAAATGCACACTATAATGCTGTCAAATAAATCACATGTGGAAAGCTAAGCTTAAGACTGGAATAAAAATAAGAAACTGAGAGAAACCAAAATTGACAGATTATTCAATTTCTACTTCTGTGTCCGGAGAGAATAAAACTAGAGAGACTTTCTTTAAGGCAACAACAATGAAACCATAGTATCAAATTATTATTTTATTTTTCGGACTGTATTTGGAACTGTTGGAAAAGGAAGATGGTTTGGGGCATCTTATTAGATTCTCACTGCGAGTCAAACAAGGGCTGCATCCTAGCAGAGGGTCTCCTTTTGTTTGAATGGCTTCCATAGCCCATTAAGTGTGAAAAGGGCTTTACGATCCATCATTTAGTCAATCAAGCTCTTTCTGACCTTCCTGTAACTAAACTTTAGACAGACATCCCCTAGTAACCAGATCTTCTTGCTTCTTGTGGTCACTCATCTGCCAAAATGCATTTCATTTAGGAACTAAGTGGGTTTCTTTTATGCTGACAGTGATTTTTATGCACAAATGCATGCAAATTTCTCACATCTTCCTTTCTACAAAACCATGCACCTCCTCTCTGGTTTCAGCGGAAAACTCAGGCGTATACAGGATATAGTAGAGAGACTGAGTTAATGAGAGAGAGGTATTCCTGGTAATTTAAAGACAGCACTTTGCCTTTCACTTCCTTCTCAAAACAGTGGAAGCAATTACATCAATATTACCTTTGCTTATTCTGTTTCACTTCCCCCTACTCCCCCCCAAGACATTATAAGATGTTTTAAAAAGATACACAAAAAGAAATTGTGCTTCTTTAGAAACTTTATGTTCCAGATTTGCTTGGCATAAAATGAACCAGGCAAGAGTATCAGGGTTGTCTTGCTGGTTTGGATGAAAGTCCATTGTAGAGAAAGGTTTAGTTGTCTTTGGTGTTGGAAAAGATAGAATAATATTTAGCCAAACATATCAAAAGATGGAGTGGAGGAAGGATATATCTTCTTCTAACTTCTTTTACATAAATGCAGAAAAAGAATGACTTGACAGTTATAGACATACAGTGGTACCTCGGTTTAAGAACAGCCCTGTTTACGAACTATTCGGTTTACGAACTCTGCAAAACCGGAAGTAGTGTCCTGGTTTGCGAACTTTACCTCAGTCTAAGAACGGAATCCAAATGGTGGAAGGGCACTGGTGGCGGGAGGCCCCATTAGGGAAAGCGCGCCTCGGTCTAAGAAGAGTTTCGGTTTAAGAACGGACTTCCGGAATGGATTAAGTTTGTAAACTGAGGTACCACTCTATAGACCCTCTGCATCCCCCAGAATAATCTGAGCTAGTCACACTGCTATCACTGGAGGTATTGTGTCCAGGTTGGCATAGCAATTTGCCCGACGCCTGGCCTCTGTGAGCAGTGGTGCTGTGGACATGTTGGTGGTTCTGATATTCCATCATGCTCCGCCACTGTCAATCCAGAATTTGAATGGCCCTGTCCAACTATTTTTTAATGTTTTGTTCAAGTCTTTGGGGGTGGGGAATGTAAGTGAAAAACATTTTCATGTAACCATAGAATCATGGAATTATATATTTGGAAGGGACACCAAGATCCATCTAACCTAAGTTCCTTTGATGCAGGAATTCCTTACTCAGGACACTATACTTCTGTTTCAAGTTGTTTATTTCCCATACTCTGTGTATTAGTATAAGAGACAACTGAAACCATGAGTTCATTCCCTTTAGTTGCTTCCTTCTTGTACTTTACTGCCCTTTAGCAGTTTTGCGGAGCACCACCTCAGTTTCGTGTACATCAGTGAAGTTATTATCCCTAGTATCAGGTGTTCCCCTGTAATGTTTTATTTTGTCCCCCTCCTCCTTAGGATTTAGTTTAAAACTTCCTGATCAGGCTCGTGAGACTCTTAGCAAACACATTCTTTCCAACCGCTGTGAGGTACAACTGATCTCTTGCCAGAAGCCCATTTTGTGTGGTCCCACAAAATAACAACAGGTTTTTCAATAAGGCTTGAAATAAAGATGTATCTGTAATGACAAGAAATGTACTTTCTTCATGGAAGCTAGCACTGTTACATTTGGCATGAACTCACCCTTAGAGTAGCATGGAAACAATCTATGAAATGACACATAAAATGGCAAATCAGTAGAAAGACCAGTTTCTGAAGTGGCAGCAAACTCTATGCTCAGTTCAAATGCTTCAGAACCCCACATGTGGAATGTCCCTGTTGATCAGTAGTGGCCAGTGTTCTGAGGTAGACATCAGTTTTACTGCAGCTTACCTGGACAGTGCTGGAGTGAGAGCA
The DNA here is from genome assembly GCF_951804945.1 of Podarcis cretensis. Taxonomy (NCBI): domain Eukaryota; kingdom Metazoa; phylum Chordata; class Lepidosauria; order Squamata; family Lacertidae; genus Podarcis; species Podarcis cretensis. The sequence continues at coordinate 35,957,453 of NC_137176.1, forward strand.
GGATTGGCATTAAGGTTGCAGCTGTGTGGACACGCCAGTACTTCTGTCCAGACATCTGTAGAGGCCCAACCTCAACTGCTACCCCATCCAGGTCAGGAAGGTAACTCCACGACCATCCAGCTACAGTGCTCTTGATGAAACTGTGCCATTATATGGTAGGAACAGTCCACTTACATTAGCTCAGCATTGTTTACACTAGCAGCAGTTCTCCAGGGTTTCAGACGGGAGCCTTTCCAGCCTTTCCTGGAGATGTTGGAGACTGAATCTTGGACCTTTTGAATGCAAATCAAAAGCTACAACCCTTCCCCATAATCACACTTTCAGTTGGGACTTTCCAGCCATGATTCACTTGAGTATCGGCAGTATATTTTTTTGACCTACCATACACACAGGAATTGCTCCAGGAAGTGGTATCTGTCAACACGGTTGTGCTGGGTCAGAGAATGCTTCTTCTACATAGCTTCTATCTGTAGGAAGGTTACTTATCAGTGGTTTTGGGGCATCTTAAATGGTGTTGGGCTTCTTGTGATAAGCTAAGATTTCCCCAGTAGATGCTTATTTCTTACATTTTGCTAAGTTTTTGTGGTGGCAGACCTCAGTTTAATATATCCTAAGCCACCTGAGAGGTGCAAAAGCTGGTTCTCATTTTTGTTTTAAAGAACAAATCCCATTCAAATGGGAAAGTAGTAGACTTCATGAGTGGAGAAGCCATCATCCAACCCCAAACGAAAGGAAAGTAAATCTCCTCATCCTAAAGGCCTATAAATTTGGAGGTGGACGGCAGTCCTGAGTAAAGAATACCGACGTTTTAAGTGAAACATTTGCTGGCAAAGTGGCCGTCGAAAGTGGTTATTGAACATCTTGCCAGAGAGCAAATTGTGGACTAGAGGTCTTTCTTATATTTTGTAGCAAAGCCAACTTCCATTGATACCACCGTCTTGTCAACCCTTTCTGCAGCCATTTGTAAAAAGGCTTGTGATGCGAGATTGACGACTTAAATACTTCATCAATCAATGCTTTAGCCAATGTGTTATTCCTTGATTGGTGGAAAATTCAAGTAATCCATCTTACCCCATCACCCTGTTCTCTTTTCTTTTCAGGTATTTTCAATTTTTCCCTCTTTCTATTTGTTCTTTTTCACTATAATCTGAGGGAGCAGTTGAGTTAGGAAGGAGCAGCCAATTGTATGTATGTATGTATGTATGTATGTATGTATGTATGTATGTATAGGGCTGTGTGTGTGTGTGTGTGTGCACATACCATGAAGTGTTACTGAATTAACTGCACTTCTAATTATTCTAGTGGTGGTTCCTGGTGCATTCATAAGACGACTGCATGAAAAGTGGCCATCAATACAATTGCTTGGAAGGACACATTTCTGGAGGGAAAAAAAACAAACCCAAATTTCAGTCCCTATTATTAAATGCTTTTTTCTCCCACACTTTTCCCAAGGAAGTTAAGGTGATGTATAGGCTTCCTCCATCACATTTTACCCATATAGCAATCCTGTGAGGTAGGCCACCTGGAGAGATGGCTATGGGTTCCAAATCGCCTGGTGAGCTGCATGATTGTTTGGTGTCTCAGCAATCTAAGGAAGAAGAGAGGAGGAAGATATGTCAGGTGCAAAGTACTATTTGGTTGATCTGCTGTGTTTTGAAATTATTATTATTTTTTTACCCCAGGTGAACAGGTTTATTTGCAAAAGAGAACCAGGGAACCAGGCAGAGGGCCTTCTCGGTAGTGGCACCCACCCTGTGGAATGCCCTCCCACCAGATGTCAAAGAGAAAAACAACTACCAGACTTTTAGAAGACATCTGAAGGCAGCCTTGTTTAGGGAAGCTTTTAATGTTTAATAGGTTATTGTATTTTAATATTCTGTTGGGAACCGCCCAGAGTGGCTGGGGAAACCCAGCCAGATGGGCGGGGTATAAATAAATTATTATTATTATTATTATTATTATTATTATTATTATTATTATTATTCAGAAAGCACTGAACATTGCGGGTGTGAGCAGAGTGGCTCAATCAGTGGGGCAGAACTGCTATGCTCCTGGCTTCCTAGCAGGCAGGCTATTGTTGCTAACCTGTGGGTGGGGGAGAGGAGAGGTGGCAGGGAGGTTAGCACATTGCAAATGCATCAGCAGGAGCACTGGATTGGCTATGCCATTGCATTTGCACAATGCTGACTTCCCCACTGCCATGCCCCTCCTCATAAGCAACACAACCCTACCAGCCAGGAAGCTAGTGAAGTGGCTCTGCCCTACCTAGGCAAACTGTTTCCGGGTTGCAGTGCTCCATTCCTTCATGACGCCCTAGTACCAGTTATAGAATAGTTCAAAACTGGTGACAATGAAGTAATATTGCTATGCAGGATCAGGATGCACATGCAAACGAAGATCTGGAACATGACATTGCAACTTTTAGAACAAAATGAAGGGTGACAGTTGAAAAAAGAAGTCCTTTTAAGTGTACACATGAGCTCTGATTTTGCCTTGGACAAGCCTGTGACTTCCTGGAACATTGGAAGCTGTTTCCAAGAGAGAATTGGAGAAGGAAAATCAAAAGCTTAGCTCCTTCTGTTCATAAATGAGCTGTTTGTTGGTGAATCTGTCCCTTCATTTAGAAGGTAGATAAACTGCGGGGAGGAAACACAGTCATCATTTTTAGCTTTGTGAAAATGATGGGGAGGTTTTAATTATTAAAATGCAATTATTTCCATTATTGATGAATGTGATACTCAGGAAAGCATCAATACAAACTGTCCAGGACACACACAGACACACACACACACACGGATCACAGGCCAGGCTGGCTGCAATAGAGTATTGATGCCAATTGTTTGTTTCACTTCTAATTCACATAATGGATGAGGACTTAAATACAATCCATGGCAAATTAGTACCTAGGAGATTGCATTATTTATATATTTATATATTTATTTATTCAATTTATTCTTTTTAGTTTGATTGCTACGCACCATCTTTGTAACACCTATGTGTACTGTACTGTATTAAGGCAATTAAAAAGCACTTAGGGTCGAAAATGCAAGGGAAGACTAATAATTGACTTACAGTGTATTCCTATCTGTATACTCAGAAGTAAGCCCTGCTGAGTTCAATAGAACTTCCTCCCAGGTAAGTGTGCGAAGGGTTGCAGCCTGCGCTGATCTTAGTGGTACTAATTTTTTTGCCTATCCAGATTGATATTTAAATAAACAAAATATGGGGTTGATTGCCAGCTAATTAAAAATAATTGGTGGGTGGGGAATAAAGAATTTCCACTTTATCAAAAATGCACCTTGAGGTTACATGGCAGATACAATTTCCCAATCAGAAAGCACAGACACCTCTAATTATATTAAAAGTATTTAATGGCTGTAGAAGCTTAATTTGGGGAGAATGGAATATGATGGATTTTTCCTGACCTGAGAAATTTCCCCCAAAATGGCATTTCTGAAAGAACATGCGTCTTCTATGAGGGTAGATTTTTTGATGGGGTTTCAAAATGTAAAACCAGGGCAGGCTCAAGACACTTTGTCCATTGAGGCAACCACAAAATCATTTGCTCCCCACCATAGAGGAAGGGGTGTGTGTGAAGTTGCACATCAGGAATAGGATGGAAATAAAGATCTAGAATCATAGAATCATAGAATCATAGAGTTGGAAGAGACCACAAGGGCCATCGAGTCCAACCCCCTGCCAAGCAGGAAACACCATCAGAGCACTCCTGACATATGGTTGTCAAGCCTCTGCTTAAAGATCTCCAAAGAAGGAGACTCCATCACACTCCTTGGCAGCAAATTGCACTGTCGAACAGCTCTTACTGTCAGGAAGTTCTTCCTAATGTTTAGGTGGAATCTTTTTTCTTGTAGTTTGGAACCATTGCTCCGTGTCCGCTTCTCTGGAGCAGCAGAAAACAACATTTCTCCCTCCTCTATGTGACATCCTTTTATATATTTGAACATGGCTATCATATCACCCCTTAACCTCCTCTTCTCCAGGCTAAACATGCCCAGCTCCCTTAGCCGTTCTTCATAAGGCATCGTTTCCAGGCCTTTGACCATTTTGGTTGCCCTCCTCTGGACACGTTCCAGTTTGTCAGTGTCCTTCTTGAACTGTGGTGCCCAGAACTGGACACAGTACTCCAGGTGAGGTCTGACTAGAGCATAATACAGTCGCACTATTACTTCCCTTGATCTAGATGCAATACTCCTATTGATGCAGCCCAGAATTGCATTGGCTTTTTTAGCTGCCGCGTCACACTGTTGGCTCATGTCAAGTTTGTGGTCAACCAAGACTCCTAGATCCTTTTCACATGTACTGCTCTCAAGCCAGGTGTCACCCATCTTGTATTTGTGCCTCTCATTTTTTTTTGCCCAAGTGCAATACTTTACATTTCTCCCTGTTAAAATTCATCTTGTTTGTTTTGGCCCAGTTCTCTAATCTGTCAAGGTCGTTTTGAAGTGTGATCCTGTCCTCTGGGGTGTTAGCCACCCCTCCCAGTTTGGTGTCATCTGCAAATTTGATCAGGATGCCCTTGAGTCCATCATCCAAGTCGTTGATAAAGATGTTGAATAAGACGGGGCCCAAGACAGAACCCTGTGGCACCCCACTAGTCACTCTTCTCCAGGATGAAGAGGAACCATTGATGAGCACCCTTTGGGTTCGGTCAGACAGCCAGTTACAAATCCACTGAGTGGTAGCATAGTCAAGTCCGCATTTTACCAGCTTCTTTACAAGAATATCATGGGGCACCTTGTCAAATGCCTTGCTGAAATCAAGGTAGGCTACATCCACTGCGTTCCCTTCATCTACCAGGCTTGTAATTCTGTCAAAAAACGAGATCAGGTTAGTCTGACATGACTTATTTTTCAGAAATCCATGCTGACTATTGGTGATCACAGTATTCCTTTCTAGGTGTTCACAGACTGTTTGCTTAATGATCTGCTCCAGAATCTTCCCTGGTATTGATGTCAGACTGACTGGGTGGTAATTATTTGGGTCCTCTCTTTTCCCCTTTTTGAAAATAGGGACAACATTTGCCCTCCTCCAGTCTGCCGGGACTTCGCCTGTTCTCCAGGAATTCTTAAAGGTGCCTGCCAGTGGTTCTGAGATCACATCTGCCAGTTCTTTTAATACTCTTGGATGCAGTTCATCTGGCCCTGGAGACTTGAATACATCTAAACTAGCCAAGTATTCTTGTACTATCTCCTTAGTTATTCTGGGCTGTGTTTCCTCTGCTGAATCATTTGCTCCAAATTCTTCAGGTCGGGCATTGTTTTCTTTATTGGAGAAGACTGAGGCAAAGAAGGCATTGAGGAGTTCAGCCCTTTCTGTGTCCCCTGTTTGCATTTCACCATCTTCTCCTCTGAGTGACCCCACTGTTTCTTTCTTCTTCCTTTTGCTACGAACATACCCATAAAAGCCTTTTTTGTTGCTTTTAACCTCTCTAGCAAGCCTGAGTTCATTCTGTGCTTTAGCTTTTCTGACTTTGTGTCTACACGTGCTGGCTATTTGTTTGAATTCCTCTTTGGTGGTTTCCCCCCTTTTCCATTTTTTGTACACATCCTTTTTTAATCTTAACTCAGTTAAAAGTTCTTTAGATAGCCACCCTGGCTTCTTTAGGCACCTTCCATGTTTCCGTCTCATTGGTATTGCCTGAAGTTGTGCTTTTACTATCTCCCTCTTAACAAACTCCCAGCCATCATGAACTCCCTTTCCTTTTAGTATTACTGTCCATGGGATCTCACCCAGCACTTCCCTAAGTTTTATGAAGTCGGCTTTCTTAAAGTCAAGAAATTGAGTCCTAGTATGCTTGGCTGCTCCTTTCCGCTGTATAGTAAACTTCAGAAGAGCATGATCACTCGCGCCTAATGATCCTTCCACTTCTACCCCACTAACCAGGTCATCAACATAGGTTAGGACCAGATCTAAAATGGCTGTTCCTTTTGTTGCTTCTCTCACTTTCTGGACAACGAAGTTGTCTGCAAGGCCAGTGAGGAATCTGTTTGACCTTATGCTCTTGGCTGAGTTTGACATCCAGCAAATATCCGGGTAATTGAAGTCCCCCATTACTACTATCTCCCTTCCTTTTGCATGCTTGGCCATCTGTTCCAGGAAGGCATCCTCTATGTCCTTCGTTTGGCTTGGGGATCTATAGTAAACTCCCACAATGTCCCTGTTATTATTCTCTCCCTTAATTTTGACCCAAATGCTCTCACTTTGGCTTTGAGGTTCTAAATCTTGGATCTCTTCACAGGTATACACATCCCTGACGTATAACGCCACTCCTCCTCCTTTCTTGTCTGGTCTGTTTCTCTGAAATAGATTGTATCCCTCCATTATTACATTCCAGTCGTGGGACTTATCCCACCAGGTTTCAGTGATGCCTATTATGTCATATTTAGTTTGCTGTACCAAGAGCTCAAGCTCATCTTGTTTATTACCCATGCTTTGCGCATTAGTGTACAGACATTGAAGTCCATTAATCATTCCCCCGTGTCTCTTATTTAAGGATTTTTTCCTCCCACCACTAGGTCTGTGTGCTGTTTGCTCCATTTGGTCTATGACATTTGGATGATCATCTTCATCAATTGATAGACTCCTACCTTCAGGAGCACTGTCTCCCTCCCCCACGTTAGTCAGTTTAAAGCCCTCCTGATGAGGTTTCTGAGATTTTTGGCAAAAACATTCCTCCCAACCGTTGTGAGGTGCAGCCCATCGCTTGCCAGAAGTCCATCTTCAAGAAACTGCAGTCCATGATCTAAGAATCCAAACCGTTCCTGTTTACACCATTTGCGAAGCCAGCTGTTCACTTCCACTATTTTTCCCTCTCTCCCTGGGCCACGTCGTTCAACTGGGAGGACAGATGAGATGACAATTTGTGCATTTAATTGCTTCAATTTCCTGCCCAGAGCCTCATAGTCTCTTTTGATCTTCTGGAGGTTATTGCTTGCAGTGTCATTGGTTCCCACATGAACCAAGAGGAAGGGGTATTTGTCAGTGGGTTTTATGATTCCTTGCAGTCATTCAGTTACATCTTGGATCTTAGCCCCGGGGAGACAGCACACTTCCCGAGACATCTTGTCAGGCCCACAGATCACTGCTTCTGTTCCCCTCAGTAGGGAATCCCCTATCACCACTACACGCCTCCTCTTAGGTTTGGTCGGGGTTCTTCCATGAGCTGTCCGTTCCAAGGTCGCCTGCACATTCCCTGAGGACTGACTTTGCTGCTCGTCTTCATATACCTGATCGACTGTAACGAGGGAGAGATCCTCAAATGGAGTCTGCTCTTCGTCTTCCATGCTAGGGGAGAGGACCTCAAAGCGATTGTGTATTTCTAAACAATCAGAGCGAACCCTGGGCCTCCTACTTCTTTGCGTCACGTTTCTCCATATATCTGGCTCCTGTGTTGGTGAACTAGCCTCCTTCTCAGGGGAGTCCCCTGTCTCCTCCTTGGTGGAGATGGTGTGCTCTGTTGCTTCCAAGAAGAGCTCCAGCTCTCTAATTCTTTGGAGCGTAGCCACACGTTCCTCCAGTTGCTGGACTTTGTCTTTTAAGAGGGCAATCAACATGCAATTGCTGCAGGTAAAGCTGCCTGCAACCTTTGGCAAGATGGCAAACATTGTGCAGGAACCACAGGCGACTGCAGCTGTTCCCTCACTCTCCATCTTGAGAACGTGTCGTTGGGGCTGGCCACAGCGGTCCTCCATCATAAGAAGCGTGCAGACAGGAGAAATAACTCCCCCCAAAAAAACCCTAGGTCTCCCCCAACAAACGTTTGAGACTAGCTCCCCTAAATCTAAAGATGGATCAAACTAATCAGCCACAAGAAACACACACACAAGAAACACCTTTTTCCTCCTTCAGCTCCTTCTTCAGCTGCTACATTGGGATCTGCTGCCCCTGTGAATCCTACCACCTGAGGCGGTTGCCTCATCTTGCCACAAGGGTGGGCTGGCCCTGTGTAGCTATTAGGGCAGAAGCTCCACATGATATGAGGTGGGTCACAATTGCTGCAACACCCTCCTGGCCATGGCAGTGCTCCCACACACTGGAATTGTGGAGGGGGTGCGCGGGGACAGATGTAAAGGTGGAGGAAGCATTGGGTGGTGGCATTGGGTGCGCACCAACGCAGTGATCCTCCCACCCTCACTGCTGCTGTTTTTCATGTCATTCCTACTGATGGGACCATATATCTCAGCCTAGAAAGTGTTCTACAAATGTTGGGGCCCAGCTGAAAAGGCCCTATCCCTTGTGCTGATGGGCCTAACACTGCTGTCACTGGCAGACACACAAATAGGGCTTCTGAGGCTGATCTCAAAGTGTAGGCAGGTACTCTGTACACAGTAGCATCAGACATTCACACAGGTCCGTTCCTGGGCAGCATCAGCGGTCAAATCTATGGTCAACAAAACTGCCCACAGCAAGACTAGAACTAAAGGCCCAGTGAGCTGTGAGAGGAGGAAAACTATGGAAGACACTTCACAGGACTCTAACTTTAGTCCATCTTTAGCTCAAAGAGGCAATATAAGAAATTTACTGTATTTTTCCATGCATAAGATGATGCTTTTTGCTAAAAAAAAATTAGGCAAAAATTGGGTGTCATCTTATACATGGATAGTGAATGCAGAGGGGGGATGTGCGATTAATGGCTGCAGCAAGCAGGAGATTGACAGCGGCGATTGAGTGGCCAAACAACTTAATTTCTTAATTTTGGGTTTAAAAAAATAGGAGTCGTCATATACATGGGGATGTCTTATACACAAAAAAATATGGTAGTTTGAGATTATGGCTTCTATCCAATTAAATTCTAGACAGAGTAGACCCACTGAAATGAACAAACCTAAGTTCGTCATCTCTATTAGCTTCAGTGGGTCTACTCTGAGTAGCATTAGCATTACATAGCACCCTATACTTGTAATGTTGCAACTGAGGCCAGTCAAGAAGAAAACTAGATGACAGCCATTTGGCATTGCCATCCAAGGAGCCCATATAGCTAAAGGCGTTGTTGACATTATTCATGTATAAAAGCAGTAACAGAGAAGATTCTTGTTCAAAAGCTTGATATAAGCAAGTTGGGACCCATACTTTCCCTAAGTTTATGGTTTCCCGACTAAAACAAGTCAATCATGTATGTTAAGGGCAAGTTTAAAATGCAACATTCAAATCATTAACCCCAACACATATGGATGTCTTGAAGATAGTGATGAAATAATAATAATAATAATAATAATAATAATAATAATAATAATAATTTATTATTTATACCCCGCCCATCTGGCTGGGCCTCCCCAGCCACTCTGGGCGGCTTCCATAGAAACCAAAAATACAGTAAAATATCACACGTTAAAAACTTCCCTGAACAGGGCTGCCTTAAGATGTCTTCTGAATGTCAGGTAGTTGTTTATCGCTTTGACATCTGCTGGAAGGGCGTTCCACAGGGCGGGCGCCACTACCGAGAAGGCCCTCTGCCTGGTTCCCTGTAGCTTTGCTTCTCGCAATGAGGGAACCACCAGAAGGCCCTCGGCACTGGACCTCAGCGTCCGGGCAGAACGATGGGGGTGGAGACGCTCCTTCAGGTATACTGGACCGAGGCCGTTTAGGGCTTTAAAGGTCAGCACCAACACTTTGAATTGTGCTCGGAAACGTACTGGGAGCCAATGTAGGTCTTTCAAGACCGGTGTTATATGGTCTTGGCGGCTGCCCCCAGTCACCAGTCTAGCTGCCGCATTCTGGATTAGTTGTAGTTTCCGAGTCACCTTCAAAGGTAGCCCCACGTAGAGTGCATTGCAGTAGTCCAAGTGGGAGATAACCAGAGCATGCACCACTCTGGTGAGACAGTCCGCAGGCAGATAGGGTCTCAGCCTACGTACCAGATGGACCTGGTAAACAGCTGCCCTGGACACAGATTTGACCTGTGCCTCCATGGACAGCTGTGAGTCCAAAATGACTCCCAGGCTGCGCACCTGGTCCTTCAGGGGCACAGTTACCCCATTCAGGACCAGGGAATCCTCCACACCTGCCCTCCTCCTGTCCCCCAAAAACAGTACTTCTCTCTTGTCAGGATTCAACCTCAATCTGTTAGCCGCCATTCATCCCCCAACCGCCTTCAGACACTCACACAGGACCTTCACCGCCTTCACTGGTTCTGATTTAAAAGAGAGGTAGAGCTGGGTATCATCCGCATACTGATGAACACCCAGCCCAAACCTCCTGATGATCTCTCCCAGTGGCTGCATGTAAATGTTGAAAAGCATGGGGGAGAGGACAGAACCCTGAGGCACCCCACAAGTGAGAGCCCAGTGGTCTGAACACTCATCCCCCCCCCACTTTCTGAACACGGCCCAGGAGGAAGGAGCGGAACCACTGTATGACAGTGCCCCCAGCTCCCAGCCCCTCAAGACAGTCCAGAAGGATGTTATGGTCGATGGTATCAAACGCCGCTGAGAGATCCAGCAGAACTAGGAAACAGCTCTCACCTTTGTCCCTAGCCCACCGGAGATCATCAACCAGTGCGACCAAGGCAGTTTCAATCCCACGATGAGGCCTGAATCCCGACTGGAACGGATCCAAATGGTCCGCTTCTTCCAGGCGTGCCTGGAGTTGTTCAGCAACCGCTCGCTCAATCACCTTGCCCAAGAATGGAAGATTTGAGACTGGGTGATAGTTGGCCATTGTGGCCGCATCTAAAGATGGTTTTTTAAGAAGCGGTTTAATAACTGCCTCTTTCAGCGGGTCTGGGAAGGCTCCCTCACGGAGGGAAGCATTCACCACCCCACGAAGCCCATCGCCCAGTCCTTCCCGTCTAGCTTTTATAAGCCAGGTTGGGCAAGGATCCAGGAGACAGGTGGTTGGTTTCACTCATCCAAGCAGCCTGTCCACATCCTCGGAGGTAACAGATTGGAATTGATCCCACTCAACTTGACTAGACAGAACTCTAGCACTCTCCCGCCCCGGCCCTGCTCCCACGGTGGAGTCTACTCCTTCCCGAATCTGAGCGATTTTATCTGCAAAAAACTTTGCAAAATCATTGTAGGAGAACATGTGGCCCGTACTGGGCCCCGATGTTGCAGGTGGTTCCGCTAAATTGTGAAATCAAATGCGCTTGCATTTGAATATTGATATATACACCATGTCCCAAATCTGCCATTGGGAACAGGGAAAAGTGAAAGGATGTTTTCTGTGTTATCTGTGGGGTGTTAGACTAGCCAACGAAAGAGGATGCATAAGTCAGCGGTGTTACTATCTTCCTAGCAATCCAATGGCAAATACATGTGGAAAGCCATTTCACAAAAATCTGGTGCAATGTCTACGCACATCCATCACTGCCATTTGGACCTTTGTTTGCCTTGTGTCAAAATGTCACTTTGAAATGGCACATGCCATTTTGTCTTGTGCTCCTTATGCAATTACTGAAGAGCAGGCAGCACAAGACCAGATCCAGACTGAGGTTTTCTTTCCAGGCCTTTTTCTTTCCATAGAGTTGCAACCACTTTTGTGGTGCAATCCAGCCCTCCGATTAGCTGTGGAAGTGCAAACAAAGATCCCTGGGCAAAAGCAGCAGGACAAAGCTGCCCAGTGACATCCCAATTGTCACTTCAAACAACTGCTCCAGTGCTGCCTGCCATGCATTTTCCTCAGGGCAGAATTTGCACCAATGCCAGAAGGAGGGAGGAGTGCAAGGCTGCTCTTTGATACAATGCTTCATGTACACACTAAGATTATATCACAGAGGGATATAAATCAGTGTTGTGCATACAGTCCTCATGAAATAAATTTTTCATTTGCAGGTACTGGACTACACACACACACACACACACACACACACACACACTTAAAATTAGCAATCCTGGAAATTCAAACCCAATTTCCTCTTTTATCTGCTTTTTACCAGCAACATGTTAACTGCTGCCAGCATTGCTGCTAATTTTAACAGTTACATTTACAGTTTTAAGTGGTTTTTATGATAACCAGCTACAGTAAGGGGATGGGCTTCCTACCTCTCTCTTTCTCTCTTTTAAAAAAGAAAACACTTTAAAGTCTGAAGAATTATTCCTGCTCCTTATTCAGCCAATTTCTGTAGTACTTTACTGTTAACAATTTCCCCCCAATTAGCCAGGGAGAAAGTAACAATGTTTAGACACTGTTCTTAGGCGGTTTCATTTGTATATTGAAATATCATTTTATAAAACTTTCCTTAACATTAACAAGAAAAAAGTAATACCCAATTACATTTACAGTGTAAGCTATTAAACTGATTTATAGCTGGTTAGTTAATTTACTGCATCTGACATTGCATCCAGCTGCCTGTAATTTAACTTTTATAGTGGAGGTTTCTATATTCTGTTTCTTTCTCTTGAGTTTTTCCGTTGCAGAGTGTTTACAAATGTTGTATACCGTAGAAAGAATTAAAAGACTGTTATAGATACTGACTTTTAATAAAATGTTTATCGTGGATTTCTTTGAAATCCACTCAATGCCAGAAGGTTATTTCTCGACATTTACAAATAGTTTTAAAAGCCCATTTCTATACTCAGGCATGGTTAACACTGCATTAGATCAGGCTACAAATGTGTAGCATACTTATTTAGGACCACACATGACAAAGCCCTCATAATTCTGTAAGAATTACATGAAGGGAAATCAATCCTTCTCAAATTAGGGGGAAAGGCAGTGTACGTTTCTGTGGGACATATTGTTTTATAAGAATTCAAAGGCTGCAATCCTGGCTGTATGGAAATCAGAATTCCCCATAACTCTTTGTACTCGATAGGGGACACAACAACAAAAAAGGGTATTGTGCCTTACCTTTGTACCAAGATATTTCTCTATTAAAGTTATCATTTTGAAGTTGTAAGCATTGCAGATGCAATGCCTGTATTTAATGTTTTTTAACTAAATGCCACCAGAGTAGGGTGTTAGTCTGCTGCAGCAGAATAAAGGAAGAACCATATGAAACCTTAAAACACTAATGCAGCTGTTATTTCCAAGACTGTGTAGGTGTTTATGCAGTTTAAATATTAGAAATGCACTACATAAATTCTTACCTGGGACTCAGGTGGCGCTGTGGGTTAAAGCCTCAGCGCCTAGGGCTTGCCAATCGAAAGGTCGGCGGTTCGAATCCCTGCGGCGGGGTGCGCTCCCGCTGCTCGGTCCCAGCGCCTGCCAACCTAGCAGTTCGAAAGCACCTCCGGGTGCAAGTAGATAAATAGGGACCGCTTACCAGCGGGAAGGTAAACGGCGTTTCCGTGTGTGGCTCTGGCTCTGGCTCTGGCTCTGGCCAGAGCAGCGATGTCACGCTGGCCACGTGACCCGGAAGTGTCTCCGGACAGCGCTGGCCCCTGGCCTCTTAAGTGAGATGGGCGCACAACCCCAGAGTCTGTCAAGACTGGCCCGTACGGGCAGGGGTACCTTTACCTTTACCTTTACATAAATTCTTCTCGTTTTCCTTCTCTTCAGTTTTCATAAGCTTCGCCAGATGCACACAGTGGCCAGTGAAAACAGTTTTTGTTTTTATTGGAAATATAATATGAATATATTAGTAGGATTTATACCATTATGAAAAAGGTTTGGACATGTTTTCAGGAGCTTGGAGGTATTTCCCCAATCATGTAGCATCCTGATTTAATCTATTTAAACATTCAAAATGTGAGTAATATAATTCATGTCATGCGGACTCAGCTGAAACTTACACATAGATCAGGGATGGGAAATGTGTTGGACTGCAGCTCAACATATCCTTGACCATCGGCCATGCTGTCTGGGGTGGATGTAACCCAACAACATCTGGGAGGGGGGGACATGTTCCTCATCCCTGCCACTCTGAACCTTCAAAGGCTGCTTTCACAACAGAGCCTCAAAACAGGCTATTAAATTTCCCATGTTTTTGTGCAATGGCCACTTTTAGCATATTCCTTTTGTAATGATCTTAGGAATATCATGCTAACCATTTTTCAGTGTAGGAAAGCCATGTAGAAGGCTGCAGATAATATGATTTTCTATAACAAGGTGGGGTACCTGTGGACCTTGTTGGACCACCTTTCCCATAATTGGCTATGTGAGCTAGGGTTGAGGGGAGTCGGAGTCTAACAACATCTGGATGGCCAACAATTGACCATCCCTGATCTACCATACAAACATGAATAGAGGTGGTTGCTACTTCAGATCATAGGAATGAAGGAGATATGTCCACTTCCATAGGCTCATAGGAGCGAGGGGGATGTGTCCAGATTCAGTAGCCATATTTCTAGAGATTAACATTTGAATTAAAACTATCCTCTCTCAAGGTGATTAACCACATCTGAACATTTTTTAAAAAGGAAAAGAAAAAGAAAAAAACTTGTGGAACTGATTGCAGAGTCCCAACAATAGTTTTATATATATATATATATATATATATATATATATATATATATATACACTTTCACTGAGATTGTCACATCTTCCCTTCCATGGTACACACTACACTGCTAACTACACCACAAACAATGCTGCTCAGTATTTAGATGAACCCACTTGCATGCAACAGTTCACCAGACAAGATGGGGGGGGGGAAACAAACCCAAACCTACCTGCCCACCCCCCTCCCCAGCTTCTTTGTCAGTGCCGCATACCATTGTTCCTGTTTAACAATAGCTTCAAGTTAATAAAATCCAATTAAAGACCAGAGGAAGCAGATTGTAATGGTTCACATACAATGTCTATTTGTGAATGATTAGCATAAAGGACATTAATGTGCAAGAAGGATTTCCAAAGAATGTGTCCTAGGTTGCTAATATACATAATGAACAATCAAACCTAACTCTTAGACATATTGAAGGCTATTATCTCTCTTTTTAGATTGTTGCCGCATAGCTTGTCCATTATATGAGAACATTGGCTGCTGTCCCACAGAAAATCTGAAATAAAGATGAGCACTTTATTTAGAGTACAGGCATTTCCTCGAACCGCCCTGACCCCGTGAGCTGAGAGGGGTCATTACTGTTGACTACTTGGCAGCAGTTGGACCATTGTGAAGATATAGCTCATAACATCCATTGTATATTCGCTTCTCTTTTGCACTCTCCAGTTATTAACTATTGTGGAATTGATTAAACCTGTTGGCTGGGAGCAAGTCTGGCTGGTGCATTGCCATAAGTGGGGCACGGGGTGTGTGGGGGAGCCTTGAAAACACGGCATGGTACAATAGGAGGAATGAGATTAGCATAAGGAAAACATGATGCGATGACCCTAAGGATGGGCAAATCTGTTAATTTGGTTTCTCATTTTTTCAATCTCCACTTCTCCACATTTCCGCAGCAATTTGTGATTTTTTTTGTTTTTTGGGGAGGAGAGAATCCTCATGAACATTCATCAGCATTTTTCTGAAAATTTGCAAAGCAATTTCCCCACAATATAATGCATTTCATATATCGTTTTCACGAGGAGAGGCATTTTCATGCACACCTTAACCTACTACATGCATTTTTGCACACATTACTTGGCTGCAGAACTGCATTGCAAAATTCAGAGCAGTGCGCATTTCAAATGAGGGTTTGATTTCTCTAAGTGTGAATTTCGTGGGCTCACCCTTAAATCCAAACTTAAATGAAATTCTCACCATCCCTAGGCTACTGTAGTTAAGCACATCATGTGCAACCTGAGCTATTAGCAAATTGCAATTGCATTCTGACAACTAAACTCAGGGTGCCCTTACAGTAGTACCTCGGGTTAAGAACTTAATTCATTCTGGAGGTTCGTTCTTAACCTGAAACTGTTCTTAGCCTGAGGTACCACTTCAGCTAATGGGGCCTCCCACTGCTGCCGTGCCACCGCCACACTATTTCTGTTCTCATCCTGAAGCAAGTTCTTAACCTGAGGCACTATTTCTGGGTTAGCAGAGTCTATAACCTGAGGCGTCTGTAATCCGAGGTACCACTGTATTTGGGAGTAAGCCTCTAAGTTAGGATTTCCCAAACTTGGGTCTCCAGCTGTTTTTGTAGTACAGTTTCCATCATCCTTGGCCACTAGTCCTGCTAGCTAGGGATGATGGGAACCCTGCTCTAAGTAGACACAATGAAGCTTGCACTGTAAATTATTAGATTTTTAATGGGTGCATGGGTATATAATTCCTGGAATTTATCTTTGCTGATGGGCTGCTAATATGCTTGCCAAGATATAATAGCATTATTAAGATGCCTGTGCAGAAATGACAACATATGTTTAGATACATGCACTCTAGTTCAGCTCATGAGACAAACTATGAATTTAAGCATTACGTAAGGCTGGATGAATTGTGTGCTATAAGATGCTGTGCAGTGAAAAAGTCACACACAGAATCCATTTATAACATATATAGATATCATTTCATTTTCCCATGTTAAAGAACTCAAATAATATATTTGACGCATTCAAGGTTAAGGTCACTAGTATCAGGACTATCTCATACACAATGCAATAAAAAGTCTGGCTTGGTATACAGCATATAATTCCCTGTTCAAGATTTTCCAGATTCTAATTCCTATTCCATATTGGCAAGTGGTCCTGATTATAAGGGTAGGTTTCAAATTTCAAATTTCAGCAGTGTTTGAATCTAGAAAGTAAAAGAAAATGTTATTGATGCAGTTGAACCGTTTTGTGCATTGACGATAGGTCCTTACAACCGGTAAAGCTTGCATTAGGTTTATGTGCATAGACCAAGAATGCACAGGGTTTACATTTGACCATTGGATATTTTTAAAAAACAAATCACATCAATTAAGGTAATCTAAACCTTTCTTAGGTCTTCTCTTGCTGTAAGGCCTGAAATCAGAAATTGTGATGGCAATTTAATGACCTTGAGTTTAAACATTCAACAAGGATACTCTTTAGGTCACAGCATGAATGAAAACAAATAAAGCCATTGATACACTTCCTCTATCATGGGGCATACAGCCTTCCTCATTCTGTGGCTCTGTGGGTGTTTGCTGGTCCTTGGCAGTGGAAGACACTTCTTTGCATTCTCAGACTCAGTGGTTGTCACCTATAGTGAAGTGAATGGCTAATAAAGTGGGACAGCATTGAGATCTTAACTAGTTTCTCCATCTTTGTTTATATCTAGGTCTTGCTGACTTGTTTGATTCAAAAGCAAAGCAGTGTTGTCAGGGACTCAGCGGGAGCGCAGGGAGGAGAGGAGATGGAAAGCGAGGGGGAGCAATCCGAGGGCAGCGTAGGAGAATATGACAGCAGCTCGATAGATTCCATGAGCCTCTCCAGCGAATCGGAAGATTCACAGAAGGGGGCGCCGATGGGCAGGACAAGGGGCGACCCAAGGGGGACACCCCAGAAGCAAGGGGCCAGCGGGGACTCCCAGAGCAGCAGTTGCAAATCAGGACCAGCTTCCCCACCAGAGCGTAGTGGGGGGGAGGAGTCCCAGGTGTCAGAGCCCACATATGCACCACCAGCGAGAGAAGATGAGTCAGGGTGGACCACGCCTCCATCGGAGAGCGAGTTAACGGTTAAGAGGAAAGTTGCAGGCTGGGCGCGCGCGCCAAGTTCAAAGGTACAGGCGAGCGGCACAGAAGGTAGCCCGGATAGGGAACCAGGTCCTAAAGCCCGCCGGAAGGAGGGGCAAGAATCGTCAGGGTCAGCGTCAGAGGAGTCCAGGAAGGATGAGACCCTAGCGGGCAGGAGGGCCCAGAGGAGAAAGGAATTTAGGAAGAGGTGGAGCAAAGCGAGAGTCTTAAACTGGTGTGGAGGGGGAGGAGACTCAGACAGGACTTCGCCGGTCTAAGGTCGAGACGTAGAGCTGCACGCTGCGGCTTTAAAATGGAGACTGAATCTCAATAAAGACTTTTGTACATAACTACAGCCTAGCGTTGGTCCTCTGTGAGCTGGGACCTGGAGGCAGCTCTGACAGTAAGTCCTGTCTCTAATTTCAAAGAACCTCGCAACGTGAGAGGACGCAGCGAGGGGCGAAGATTGGTGCTTCGCGAGCTCACAAAAGCAGCACAAGATGACTACAGAAGAACGACTGGCAGCTTTGCAAGAAGCAGTGGTACAACTTAACGCAGAAATACGAGCGGCAAGGAGGAGAGAAGAGGAATCAGATGCTGTCTGCAAGGATCTGCAAAACAGGTTGGAAATGTTGACTAAACAGGGGCCACCGGCAGCCAAATCCGAAGGGATCGGGCTCGGGAAGAGAGGGGGGAGCCTGGTGTCGCATTTCGATGGGAGTCTGCAGCAATATCCTAACTTCAGAGCAGACGTAGTTTTTGCGCTAAAGTTGCTGGAGAAGGACTTTAGAGATGAGCAGGAGAAAGTAGGCTTCATACTAACGCATCTCCATGGAGAAGCTAAAGCGTGGTTGCGCAATCTGTGGAGAGATAATGATCCAGCCCTCCAAAACGCAAAAGCCTTCATTAAGGCGATGGACGCTTGTTTTTTATCAGAGATAGATGTGGATGTCGCTAGAAGAGAGATTCACGGTCTGAAACAAGGCAGAGCCACTGTAAGGCAATATCATTCCCGCTTTTTTGCATTGGTCAACGCGCTGGGATGGGAAAAGGACTCAGCGTCCGTCAGGGACCTGTTCTGGGAGGGGCTCAACGGGGCTGTGAAAGACAAAATCGCAAGGGGGGAGAGGCCACGGAGCACTCAAGAAGTGGTCCAGAAGGCGCTGACGATTGGGGTGCGGCTGGAAGAACGTCCCTGGAGCAAAGATGAAGGGCGTTGGGGACGCACGCCAGCAAGGGCACCTCCTTTCTTTCCCAGAGACTCAGCGCGCGCTCAATCCACGCCTCCACTGGGAGGGGGAGAGGAGCCGATGGAGATAGGTGGTGCCAAGGCTCAGTCAGCGACCAGAGCCCTCACACCAGGAGCAGCCAAGGTGAAGCCTCCTAGAGGGAACAGGAAGTGTTACATCTGCGAAAGTGCTCAGCATATGGCAAAAGAGTGCCCCCAGAGGCTCCACAAGCACAATGCAGCCTCAGCAAAAGTAACAGAAGCAGCTCAGCAGAGGGAACCGCAGCAGGGAAACGACGAAGTCTGGCTGGAAGCAGAGCCGCTGGGGCCCAGCCAGACGAATCAGTAAAGCAGTCCCCAGGAATCTTACAGCCCACAGACCCCCTCCCGCCCAAACCAGTGGTGCAGCTCACCGCAACACTCCAGCTTCCCAATGGGCTCACCATGGAAGTGCCTATTACCATTGACTCTGGTAGCAATGCAGACTTTATGGGGGTGGATTTCATCAAGCAACATAGCATAGCGCTCCTGCCTGCCACGATGCCCCTGAAAGTAGTGACAGTCGATGGAAGAGAATTGCTGGGGGGACAGGTGGTACAGCAAACGCCGCCAATGGTGATGCGCATTGGAAATCACCGCGAAGTCATCAGCTTCAACGTCACCCAACTGTCAGACACGCCCATAGTGTTGGGCATGAGCTGGTTGGACAGGCACAGCCCGGCATTGGCATGGTACCAGCGTAAATTGACCTTCTGCTCCTCCTACTGCGCAGAACATTGCATCATGACTAACCAGGAGGACGAGGGGCAAGAGGATGACCCACAGCTACAACTGGGCATGCTGCAAGCGGTACCCGACAAGTACAAGGCGTTTTTGGAGGTCTTCTGCGAGAAGGAAGCGGACAAGCTGCCTCCCCACAGACCCTACGACTGCAAGATTGACCTCCTGCCGGGGGCAACGCTGCCGACCGGAAAACTGTACTCCATGTCTGAAGACGAACTGCAAGAGCTCAGGGAGTTCATAGATCACAATTTGAAGCGGGGATTCATCCGAGAATCCAAAGCAGTGGGGGGCAGTCCTGTGTTCTTTGTGAAGAAGAAGGACACGCCCCAGAAGAGGCTTGTAGTTGATTTCAGAATTTTAAATTCGAAAACCAAGCCCACGGCTTTCCCGATGCCCAAGATCGACGACTTGCTCGCGACGGTGAGGAAGGGACGCATCTTCACCAAGCTGGATCTACGAGGGGCGTACAATCTTATACGCATGCGGGAGGGCGACGAGTGGAAGACGGCCATGTTCACGCCCTTGGGCACCTATGAGTATAGGGTTATGCCCTTCGGTTTACAAAATGGCTCCCACTGCTTCCAAGCATTCATGCATCACGTGTTAGCGGGGCTCCTCTACAAGAAGTGTGTCTGCTTCCTGGACGACATTCTGATCTTCTCGGAATCGCAGGAGGCTCACGAGGGAGATGTCAAGGAAGTCCTGCAAAGACTACGGGAGCACAGGCTTTACGCCAAGCTGGAGAAATGCCAGTTCGACATGACGGAGGTGGATTTCCTGGGCTACAAGCTGTCCGACAAGGGAATCGCCATGGACAGTGCCAAGGTACGATCAGTACTGGACTGGAAGAGCCCGCGCAATCGGAAGGAGGTCCAGAGGTTTGTCGGCTTTGCTAACTTTTATCGCAAGTTCATCAAGGGTTTCGCTATGCAGACGGCGGCCATCACGGACACCCTCAGCTCCAAGAAGAAGAAGTTCATCTGGACGGAGCAGGCGGAGCAGTCCTTTCAGAAACTCAAGCGTCTTTTTGCTTCCGAGGAACAACTGCTGCATGTGAACCCCAGCAAGCCCATGAGGGTGGAGACGGATGCCTCCGACAGGGCCGTGGGGGCAGTCCTGTTGCAGCGAGACCCGCAAGGGGATTGGAGGCCGTGTGCTTTCTACTCCAGGAAACTCAGCAAGTCGGAGCAGAACTACACCATCTGGGACAGAGAGTTGCTGGCCATTCATGCAGCATTCAAGGCGTGGCGGCACTTCCTCATCGGAGCCAAACACACGGTGCAAGTTCGCACGGACCATAAGAACCTGGAGTACTGGCGCACGGCGCGGTTCCTGAACCAGAGACACATCCGCTGGGCGGAGTTCTTTGCGGATTTCGACTTCAGGATAGAATATATCCCCGGAGACAACAACGTCATGGCTGATGCGCTATCCAGGAAGCCGCAGTATCTGGAGGAAGCAGCACCGGTAGCGGCCAAACACATTTTCGCACCCAAGGCGTGGGCATGCGCTTCTGCCACAGTAGACCTGGAAGCGATACGGCGCGAGCTGCGAACAGATTCCTTCGCGCGCTCCAAGATGGAGGAGGTGCGCAGCGGCACGGCAAAGGACGACGAGTTCCAGATACGCGACGGACTGCTCCTCCGCAAGGGGGCCATCTACGTACCGGGAGATGAACTCCGCGCGACAGTACTGCAACAGCTACACGACGCACCCAGCGCCGGACATTTCGGCAAGGAAAAGACAGTGGAATTAGTAGCCAGAGACTTTTGGTGGCCCAAGATGCGGGGAGAAGTCGCGGATTACGTCACGAGGTGCGACACCTGCCAAAGGGCCAAGCCAGTACACAGACCGCCGGCGGGACTGTTAGAACCGCTACAGACCCCGTCCGAACCGTGGGAGAGGGTAGCCTTGGACTTTGTCACTGACCTGCCCAGCTCGAGGGGCAAAACAGCAGTACTCGTGGTAGTCGACATGTTCACCAAGATGGCGCACTTCATTCCTTGCGCGAAGGTGGCCACAGCGGAACAGACAGCCAAGCTGTTCATAGACCACGTGTTCAAGGTGCACGGCCTGCCACGGTCTATCCTGTCCGACAGGGGGCGCCAGTTCATCTCGAGTTTCTGGCGGAAGCTGATGGGAATCCTGAACGTCAAGGTCAACCTAGCGTCGGCAAGACACCCGCAGACCAACGGACAAGCGGAGAGGGTCAACGCCGTCATGCAGCAGTACCTGAGATGTTACGCCAACCAGCAGCCCTCGACCTGGGTGGACTATCTGCCCCTGGCCGAGTTTGCCTACAACAACACACAACACGTGTCCACGGGGGTGACACCGTTTTTTGCCAACCACGGGCGACATCCCAGGACCTTCCCGGGCTTAGAGAAAGAGGGGGAGGGGGAGCCACAGGGAGCAGAGGCATTGGCAGAGGAGTTACAGGAGGTCCATGAACAGCTCCGTAGACAGTTAGACCTAGCAAAACACGTATACAAGATGCAAGCAGACAAACACAGAAGAGTGGGGGAGGACATACGGGTAGGGGACTGGGTCTGGTTAGCGGCCCAGGCAGTGCCGGCCAGATCCTTAGCTAAGAAGAAGCTAGGACACAAGCAGTTGGGCCCTTACCTAGTCGAGGCACAGATCAACCCAGTGGCTTTCCGTTTGACACTACCGGAGGGTTCCAGAATGCACCCGGTCTTTCATAGATCGGTGCTAACGCCCTACAAGGCACCTCACAGGTTTCAGGAGCCAGGAACAGCTCCCAGTCCGCTTAGAGATGCACCCATGACAGGGGGGTCGCCGAGGGCGGGGCCACTCAACGAGGTGACGGAGATTTTGGACTCGAGATGGGGGGAAGAGGGCGTCGAATATCTCATCGCAAGGGAAGGTGCCCCGGCCAGCGCCAACAGCTGGGTGCCGTACTATGCGGTGGAGGAGCACTACCTCAAAGACGAGTTCCACGCACTCTTCCCACACAGGCCCATGCCGGAGGATTATTTTGATGAATATCTTTTCACCCCCACACTCTCAGCCAGTACGTTTCAGGGGTTCTCCTCGGCTGAGGAGACGGTTCCAGAGACTACCTCGCCGGAGGGGTCGGTCTCAGACTTGGGTGCGGAGCGCTCTTATTGGTGGGACACTCAACCCGAGGAGGAGTGGCGCAGGAGACTGCTCAGAGGGCCCTGGCACGCAGACTACCCAGAGGAAATGGGGGAACAAGGGGGCATGGACGGGTTGGGGGAGGATCCTGGTTTCGAGCACGCCGGCAACGAGATGGAAGCGGAGGAGAGCGACGTCGATGTACCCGTCACGGACTGGCAGCATGCCAGGGGGGAAGACCGGTATCCGGCAGGCACCCCCATAGCATTGGAGCACCCGGAACCCACGCCAGAAGAGGGGGAGGGGGGAAGGGGGGGCTTCGAGGGGGGGATGGATGTCAGGGACTCAGCGGGAGCGCAGGGAGGAGAGGAGATGGAAAGCGAGGGGGAGCAATCCGAGGGCAGCGTAGGAGAATATGACAGCAGCTCGATAGATTCCATGAGCCTCTCCAGCGAATCGGAAGATTCACAGAAGGGGGCGCCGATGGGCAGGACAAGGGGCGACCCAAGGGGGACACCCCAGAAGCAAGGGGCCAGCGGGGACTCCCAGAGCAGCAGTTGCAAATCAGGACCAGCTTCCCCACCAGAGCGTAGTGGGGGGGAGGAGTCCCAGGTGTCAGAGCCCACATATGCACCACCAGCGAGAGAAGATGAGTCAGGGTGGACCACGCCTCCATCGGAGAGCGAGTTAACGGTTAAGAGGAAAGTTGCAGGCTGGGCGCGCGCGCCAAGTTCAAAGGTACAGGCGAGCGGCACAGAAGGTAGCCCGGATAGGGAACCAGGTCCTAAAGCCCGCCGGAAGGAGGGGCAAGAATCGTCAGGGTCAGCGTCAGAGGAGTCCAGGAAGGATGAGACCCTAGCGGGCAGGAGGGCCCAGAGGAGAAAGGAATTTAGGAAGAGGTGGAGCAAAGCGAGAGTCTTAAACTGGTGTGGAGGGGGAGGAGACTCAGACAGGACTTCGCCGGTCTAAGGTCGAGACGTAGAGCTGCACGCTGCGGCTTTAAAATGGAGACTGAATCTCAATAAAGACTTTTGTACATAACTACAGCCTAGCGTTGGTCCTCTGTGAGCTGGGACCTGGAGGCAGCTCTGACAAGTGTGTAAAGAATAATTGCCTCATTTCAAACTGTTCCAAACTGGAGAGGCAACTAGACGCTCTGCAACCTTAATGACTGGAAATTCAAAACAATCTTTCCTGACTTCTGGCCCCATTCCTTGGTTGAGAAGTAGATGCTTTCCATTTAATGAGCCTTCTTTAAAGTTCATAGTCCCAAGTACACATTCACCTGCATGCCTTATTGGCCCTTTTTGAGAAGCCACCTGGAGTTCTTCAGGTGCTTCAGTGCAAAGGTGGATTTCATAAATTTAGAAGTGGGGGAGATATATTAAAATCCAAGCATGGAATTACTAAGAGAGAAGTTGCATCATATGCGTATTGGTAATGCATGAAGATTAGTTTCAAGACAACAAGGGCAATCATCAAATGAGATTATATTTGGCTGAGGGTCCAGCCTAAGATTTGAGAGATCATCCTTTAGTCATCTGACTCAATGCCTTTTGGTAAGGACATAGGAAGCCATCTTCTAGCTTGGTTTTAGTTGGTTGGAAGCTGCCCAGAGTGGCTGGGGGAACCCAGTCAGATGGACAGCATATGATGATGATGATTATATTTCATATAGCCCTGTCTTCATCTGAACAGCCATATATCCAAGTGGAGAAATTCTCTCTCTCTCCCTCTCCCTCTCTCTCTCTCTCTCTCTCTCTCTCCCTCTCCCTCTCCCTCTCCCTCTCCCTCCCTCCCTCCCTCCCCTCACACACAAACAAATGGAAAAATGTGTCTCATTCCCATCATGTCCATGTTGGGACAGGTGCTTAAAAACTTCTTCATACATGATCTGGGGTTAGGAGTGAGCAACAGGCTGAACAACTTTACTGACGAGACACCCAATTGTTGTGAATTCTAAAAACAAACAAAAACAAACAAACAAACAAACAGGATTATGAGGCACTCCAAAGGGATCCTTCCATACTATGTGAGTGGGCTCTAAAATGGCAAACACCGTTCAGTGTAAGCAACTATAAAGTGATGCACATTGGGGCAAAATAATAATGATTTTCATAAACAAACACATTTCTCATAGATCAGGGGTGGAGAACCTGTGGCCCTCCAGATGTTGTTGGGATTCAGAATGGCCAATGGTGAAGGAGAATGATGGTTGTGGTCCAACAACATCCAGAACTAATCCTTGCCTTCCATCTGTGGTCCTCCAGATGTTGTTGTATTACATTTCCCATCA
Organism: Podarcis cretensis; assembly: GCF_951804945.1. Taxonomy (NCBI): domain Eukaryota; kingdom Metazoa; phylum Chordata; class Lepidosauria; order Squamata; family Lacertidae; genus Podarcis; species Podarcis cretensis. The sequence goes on from NC_137176.1 coordinate 35,982,333, forward strand.
GCTCCATGCAGAATGTCAAATGGGCAGGGGAGATGGGGGTCATAATCCAGTAACATTTGGAAAGTCAAAGTTTATCTGGCCTGCATAGTTGGCGAGAATGTAGAATATATAGCAAGAGGACTGGATAATTTCACTTGGAAAATTTGTTTCCTCTTACTGAGCAGAAATGTGGGAGATGCTCTCATTCTCAGTGATTTCTTCCTGTCAACGCCTCTCTCCTCCCTCTAAAGCGCCTTTGCTTTGGGCTCCATGCACTTTGCTTAAATGTGAATTATGTCAGATAATATTAACTGACCTAGAGTCAAAGTTTCTCAATGGGAGGTTTTGGCTCAGACTTCATTAGAAAGGCAGAATCAGCCACTGCAGGTGCAAAGGTTATCCAGTATCAAGGAATTATCTCAATTCACTCAAAAACGTACATAAATCTTCTTGCTGCTCTGGCAAAGGAGACAGTGAGAGTGGCCAAATGATTTCTTAGTTGTGGCAGAGACAGAGGGGTAGCAAGAGTGTTGTCTGTGGTGAATTCTTGAAGACTGCAATCTTGAAGACTGAGTAGAAACAATCAGAAATTGTGCCGTACCTATTCCGCCAATTATTATTATTATTATTATTATTATTATTATTATTATTATTATTAAAATACATTTCCCAAGATAATAAAAAATGAAAATATGTTCTTAATTATGTTGATGCTGCCAGTTTTCCTATGGAGTTACTTTTTGTCAGAATATACACCTGACCCTGCTGATTCCCAGAAAGCAGGCACAAGCTTCCTAAGCAAAGTGGATATGCAGGATCTTGACTTCGTGAGACAGTTTGATGTAGACTGGCTAACCCACTTTTAATGAACAAAACCACTTTTGGTTCACTTTGGCTTTCAAAGGCTGGATTCAGTAGCTTGGAATTCACTGCATTCCTCTTCTTACTACTCTCCAGCTCATTATAACCTAGTAACTTCTCTCTCCCCAACCCCCCCCCCCCAACTCCTTCAAATTGGCTAGGAAGGCATGCAAGTTTTACAACCAAAACAATCAATTTCAAACTGCCGAACCCAATCAGGGTAGGCTCAGAGTGAACCTTTTAAATTGAGTGTGAAATTGTGAGATGCAGCTCTCCTTTTCTTTCTTTTAGAAGGTGCAAGAGAAACATTTGCTTCCTCCTTTAGTAAGGAGGCATGGTTAATAGTTGTTCTGTTCCTATATAGACATTATGTGCTAACAAAACTATGCACGCCTGGTCCTGTAAGCAGGTTACAGCGGGTGGGGTGGGGTGGGGGGAAAACAAAGCAAAGGCCATCTGGCTGGATTATTTTGTATGTATAATGTCCAGATACTAATGCTTAATGCACTTGTAAATGTACGTTGTGTCTCTCCAAGGGTCTGATTTTAATTTGGGTAATATTCCCGTTAATAATAACATCTAATTACAACATCCATTAAAAGTTAGTAACATTAATTTAACAGGGGGGAAAATCTAATAGAGTTCTTAGAGTGGTACTGGCATCTTTCCATTAAATTAATGTTACAAACTTTTAAAAGGATGTCTTAAATAGACATCGTTAGTGGTGGGAATATTAAAGAAATTAAATCAGGCCTTTAATAAGAGGTGGAAGTCTATTTATGAATCCACAGAAAGGTGTCTGCTGTGCTTTTCCACCCATTTAAACCCTCCAACAGGAAGCCTAAGGCCGTGCAAATTTTGCAGCATCCAGTATTTCCTGCCAGTAAAGGTCTAACTAGCTTTGCCATTTTTGTGAGGAACGGTAGTGTGAAAATGGGATTGTTACAAGTATATGAGAGGGAGGATTCCTTTATATTGATGAATTGTTGAAGGATACAAACAGGGCAATTCAAACAATAATGGTGGAGTTGTGGATTCTTCAACCCCACTCCCTTGCATTCTTCTTTATAGGCGGAAAATGTTGTTGTTGTTTAGTCATTTAGTCGTGTCCAACTCTTCGTGACCCCATGGACCAGAGCACGCCAGGCACTTCTGTCTTCCACTACCTCCCGCAGTTTGGTCAAACTCATGCTGGTAGCTTCGAGAACACTATCCAACCATCTCGTCCTCTGTCGTCCCCTTCTCTTTGTGCCCTCCATCTTTCCCAACATCAGGGTCTTTTCCAGGGCGTCTTCTTTTCTCATGAGGTGGCCAAAGTATTGGAGCCTCAGCTTCACGATCTGTCCTTCCAGTGAGCACTCAGGGCTGATTTCCTTAAGAATGGATAGGTTTGTTCTTCTTGCAGTCCATGGGACTCTCAAGAGTCTCCGCCAGCACCATAATTCAAAAGCATCAATTCTTCAGCGATCAGCCTTCTTTATGGTCCAGCTTTCACTTCCATACATCACTACTGAGAAAACCATAGCTTTTACTATACGGACCTTTGTTGGCAAGGTGATGTCTCTACTTTTTAAGATGCTGTCTAGGTTTGTCATTGCTTTTCTCCCAAGAAACAGGCGCCTTTTAATTTCATGGCTGCTGTCACCATCTGCAGTGATCATGGAGCCCAAGAAAGTAAAATCTCTCACTGCCTCCATTTCTTCCCCTTCTATTTGCCAGGAGGTGATGGGACCAGTGGCCATGATCTTGGTTTTTTTGATGTTGAGCTTCAGACCATATTTTGCGCTCTCCTCTTTCACCCTCAATAAAAGGTTCTTTAATTCTTCCTCACTTTCTGCCATCAAGGTTGTGTCATCTGCATATCTAAGGTTGTTGATAGGCAGACAATACACGGGCTGAAATAGATAGAAAGAGAGGGACAAGGCATCATGTTGTCAGAGCCCTTTACTTTACAGGACTGGAACCCTCTCCTTTTCAAGTACACACATAAAAAGTATGTGCAGAGGAATTCTCAACACTCCTGCCAGAGTTTGGCCAAAGCCCATGCCAAGAGATCTCTGGAAGGCAGATCCATCTTAACTGGGCAAATCATTAAGGCAGGGTGGAGAACCTTGGGCTCTCCCCAGGCTATGCACCTCCCCAATTGTACCCCTTATTGGCTGTCCATAACAGGGGCTTTGTAAGGCTGGAATGTGTCCGGGATGGAAGATAGAGAAGTCAGTGTGTGTGTGTGTGTGGAAACTAGCCTGCTGTACAAATGTAACATTTACATTCATTTCTCTGTCTACTTTTGTCCCTGGTCACATCCACCAGTGGCCCCCAGAAGGTTGCCCAGAATGGAATTTGGCCCTCTGGCTGAAGGAGGTTCCCTATCTCTGCATTAAGGAACACAGGAAGCTGCCACATACCAAATCAGACTATTGATCCATATCACTCAGTATTGTTGATTCTGACCAGCATTGGCTATCCAGATTTTAAGAAAAAGAGTAATTCCCAGCTCTACCTGATTCAAACTCAGGGATTGAACCAGCAGCTTTTGGCATGCAATGTTCTCTTATCATTAAGCTATGGCCCTTGACTCTACTGTTTCCTAAGTGGCTAGATGGGAGAAGTAAATAAACTTTTCTTTCTTTCTTTCTTTCTTTCTTTCTTTCTTTCTTTCTTTCCCAACCTTCCCCTCAAAGGAGCTCAGTGCAGTAAACAACAAGTGACAAAACCAGTGGTTTTTTTTCTGGGGGTACGCGGGGGTATGCATACCCCTAAACATTTTTTGAATTGCAGTTTGGTCTCATTGAGGAGCAGTATTTCAATATGAGTTGGAAAATGAGAGTAACCCTAAACATGTTTTTTTAAGGGAAAAAAGCATTGGATAAAACATCTCAAAAACCTCTTAAAATATAATCCAGTACAGATGCAGACTGGACAATTTCTCTACTTAAAAGGCTTGTTGGAAGTGGGAGGTCATCAACAGACACCAAAAAGACAACAGAGACAGTGCCTGATATTCATATATTGTACAGAATGAACCTCTTGACAAGTTGGTATCTTCAGGAGGCCCTCACCTGCAAAGTGCAGGGATTGACTGGGTATATAAGGGGTGAGATGATCTTTCAGGTATCCTGGTTCCAGGTGGTATACCAGCACCTTGAACCTAGCCAGTTAATTCCAACAGCAGGGTAACATGTCAGTGATCTCCTGCCCCAGTGAGCAGCTGAGTTGCTGCATTCTGCACCAACTACAGCTTCCAGAGCAGCCTCAAGTGCAGTCCCATAAACAGACATTGCGGTAATCCAACCTGGAAGTTACCAGCTATCCCGGTCCAGAAGGAGCCATAACTGTCCTTACCAGCCGAAGCTGGCAAAAGTGACCCCTAGCATTTGAGGTCAAGGGACAGAGATGCAACCAGGAGTGCCCCCAGCCTCCCAGTTACGATTTAATATTTTCCCATGTATGCATTTAATAAATTATATTACTTGTGCTTGGGTGGGTGCTGCTGAGCCAAGTGTTTTAGTGGCAACCAACACAGTCCTGTGTTTGTTAACTTGCTGGTGTGAATTGTATGGGGCTTACTTCCAAGTAAGCGCACATAGGGCTGCAGACAAAGAGCAGAGGGCAGAGCAATTCCACTGGGTCAGGGGAGAGAGACTCATATGTGGTTTGAATAGTCAAATACCTGCTGGGCTTTCACCAGCACTAGGGAAAGGGTGACGGGGAGGGAACATCGACCTTCCTTTGGGAAGATTCCACCTCACAAGCAAACCCCTTGAAATAAATCACAGCAGCTCTGGCATGCGGCAGAGGAATGGGAGAGACTGGGATACTGTGCATCCACAGCCTCTCCCAGAATGTCTCCGTTTTGTCCTCCCCAGCGCTGGAAATCTGACGGCAGACAAGCACCACTACTGTTGGGTTTTCCACAGTGGGAGGCTCATAAGAACACAAGAAGAGCCTGCTGGATCAGGCCAATGGCTCATTTAATCTAGCATCCTGTTCTCACAGTGGCCAACTAATTCCCCTTGGGAAACCTGCAAGCAGGATTTGAGCACAAGAGCCCTCTCCCCTCCTGTGGTTTCCAGAAACTGGTATTCAGAAGTGTTGCTGCCTCCAACTGTGGAGCCATATCCCCTTAATAAGAGTGATAGCCCTCTTATTTAAAGCCATCCAGGTTGGTGGCCGTCAATGCCTCCTGTGGGAGCTCCATAGTTTAACTATGCACTGTGTAGTTGTGATGGCCTGGGACTTGGGCTCAAACTCGGAACCAGAGGAGGTGCAGTCTGTACCGGATCCTTTGCCTCAGGCATCTTCTGAACCAAGTCTGGGGCCTGATCCTGAAGAGTCCCAGTCTGTACAGGTTCTCCTGCAACAAACACCAGCTGGGCAGAGTCAGTGGCCTGAGCCTGCCCTGGCTCCAGATGGGGGGATTACCTTGTTGCCTTCAGCTGGGCCATCACTTACAGCTGCTCCACTACCGGTTTGGTCAGGGGAGGCTGAGGCGGCCCCTGGGTCTAGTAACCCACCGACATCTCCCAAGCTGCAGAGACTAAGGTCTGAGAGAAGGAGAGACCTCTCAGGAGGAGTGCTTGCCTTCAGGCGAAACAGGGAGGTGAGTTGCTGGGGGATAGGACCGGCTGCTATCCCGACAAAGATAAAAGGCTGTCGGACCCTGCCCCAGGTTGCGGGAGCAACACTGCTGTATGCTAGATCCTGCCTGAGATCCCGTACTTGTCCTTGCTTGGTTTCCTGCCTCGTGTCCTGCCTTGGCCCTGTCAGACTGACTCCTAGCAGAACCTTTGGATTCTGAACCGGTCCTGGACCGAGTTTCACGGGTTACCCTTGGACCCACCACAGTAGTGAAGTACTTTCTTTAATGTGTCCTGAATCTTCCAGTATCTTCAGTGGATGTCCTTGTGTCAGGCAGCAGAGGAACCAAACCCCATGGCAGGTTGCCAGGAATGGACAAGATAACAGAAAGTCCTTACCTTACCTGATTTTATTCAATATTCACAGAGAGAGGCTTGGGAATGTGGCCTCTCGGAATAATGGCGTTGCTCCGAGTGCGTCTCCACCCCCTCCCTTCATGCATCATCACTACAGGTGCTGAGATGTGCCCTCTGCCTCTGAGCTCTCTGCTCTCCTACTTTCAATGCCCGCCGGGTTCTGTGAGGGGGGGTTCTTGAATGCTTTCTAAAGACACTGTGTACATCAGCTGTCCCCCCTCTGTACTTCTTCCTCCTCCTCCCCCCATTATTTCCCAGCTTTCCCCCTCATCTTCCTCTGAGCTGTGATCTCCCTCAAACCCCGTTGTAATTCTGAATTGTCGTCTTCTTCTCTGGAAGGGTCAAGCTAGGGAAGCAGTCTCCACCATTCCTCCTCTGCCCAGTCCCTGACACCATGTTTTCTCCTGTGGGTGGACCTTTTCCTACACCGTGGACAGAGGGAATATCTGAAAAATCTGATGGCTCCTTTGACACCCTCTCAGGGATTATATAACTCCTAAATAAATAAATATTTACATTTGTGCAAGTGTGGGGGCAGGCCTCAAATTCCCAGCGACTTATCTTATCTCCTCTAACCCATTCTTTCTTTCTTTCTTTTTTTTTAAAAAAAGAATAGCAATGAAAAGGCATTTAGCTCTTCCAAAATACGGATTGCTTCAATCAATGAGGATAAGCTACCATTAATTAGTTTGATCTATGTTAATAACTTTATTTTGAAGGGATTGTGAGGAGAAATCACAGGGCTGGCAGGAGCAAGAGAGAACGGAAGGCAATTCCCCTCCTGTTCTCAATAATATATCCTGCAGGAGACCACTGGATCAGCAGTTCAATACAAGAGAGCCACCTGGAATCAATTCACCATTATTTTCACAAGAAAATTTATTTCCCTATTTGTATAAAACGAGTAAACAGGAAAACAATCTTGAAGCAGCCATCTATAAACATGAAATGTCTCTATAAATATGAATGTATAAGAAATGTTGTTCAGATAATTTCACCCCTATTCTGTGCACCAGGGACGGGGAATGTGTGGCCCACCAGGTGTTGAAATACAGCTCCCTTCATACCTGACCACTGACTATGCTGGCAGTGGCTCATGGGATTTGTAGTCCTACAAAATCAGGAGGTGGGCAGGTTCCCCACTACCCCATACACTATTTAAAAATGTCTGCCTGCCTATCTGTTAACACTATCACATCTTCAAGATCTGTGACTGGCCATGACTTCAGGTAAAAGCAGAGAGGGGATCTCCATCTTCATTCATAGGCAGTAGTCACTTACCTCTTGGTGTTCTGTACTGTATTACCCAAGGAACATTTTGATTTGCCTTCTGCAGTGGGGAAGAGACTTGTATGTGTAGCTGTTTAATGTGCAATACAGGTGCATGTGACCTATACACCTAGATCCCATCAGCACCATACATTCAAAGCACTCTTGAAACACTTTAACTGGTGGAGGTTGGTGGGGGCAGTGCCCCATTTGCCCCAATGGACACCCCCTCTACTGGCAGGGTGTAGCAGAATCAGCAATGAGTTCAGAGGCAAATGGAACCATTGGGTAACTTGACTGTCTATATGCTTCTTCTTTGACACCACTGCATTTCTGTCATATGCATGAAATAGAATAGGATGAAGGGGAAAGAGAAGAGATTTTTCTCTCAGTGGACTCCAACTCTCTTCTCACTCCTCAGAATAATGCTAGAATTGTATCAGATTAGTAATACAAGGAGTCTGTGCTGAGCAAAAGGTTTTGGGTGGGTGGGAGCATCATGGCCTGTTTCTAGGTATCTGAAGTTTCCCAAATGGGCTGGTTTTATTTCACATGAGCATTTGCCCCCCCCCCCCACAGTGAGTTGACTTTTTCCAAAACATTTTGCTTCCTGAAGTAAGAACAAGATGGAACCCAACTATTCCATGTGTAGAATCCAACTGAACTGGCCAATGGATCTTCCTTCAGCACTGGAGATGGGGCAGGTTTCTTCACCACAACTCGGGGTAGCAAGTTAACTTAGGGGGCAAGCTAGCTTAGGTAACTCTGCAGCAATGCTGTGGAGCTGCCCTCTTGCCCCTCAATATCTTCTGCCTGTCGCTCTGCCTCATGGAGGTCTGGCCCTGCCTTTTCCAGGAACCTTTTGGTTCCTTTCTTCAGATTATTATATTTTATTTTTTTAAATAATCTTTATTACTTTTCAAACTTACAGCAGACAAGAAAAAAGAACAAAAGAAGAAACAATACAATAAACAATACAAAACACAACCTTAACACTAAATTAAACAAAACAAAACAACAACAATTTAAAAAACATAGCATACCATTTCATTAGTCTATCTTTCATTCCCTTATTTCATCGACTTCCTCTCACCTCCCTTTTTGTATTCCACTTCTGTTACTTGTTTCAGCAAATCCTTTCCATCTTTCTCTACTTTTATCATTATGAATGTCTTAACATATTTTTAACCTTATTTTCCATTAATACTAAAATACTTATTTATACTTAACTCCTTATAGCATTTCTGCTAAAGCCATAAATTTTCATTCCAACAATTTTCAAACACTCATTAATTTTACAATATTTCTATGTACAAACTTTAGACTTTCCCAATCTTCTACCACCATCTCTTCTCCCTGGTCTCGGATTCTGCCAATCATTTCCGTCCATTCCATATAGTTCATCAACCTGGAGATCTTCTGTCCGAGGCTCTTAAATCATTTCCAAGTCCCTTCTGCAATTCTTCTTCATATTCTTTGATGCTGAAAATGCTGAAGAGCAAGTCTCGGGGAGGCCCCAACCCAGCCATGCCCCCATTCCCTCTCGACAGGCCAGCCAACTCTCCACAGCTAGAACCAAGGTCCATACAATATCTCAAATCTTGTTTCAAGACTCCTCCAGATCCAAAGACCCCAACAACTCCAATCACCTCCTGACCCAGATTCAGAACCCAAAGGTCAATAAATCCCTGCATGAAAGAGTCTATCCAACCTTCCTTCTCCAGTCCAGGCAGGGCTCCAATCTTCAAATTCTGACTTTTTCTATATTCATTCATAAGAGGCCTCCACTTATAGTCCTCAATTTGCCTCTGAAAGGCTGGGCCTTCCACTTGTATTACTTTAGGTTCAACAACCACAACTTTCTCCTCCTTCTCCCCAGTTTGTCCTGTCAAAGTAGTTTCCTGTATCAAATCCTGAGCAATTTCTGTATTAATGGTCACTTTTTGTCCCAAATTTATCACTTTTTGTTCCAAGTTCTCAAGTTTGGAATTCATAACATCCGTCTTTTTGTGAAGCTGTTCCAGCGAGTAGCTTATCTTACATAAAACAGTCACTAAAGCTCCTTCTGTCAACATTCTTAAAGTCCAAGGTCAATCTCTGATTCTCACAGCTCTTATCTTGCAGCTGGAAAAAACCCACTCTTGTAACAGTTTCAAAAGCTCCCTCTAGAGGGAAACAGTCTCCACTTGTATCGATCCTTTCATGCGCATTTTAAAATATAAAGTTAGTTTCAATTTTCAATTACTTTTCCTCCTTTTTGAACGCAGAAGAGGACAATGGAAACAATATATTTCTCTTATTTAGCCATCTGTCAACATGCTATCCGTTCACAGTCAATGAACTCTCCCAAAATGTTAATTCTGCTGGCAGCTCTTTTCCAGGTTCAGAGCAGTGGTAATTTAATTTTTCACTCTCTCCTGCAGGCTCACTAAGTCCAAAATTTCCCCCCACTTCTCCTGCTTCCAAGGGGGGTTTTTAAGTTTTAACTGATGGAGATTTAATCCTTTACAAAATACTTTCCAAGGCTTTAACTTGCAGCATCTTTGCTTCAATCTATTTACAAAAAAGGAAGGCAGACTTCCTGTTTAAAACCTTCCCGCTTCGATGCCAAATTAATGAATTTAAAGATCCAATTTTCCGTTCTACTCACGGGTAGTTGTTTAAAGTCAAATTGTCCACAGGAAAAAGTCAGCGCTCTCCGGCAACAGCGATGCGGCTTCACTCCGTGAAAGAAGCAGTTGATTCAAAGCACCGCGCCGCTCACCCCACTTCGCTCCGGATCCCCAAATCAGGGTTTCCCCGTGAGTAGGGGAGGCGCAAATGGTGCCAGCCGAATCCCAAGTTCACAAGCTTCTCCCGCCTGTGATTTCAACGGGTCTCCGCCTTCGCCGTCGTGGTCAGACCCTAATTTCCATGGAGCAAATTCCTCCCGATCGGAGAAACTCCGCCATTGCCTGGAGGCGCCAACCCGGAAGTTCTTTCTTCAGATTATTATAAGGTTTATTACATTATGATTTTGACTAGCACAAATTTGGCAGAACTACACCAGGCCTGACTTTTGAAATTTGCTGGACCAGCCTTGCAAGCTTAACACAAGATGAATTGGCTAATTTTTCGTGTAAGTTTGTTGACAAATTATGAGTTTTCCTCCGGGTGGAAAAACAGAATCCACCCGAGGGGGGTTGACAGAAGGACATCTTGTTGATCAATCAACACTTCTTAAGAAATAAATCATATATAAACTAGAGAAATAAAAATAAAATGCAAGGATTTCAAACAGTTTTCTTGCATTCCAATTCAAAAGGAATCCTGCTTTGGCAATTACTGAATTGTATTAATCATTGTTTATAAAAAAACCCAAAAACATCAACTTTTATTTTGACAGGACTCCTTCACAAAAACAAGAGCTATGTTTTTGAGCTTATATTCAGACATTATCAGTCACCACATCATTGTTACGTGATTATTTTTTTTAAAGAGCAGCTTGTGGTGTTTTGGAAGGTAAATTCAGCTTTTACCAGAAAACTGACTCTTTTAAGAAAGAAGATGGATGTGTATTATATATTAAAAAGAGCCACGAGGTTTTCTGTCATATTAATACTATGTTTGTGGTGCTGATCAAGAATAGCGCTGTTCAAACAATTGCTTTCATTCTTGTCAAACTTCAAAACAGTTTTTACATTTTATAGGTTTTTTAAAAAGAAAAAAGGAAAGAAAATGGAACACAGGCATGACATTTCTGAAAAGTAACATTCAATGCACCAGCACATACCAATTATAGGTGCATTTATTGTTATACTGTTTCAGCACCATCACGTGGAAGGCCTCAGCAGCCTTCCAGCAGGCAATACTAGCAGCCACCCCAGGGTGAAAATATTAAAGGACAAGGGTCCTAGGCCTCTAACCCAGTACAGATTGAAATCCTGTACATATTTGGCTCAGGACAGAAGTTGTTGATGTGTAAAAGGTGCAAATGCATTTAATGTAGCTCAGTTTCTTTTTAAAATAGCAGCTATTGGTGACAGAAGGAGAGGCAGTCATGATGGGAACTGTGACTTTATCCCTGTGCCACAGTCCCATTGAAAACAACTCCTGCAAAACAACTGGGGATGAAGGAGCCACCATTGGCTCCAATAACAGCTTAGTTCCTTGGTGGAGAATGCAGTGACAGAATGAGAGATGTAGTGCTATGTGGGATACTACTAGGCACAGTTTGAAATATCTCCAGTGAACATACATACATACAATTGTACTGGCAATCTCATGGCAAAAACCTCTTGATTTGCTATATATTCACCTCATATCTAGAAAATAAAGGGCATGATCCTGCCAAAGTGAAGTACTCCTAAGCCCTATTGATTTCAGTGGAAGAGTTAAGCAGATTTATTCAAATCAATGGGACTTATAAGAGCTTAACTGAGGCTGGATCATGTCCTCTAAGTCATTAGAATTCCATTTAATTAGGGAAATAGCTCTTATATGAAAATATAAATTCCTACATCATCCTCGCCCTCCCCTCAGAGTTTTGCTAAAATGCTTTATATAACTTTCCAATTTTTTTAAAAAAGAATTATTTCATCTTTGTTTCTTGAATGCTCTCAGAAAGGTCATTGGGGGCACATTGGTGGTAAAGGAAGATATAAACAGTCATCTCAGAGCATTGCAAATCAATCATAATTAACACTCAAGAGTTACTTCCTGCATACAAAGCCTCTGGAGAAAAAGATTACTGAAGAGAAAGGGAGGAGGAGGAAAAAAAGAAAAGAATAACCAGCTGACAACGTGCAAATAGAGAAGAAAATTAAAAATTAAATGCAGGCCCGTCTTTTTGACATCCGAACTTGCTTTCAAAAGGCATTGTTAGTTTAAGGGAGAAATACAAAAGGTTTTTATGAGAGGTATTTGTCTTCTGCAAAAAACAAAAAAAAAGTATTTTCATTCAGAGTTTTCATCAACTAAATAGCTTAACATAGCACATGCGGAGATGTTTGGGCTACAGGGATGTGGCCCTTTGGACTGAATTTTCATCCATCAGTTGGATACAGCCCTCCCTCACTCTAGAGTTCCTTCCAAGCATATGCAGCAATAGGTGTTGGACTGGCCACCAACAGCAAAAGCCATGGTGGCTCAATACTACTGTCAAGATCAGAGCCAGCATATGACTCTGAATACCAGCTGTAGGGAAACAACAGCTGGAGAAGCCTATTGCTTTCATGCCTTGTTGGTGTGCATCTAGCCAACTATTGCTGGAAGCAGAATACATTGTCCTGTGGTCAGATCCATCTGGGTTCTTATTGGCTGTAAAATCATGCCAGTAGCACTTATTTTCTCACACAGTTCCCCATGCGTAGGAAGATAAGCACAGGAAGAGTCAGAGCAGAAGATAATAGCTAAAGCTCACAACTAAGCAATCATGTATTGGCATAGGCTGGAAAAATATAGTAGAGTAGGTCTACAATATAGTAGATATAGTAGAGTAGGTCTACAAGCGCCACTCAGCAAGACATGCAACTTCTGTGCTACATTTGTAGAAGGAACTGTAAGTTACTATTTTCAGGGAGAAGAGCTTGTTGTTGTTTCACTGGGTCTCCCACTTCTGGGTAAGAAGAACATTTTAATCAAGGACTTTCAAAAACTGAGCTTTCTTTGAATCTTCCACCATGGAAACTTCCATCACTGATTTACATGTTAGCAATGCTTTTTATTGGGAACCTATTTTCCAGTTAATTCACGAAAATGAGTTCTTTCCCTTCTTAAACTTACATTTTGCAAAACGTACATGGGAACGTAGCAGCTGTTAAGTACCTTGCAGCAAAGATGCAGCTCAATAATTAAGTAAAGTTTGGTGCCAGCAGCAGAATTAATGTTCCCGTTATAATAGATATCAGGATCTACGCTTGATCTTCTGTTGCCAAGTCTTCTCGTGAGTGTATGCAGCAATCACACTGCAGACTGTTCTCAGAATCTGACCTTGGTTCATCTTGAATTCCACCAAAAACCACATTTACTATGTAACAAAGCCAATACGTGATAGCCAATTTAAATGCAATTTAAACACTATTATGGGGGTGAAGCATAATTAATTTTAAAATCATATTTAAGTGGTTTTTAGTTTGTGATCTCCTGCCTCATTTAACGTAAAAAGAACATCACTAAATCATTTACTTTGCTCATAAGGGAGGCTTACTTTCTGTTCCATTGTTTAGCATTTTTATTTCCTGACTATTTTTTTTAAAAAAAACAAGAGATTTTCTTCTCTTGCTGTGATTATATTGTAAACTGTTTAAAAAGCCTTTGCTCACAAAAGAATCTCTGCAGCTGCTCTGACTGACTTCCATTTAGTAGGTGTGTCAAATGTCTTCAGATTGAGACATGACAAATGAAACTATTCTTTACTGAGGGTGGAGGAAAAAGAAGTGTCCATAAACATTTTCAGTTAGAAGAAAAGTATTCAAATTCTGAATATTTGAATACTTTTCTTCTCACTGAATTTTCCTGGTTACGCCAGCATTCCCTTTAGTTATACATGCAAATGCACTATTTGTATCTATGTTCAAACACCTCCAACTACTGTATTTTTCGCTCTATAAGACGCACCAGACCACAAGACGCACCTAGTTTTTGGAGGAGGAAAACAAGAAAAAAAATATTCTGAATCTCAGAAGCCAGAACAGCAAGAGGGATCGCTGTGCAGTGAAAGCAGCAATCCCTCTTGCTGTTCTGGCTTCTGGGATAGCTGCGCAGCCTGCATTCGCTCCATAAGACGCACACACATTTCCCCTTACTTTTTAGGAGGGAAAAAGTGAGTCTTATAGAGCAAAAAATACGGTAATTCATGGTATTATTTTACACCTCCATACATATACATCCTATAATCACATGTCCGCCATAGTCCTTCCCTGCCCACCACATTCAAAAGCTGAGCTGAGCACAGCAACAACGTTTTAATTTTAATTTAATTTTAATTTAATGTAATTAATCCCTCGTTCTGAATGAGGGATGCTCCAAGGGCAATTTCACACATTAGGCAAAGGCCAATCAAGATTTTCCACCAAGTGTACAAGCAACAATGGTTTCCAGATAAGGATGCAGGAGAAATAAGATTGGATTGCTGACCAATATGACGTTCCTACCTTCAGCAGGCTCTGCTTCTCACCTGCTCTTCCTTGGAAGAGATTCGAGGTCTCTCCCAGTGGAAAAGTTTCAGCAGATCACCTGGGCAAAAGTGCCTAATGGGAGAAGACAATACAGCCATTGGTAATGGTTGCTCTACCTCTTCTTCTCATGCTACATCTGCATGATATACTTGCAAACATAGATGTCACATTTACACTTTAGAAGTTCAGGTGTAGACTTACAAATTGTGAAGGGGCTCTTATCTATGCAGAGATCTCTCATCTGTGAAGCTTTCAGGTGCTCCCATAGAAAGGACATTTTTATTAATATATATGCGGGGTGTGGATTGATTGATTATTATTATTATTATTATTTGAATAGGTTCTACTAAGTGGCTACAAGAACACCATTTCACCAATATATGTGGGACTTTGAACTTTTTTTCAAGGGTGAGTCAAAACCAAATCTCAAGACACAAATTGGTCAGGCTATCTATAACCCTGAACATTAAAAAATCAGCACAACAAATATGCATTGGGAAACCCCCAAGCCCTCCATGTTGTCTATTAAAAAAACAAGTTAGACAACATGGGGATGATGTCATCTGTCCTAATGCGATACAACAGACACGACAGCATCTGGCACTTAAGCTGTGGTGAGTCATCAAAACACTTAAGAACGTGCTTAACTTTAATTTACGATGAACATTTTGACTTGAGTGGGTGTTACACAGGACTACGTGAATATTAACAGAGTAATCCAAGAGCTTTTGGTGGATAGGGGCTATGATGTCGACAGTGATTAACGCAAGTGGAGAAGGATAAGAATTGCGAAGAAGGGAATTATATTTTATCACTTGATGAGAAGGAAAATTATTACAGTGATAAAATAATTATACATCTATAGCTGCATAGAGAGGAACAGGAAAGCAGTGAAAAAAATAATAATGTATGTAATTAACTTTTCAGTTGTAGAAACTTATTACTAAAGACAATGCATATTGGAGCTAAATGCTGGCATAGAACCAAATGGGAATTGCAGTGCAGGGTATTTGCTAAGCGTCCACCCAGCTGTGCAGGCTGCAGGCAGAGGCTGTTGTGTGAAAGCTGACACCAGGCACATTTCTCTGCAGACCTCGGCTTTTCATACGCTGCTGTGAGAGGAGCTGTTGGAGCATTTGCAGCCCCAGAAGATGGCACTTGCCTAGGGAAATGACTGCGCAAATCTGCTACCACTCTGGAAGTGATTTGGAAAATAGGCCCTAGAATTTCCATAAGTAATGTTTCGTGCACCCCAATCTCCAAGCGGTGAGAGATTCCAGGAGTGCCTGTACTTACCCATGGGTTTGGTTTCCTTGAAGGAAGGTCAATGGAGACTGTGGGGTCTTTAGGATATATGGTTTTATCTATACTTGAGCACTGGATGGGAAGTCTCAAAGCATGAACACTCCAACAGATCTTGCCTCCCCATTAGATTCCTTGGGTAGCCCGCCAAAGCCATAGCTTTGGATTCGGGCCAAAGAGAAAGGCATGCCTCTCTGCGTCTCCTCCTGCCCCCCGCCCCCACCAGCATCAGACAAGATGGCCCAGAAGGGAATGTAGCCTTTGGGCTTAAAAAGGTTCCTACCGCTGTCCTAGAGGCTACCCCAAATATAGCTTTAAGAAGGGTGGTTGGCTGTCTTAGTCAACTGAATCAAGCTGGAACTGGCTGGATCTTGCCGGAAAGATGGTTAAGTAACAACAACAACAACAACACCCCAGACCCCTTCATGAACACCATGCTAAACATAGTATAACAGTGGGAAGGAAGGCTGCTGATCTTGGGGAGATTCCAGACCTCAGTGCCAAAGTGTGAATGTTAGTGAAGCTTTATTTCTCTTAAAATTTCAAAGATGTTTTCTAGGTTTGGGGGGAAATAGATAATAATTTTTAGTTAAAATTTATCTCGCTTTTGTATTCTGGGTTATTTGGTATGTCATTACAGCAGATTCCATAGAACTGGTTGCCTTATTTACAATGTTGAAAAATTGCCCTGTTTTTCCTTTGTCATATTTTTTGTAGGGATGAACCACAATTAGATCTCTCTCTCCCTCTCTCTCTGTCTCTGCTCACAGAAAATCACAACAGTGGTAATGCCCTCAAATCTAACTGCACTCTAACCTATGCAAAACCACTTTTTAAATCTACTGTATATTATTTCACCTTGCATATGAGTATAACATTAAAAGGAAAACCTCCTCCAATTTTATGGAATTCTGTCCAATGACTCTCCAGCCTCTTTTCTGTCCATTTTCTGAAATGAGGAGGCTGGAATTGTGTGCAAAAATAAGCTACAGCGAGGAATGGTCTTAGTGAGGAATAGTTTCAGAAAACTTCCTTTCTTCTCCCGAAAAGGGGCCCTTTCTGAAAATCCTCTCAGATGCTATAATAAAAGCTTTTCCACCATTCTTCTCCAGAAGAATATATATTTTACCCTTCTCAAGATGAAAAGCCCAAAGAGCTGAAGAACTAAGAAACGTTGACCAGGAGGCCAGTGACAGCAGTCACCTAAGATCCTTTCAAATATGCTTTCAAGCAGAAATATTTAATCTCCTCCATTCCCCCCCACCAGTGTGAACGATTTCCCCTCCCCTCCTTCAGGTATCAAAACAAAGTTATTGAAATGCATATAAATTTGATCTGTGGCCTCTCAGGGTCAAATATACACTGGGCACCCTTTGGAGAGTTCAGGTGGTCGTTTTCCACACACTAGGTCATCAATCACAGCAATAAGCACCAGGACAAACGGGGAAAGACAGTGGTACAGATTGTTTAAGGCCTGGACAGCTGGTCCTCTTCAGGAGTCGTCTTTATAAGATTTCGGCTTTTGGCCTTCTATGTTAAAATAAGGAATTAAATTCAGTTGTTAGACGCCATAGCACACCCCTGTGTCTATTCGCTTTAGCAGACAATACAGATAGGCTATAGACCCTGTCCCCTGCTCTGACACTTAAGGTCACATCTTCTCAATTATAAGGGACCCTGGAAGATACCTAACATTTGTGGTTTTTCATTTCAGACCATTTTTCCTCCTGATCTTGATCTGTCAATAATTGATTTTTTTTGTGGTAGAAAAGGACAAAGAGGATACGGAACTCAGGAAGAGAATAGCTAAGATCAACATTACAAAGGGTGGTTTCTAGACAGAGAAAGGGATTACGGTGGGGGAGGGGGTGGCAGCACAAAAGAGATCCCCCGTTACTAAATGGTGGTGTGTCTGTGTAGGCATATCTATATAATATATCCCAAGCAATCCCATGCATCATAGATTTAGGTGTTTTGCCAATATTGCAGTTTGAATTTGCACATTATGTTGTTTGTGCTTGTTTTTCAAGTAATGACTGTGGTTAAGCCCCTCAGTGGAATAAGACAATTTGGTTGGTAGGGAGAAAAAAAAATATCAATCTTTTGGGAACTCACCAAGATGCATGAGAAAACTGACAACCTTATCCGCTCCCAGTAAGTTACAATTAGAAATTAGTGCTAAATCAAACTGTTCACTACAGCTGTAAACTTTGGCAAAACAAAAAAACCAACCCCCCCATCAAAAATCTATCCTTGACTTAATAGTCTTCCTTTTCATTGAGAATGTGAACAGGATGGAAGCAGGAACAGAATTTTGCAGGCTCGTGTGACTTGCTCTCATAGAGCTAGTGTTATCAAAAGGGATTCTTTCTTTCTTTCTTTCTTTCTTTCTTTCTTTCTTTCTTTCTTTCTTTCTTTCTGTCTTTCTGTCTTTCTGTCTTTCTGTCTTTCCCATTTCTCCATCAAAAAGGGAGAGCATTTGGCTGCTCTCAGGCCTTACTTATAAGTAACTACAGCAACATATGTTTTCATGGCATGTGGACCCACATTGTATCCTATGCCAACATTTCCTCAGTACGGAACCATGCCATTCACCTAGCTCATATATTTCCTGTATTTAGTCCAGGGATAGGAAATCTCTAGCCTTCCAAATGTCATTGGACTCCAACTTTCTTCAGTCCTAGCCAGCATGGCCAGTGGTCAAAAATATGACCATCAACATTGGAATGGCCAGGGGTTGCCCATCCCTGATTTAGACTTTTTCAAATTGGCTGATAAAGCAGATAATAAGTAAGGCAAACCCCAGCCTGAGATGAACTGGTCCCTCATGTGTGTGTGTGTGTGTGTGTGTGGGTTTAAAAATCTAACCAGGTTACATTGTGATGTGTACTTGCTAAAAATATAACATTTCAATCTGAGCTTTAATTTGAAGACAAGCAACTCATCTATGGGGCTATAGAATTCATCTTGTTTTTAGAAGATGCTTGGCTGCTTTAAACATTACCATTTTACACCCACTTTGTCCTCATAACTACTGAGGAATTGCCATTACGGGACCTAATAATGTCAGCTGCCTTTCAAGGGTCCATTCATCTGCTCATCTTCTCATGCAATATAATGTCACATCATCAGTCAGAAATGCCCATCTCTGCATTCTGCATAGGACAAACATGCCAGTCCCTATGGGAAAGAATCGATTGACACAAATCTGACAGCAGAATTGAAAATCTTCAGAAACCAGGAGAACAGTTCAGTCTACCAGGACACTCAGCTATTGACGTTAAGGCAGCTATACTGGAACAAAATAATTTCAAAGCGAGGCTCAAATGTAAGTGGCTAGATTACAATTCAACGAGAAGTTCAATTCTGTTCATTTGGGTCTGACTAGAAATAATGGTTTCCTTCCCTACTACATATTTTAACTAAGTATTACCAAATATCTTTTCTTAAAAAAAAATCACCTCTCACTGCTGTTGTAAAATGTGCTTGTTCTGCATGCATTTTAACTCTAATTGAATTGTCACGGTACTTTTTACATTTTATTTCCCTGCGATCTCACTACTTACCTTCCCACACCATCCATGTGTAGTGTATATACCTGCAAAGGAGGATTAGCCTTCATGCATCTGAAGTCTACTCTATCCCACAAAAGCTCGTACCATTATCCGTTTGGGTAGTCTTTAAGGTGCTACCAGACTCAATGTTATGGGTGAAGTGACCCTTAGCTGTGACTCACAGGGACCATTAAGGGTTCACTTGTCTTTTCTGTATTATATGTAATGGGCCTGAGCACAGACAAATGACCTCTTCCTCTGTGCCCTCCATTTCCCTTCCTCCCATCCCCAAAACTGAAACTCTAATGCTCCCTGTCTGAACTGCTCTCAGTCATAGGCTTCAGCATTCTGTAAGTGCTTGAAGGCCACAGTTTCTCTGGAGTTTGTTGTTGTTGTTGCTTTTTAAAAAAACTTTTAACTTTAATTCACTAATTGGACTTTGTTTACATGCCTCCTTAAAGGGGCTGTGTGTTGTTACGTGGGGCAGGGCTCCTCCATGGAGGGCGGGGGGTAGGGAGCTACTCTAAAACAGCCAGCCTCTGAGGGGCAGGCAGTGTGGGGACACGAAGGGGCGTCTGAGGGAGCCTTCACTTTAATTCACTAATGTGTGTCTCTTCATTTACCTGGGGAGAGGAATACTGCCGCACAAGTATTTTTGTTCTTGACTCATTTTGAGAAATTCAATCTCTTTATTGAGGGATTTTCTTCCATGCTTCTTGGAAAACTGCTTGAGGCAAGAAGGAAATCCCCTGTTAAAGAGATTAAATTTCTCGAAACGCGTCAGGAACAAAAATACTTGTGTGCCACAGGAGTGCCCTGAGTTATGTAGAAACAATCTTATTTTTAGGTGGCCCCATTTCACTTATAAACTGATAAGCATTTGACCAACTAAGTTCACTGTCAGAATTGGCTTACTTGAGTCATAACTTGGGCTCTGCTGGCATCATACTGTTTGATCTGTGCACTGCTTCTGGTGCAATGTAATCTGGGTTGAGCAGGCTAGTGAGTGGATAGTTCTCACTTGGAGCAGGTGGATTGGAATGGTTTATGTTTTATGGTGCTATACCGTAATTCTATGATAGCAGAAGATGCATAGGTAGCTGCATGAAATTATTGCCTGGTCACTAATGTTCATTTATGAAGGCAAGGTGGTTGAGAAGGTGGTTGTGGGACAATTTCAGGGGTGTTTGGACAAAACTGATTTTCTAGTTCCAATTTCATACTGGTTTAGGCCCTGGTTTTGGTTCTGAAAACTGCCCTGGTCATCTAGGTCAATGGCCTGCACTGAAACAGGAAAAGGGGTAGTGTGACCTTGTGGATTCTTTTCAGTGACTTTTGGTACCGTTGACCATGGTGTCGTTCTGGGCAGCTGTAAGCCCAAGGCACTGCATTTCAGAATAAAGACTTGGGTGACTATTGTTTAGTCCCATAGGAATTATCCTGTGGGGTTCCACAGTGTTTTACCTTGCCATTCATTCTGTTTGAAACCTCTGTGAAACCATTGGGAGTTGTTATCAGGGGATTTGGGTTGAGGTGCCATCAATATACTGATGACCCTCAGCTGTATAAATCTGTACCATTGGTAACAGGAGAGGCAGTGTAGGATCTGAATCAATGTATATAGGTAGTAATGGACCAAATATGGCCCAGCAAATCGAAGCTAAACCCAGACAAGATGGAAGTGTTGTGAGTGGTTTCTATGTCTGGGGGTTTGGTAGAAGCACCTCTTCTGAGTGGGGTCTCCCCCTGGTAAAGAATCGAGTACTTAGTCTGGAGGTGCTCCAAACATACCATCATTGGAAGTCCAGGTAGCCTCAGTGGCTATGCCTGGCTTTGACAGTGGGCTGAGAGCTGAATGGTTTGTGACAATGTTCTGGGTCCAATTGAAGGTGCTTGGGGTCATCTTTAACGCCTGAATGGCCTGAGTTCCAAATATCTGAGAGAACATGGTTGCTATCTGGATAGAGTAAAGTACATAGTGTGGTTGCCTGGGGAAGGACATTTTTGGTGGTGGCTCTGTGTCTGTGAAATTCCCACCCCATTAAGGTGCACCTGGCTTCTTCATGATGCTCTTTTAGAACATAAGTCAAGGTGCATCTTATTCAGCAGGAAATGGGAATAAGGGTGGGGGAAATAATTTTTTATGCCCAGGTTTATATGAAATTTATGAACAGTTTAATGCTGCTTTGTTCTTCTAGGGTTGTGGAATTGTTTTCATTTCATTTGATTTTTGTTCTGCTCTATGGTTTTATATATATATTTATTGACGTAAACCGCTCCAGGGCTTACTGGTAAAGGGTTTAGGTTAGGTAAACCTCTTAGATAAATAAAAAGGATAAGTTGAAAAGCAAAAGCACTTTATTAAGGCTAAGTTATAACTGTTTTTACCACATTCCCAGAAGATGGAACCTTTTCTGTAGACACAAGTTAACTTCCTTAGTGTTCATCACCATGGAGGACAATATTCATCCCTGAGCAAAGAGTCCCTACAGGCCCTTTTCAATTTAATTCTTTCCTCCTAAATTAAGACTTGTGATGGAGGTATATAGGCCTTTGCTTGGGGCTGAATATCACCCAGCGAGAGAACATATCATTATGAAAGGAAGTGAGGCAAAGAGAGGCCCCCAAACAGCTCTTAAGTGCTTCTCCCCACCCCTAAATTGAAAGCGTCTGGAAAAGCAAAGAACAATAAAAGGAAATAATCCCCATTTCAATAATCGCTGTTGCTCTAATTGCTTCTGTGTACCCCAAACACAGAGAAAGGAAGGAGTCGGGACAAACCTGAAGCATATAAAAGGTAAAAAGGAAAGCACGCAGCTATAGGTAGTTTGGGTTGTATGGTTCAGTAGACAGGGTGTTAAATCAGGACCAGACACTGTTTCAGTTCCAGCTTAGAAGTGATTCCTGGGTTGAACCACACACACTATCTTTATATTATTATCTGTAGAAAGAGAACTTCTATCTTGCCATCAGTTTCCAGCCCATAAAATGGGAACAATTATGACACTTCTCTGAGGATTACTGCATAGAGAAGTAGGACTGGGGTTTCACATTGCTAAGTTCTTGATATTAAAATACTGAAAGGGCATGTGGCATTTCCAAAGAGCCTGGTGATTGTAACAACCTGCATGGCAGGCAGGAAATACAACAACAACAACAAAAACAGCAGCAGCAGCAGCAACAACAACAACAACGGAAGTGTATTTTGCCCATAAAGGCTGAATGAATGAATGAATAAATTGAAGTATCTCATTCAAAGGCCTTTCTAAAAAGAACTTAGTAATAGCTGGAGTCACAACACCATGCTTAAAATTAGGGCAGCAGAGTCATATAGGAAAGTCCCCCAAACTCAGATTTCTGAGCCCCACCTACATGAGATAAGTGTTACAATTCCTGAATTCTTTTCTAAGCAAAAATCCAATCCGATGAACATTCCCTTCCATTATCCACCCATTAGGGTTGCCATATTTCAAAAAGTGAAAACCTGGATGCAAAAGTGCCAATTCCCGCCTGGACACTGCTTGCAACCACAGTACTCCAGATATGTCTGGGAAATTCCGGACGTATGGCAACCCTACCACCCATCGATCCAAGCCAGCCCCCAAATTACACTTCCTAGATCCACCATACTTAGGAACTCAGGAAGGTGCCTTATACTGGGTAGCTTGTTGGCCCATCTAACCATTAGTATTGCGAACACTGAGTGGAG
Organism: Podarcis cretensis; assembly: GCF_951804945.1. Classification (NCBI taxonomy): domain Eukaryota; kingdom Metazoa; phylum Chordata; class Lepidosauria; order Squamata; family Lacertidae; genus Podarcis; species Podarcis cretensis. The sequence goes on from NC_137176.1 coordinate 36,005,161, forward strand.
GTGAGGATCTTCAGGCACTGAAGCAGTAGAAGTGTTTTCCCACTTTGCTTTATCCCACCTGCTGCTTCTGCAGCAGCAATATTGTTATTGGGTGGGAATTTGGGTGTGTGGGAGGGAGACTTGAGGGGAAGGGGTATGGACCCATTGCATATGGGGAATGAGATGGGATGGGTGCCTGACTCAGGTTGTCTTGGATTACAATGAGTTATTTCCCCAAACTGGGGAAAAGTGAATCAAAGCTGTTCTGATTCGAACATGATTCGAAGGCTCCCGCCTTCTCACTATCACATTGAGTCACTCTGAGCAAGGAGATGGTTTGAGAGACATGCATTTCACATTTATTTATCGGTGCCTTTCAGGTCATCTTCCTTCACAAGGCACTTTACGCATTCAGAGAACAACAGACAATATTTTCACATGTCTTTTTTAAAAAATGAATTCAGATGAATGCTTGAGGATTAGAATGAAATGCTTCTAGGATTCCCTGCTCCCGCTTAGGCTCTTTGTTTTTCTAGCTTGCAGCATGGAACTGGAAAAATAATGTCTACTACCCCTAAATTTTGAGGTGCAATTTAGCTTGTGATTTTCAGTAGACATGCATCAGATTCAGCATCAAATCTATCCTCTGGTGGTGTGCTGTCTTCTGATTAGACCAGCCTTCCTCAATCTGGTGCCCTCCAGATGTTTTGGGTTACAACTCCCATCAACCATGGCCTGGGTGTTGCAGTCGCAAAAATCTGCAGAGCAGCAGGTTGGAGAAGGTTGGACAAGACCAACTATCAATTAATAGGGTCGTCCCGTCCCCGTCCCCAATTTGACATAGCATAGAGGAAAATGATAGGGGTACTTTACTGGACAAATTCAACAGTCTTAAACTTTCTATACAATGTTTTTTGTTTTTGTTTTTTTTAACACTAGAAAAAGTTTGTTTCAGAGAAAATAGCTGTTGTAGCTGAAGATCACTCAATACGATGACACAGAGAGCCTGTGTGCAGGGGGGAAAGACTTTGAGTGTCAGAAGTGGATCTTCAACAACTTCAAGGTTGCCAGGTAGCTTGCAGAGTCCAAATACAACACCTGTGTGGCAGTTTTGCCTATGCTGCCCCTGTTCCCTATGCAGAGCTTGCCAAGTTCCCAGCTGCTTTGTTTCAGGGGGGTTATGAGAAGCAGTTGAAAAAGGAGATGATCCATAACACAATTTACCAGGTGCTGTAGACTCAAGACATTTTCCAAGCATTCGTTTTGTTACAAGAAACTTCAGTGAGGAATAAACAGAGAGACGTGGATGCTGCCTTCCCAGATATCTGGAACATTAATGTTCTTAACCCGACTGAACTTGTATCTTGTTTTTCCTCCATGGAGTGCAGCAGTGTGCATTGGGGGGTCTCCATCTAGAGATTGGTTAGACAATGACCTACTTACCTACAGCAAGGTTGCTGTGTTCTATGCCTCTAGATTATATCCTGGTTCCTGAGTGAGCTTTATTTTTCACCAAATGCAATTTTGTTCCATTGTTTACTGGAGTCTTGTACCTAAAGCAGAGATGATAGAAACTGTGGAGTCCAACAACAGGTACTCCATATCGGTCTAAAGGATGGTGGGAGCAAGCAGGACATATATTTTTCACGACATCTACATTGCACTTTTACAAATGGGTTATAAACAGGTGTTAGCAGTCATGTTAGGATTTATAATTTGTTACCATTGCAATTTACTACAATACTGTTACTATCACAATTTATTTGTTACTATTACAATTGTTACTATTACAATTGATTAAATTTCTATACCACCCTTCATCTGAAGATCACAATATATAAACACAAAAAATACTTACCACCACCACCACAACAAGAACACCCTCCCCCCTGGTTTAAAAGGCCATAGACTGTTTAATGGCTAAAGGCCTGGAAGTAGAGGGATGTTTTTGCCTGGCACCTAAAGATATGTAATGAGGGTGCCAGCAAACCTCCCTGAGGAGAGCATTCCATAAGGAGGGAGCCACCACAGAAAAAGGCCCACCTGGCTTGAGAGCAGTACATGTGAAAAGGATCTAGGAGTCTTGGTTGACCACAAACTTGACATGAGCCAACAGTGTGACGCGGCAGCAAAAAAAGCCAATGCAATTCTGGACTGCATCAATAGGAGTATTGCATCTAGATCAAGGGAAGTAATAGTGCCACTGTATTCTGCTCTGGTCAGACCTCACCTGGAGTACTGTGTCCAGTTCTGGGCACCACAGTTCAAGAAGGACACTGACAAACTGGAACGTGTCCAGAGGAGGGCAACCAAAATGGTCAAAGGCCTGAAAACGATGCCTTATGAGGAACGGCTAAGGGAGCTGGGCATGTTTAGCCTGGAGAAGAGGAGGTTAAGGGGTGATATGATAGCCATGTTCAAATATATAAAAGGATGTCACATAGAGGAGGGAGAAAGGTTGTTTTCTGCTGCTCCAGAGAAGCGGACACGGAGCAATGGTTCCAAACTACAAGAAAAAAGATTCCACCTAAACATTAGGAAGAACTTCCTGACAGTAAGAGCTGTTTGACAGTGGAATTTGCTGCCAAGGAGTGTGGTGGAGTCTCCTTCTTTGGAGGTCTTTAAGCAGAGGCTTGACAACCATATGTCAGGAGTGCTCTGATGGTGTTTCCTGCTTGGCAGGGGGTTGGACTCGATGGCCCTTGTGGTCTCTTCCAACTCTATGATTCTATGATTCTATGATTCTATGATCATATTGCCACCCTCTGGACCTCTCATAGAGCAGGCACATGCAGAAGGGCCTCAGATGACGATCACTGTGTCTGGGTCAGTTCATATGGAGAGAAGCAGTCCTTGAGGTATTGTGGTACTGAGCCATTTAAGGCTTTGAAGGCCAAAACCAGCACTTTGAATTGGACACAGACAGTAAAGTCGGGCCAGAATTGGCATTATGTGCTTAAACTGTCTTGTCCTAGTGAGCAACCTGGCTGCTGAATTCTACACCAGCTTTCTGAACCATCTTCAGGGGCAGCCCCACATATAACATTGCAGTAATCTAACCTAGAGGTCACCAGAGCATTGGCCACAGAAGTTAGGCTGTATCTGTCCAGATAGGAGCACAGTTGAGCTGCCAGTCAAAGCTGATGGAAGACACTTTGTGCCACAGAGGTCACCTGAGCCTCAAGCGACAGCAATTTCTTGAAAGTGCTGAGGATTCTTTGACAGAGATCCTTTCATTGCTTCATATAATGGGATGTCACCTTCCGTCTTTAAGAGCCATTGCAATTCAACAGCCTTGACAGCCAATTTAAATTTGTACTGCAGATATGCTATTGATCTCTTTATAAAGGACAGGGATGGGGTATCTGTGGTCCTCCAGGGGTTGTTGAACTACAACTCCCATCATTCCTGGTTATTGGCTATGCTGACTTGGGATTGGTGGAAGTTGTAGTCTGACAACGTCCGGAAAGCTACAGGTATCCCCATCCCTGATGTAGGATTTTAATTTTAGGGGTGGAGTTTTGGGCTACATCCTCAAATGCTGCAACTTCTTCTGCTATGTACTGCTGCTATTACTCTGGATTTGCATGGCTGCCTTACACCAATATAGATTTGAAACATTTACTCTTATAATCCTTGTTGCTTTTCGAAACAACCATTTAACATGAACAGTTGATACAATTAACCATAATCTCCGCAGGATGTTCTCCATTTTGGACCCCTGCAGAAGACCTTTAAATAACAATTGGCTGAAATGCATCAGGGTGTTTTGCAAATAGAATCCTCATTTTATCAGCATCTTGAGATATCATCCCCTTTGTTTCGAAGTTCATTTCGGATGCTCAGTGGGTTGTTGTTGTTGTTGTTGTTGTTGTTGTTGTTGTTGTTGTTGTTGTTTTCCATTTCCTCTCTTCCAAAACAGCTAAGAGTGTAGTCTGAAGATAGTTCCAGTGTTACTGGATGACCTCTATATCTGTTGCAATTTGAATTCCTCAGCTCTCTGAAATGACTCTCCAGAATTGTATCTGGACCTTTTTCCATTCATAATTTCTGCTGTCTCAGTGGACTGTCTTCTAGTGTACAAATTACCTCTTGTGGTACATTTCCTTTGGTCCTTGTTCCTGAAAAACCCCCTCAAACCAACAATAAAATATACTTGGGATTTGGGATTTCCCATTCAACCTCACTGTAAACAAAGCCTGTGACTTTCTCTGTGCCCCACCCATGGTAAACTGTAGAGCTGTTTTGAACAGCAGCAGCAGCGGCAGCAGCAGCAGCAGCAGCCACCAGCTCTGGTTTTGTTGGAGATGAAAAGAGAGCACTGCAGCTGTACAGCAGCAGCAGACTTGTGAAATGGGTTTCACACGCTGCTCAGCTATCAGTGGGGTGGCCATGTATGATTCAGTCTGTGTTAAGTCAAGAAAAGGAAAAGCCATGCCAGCCATCACCTCTTACAAACCCTAAGTACCCCCTTTTGACTGCCACTGCTTTGCTGAAAATAACACATTTAGTCATTTGTCATAATTATAAGAAGCCCAATGACATGGAATGCAGGCCTGCCTTTTAATGCTGCCAAGACTGTTATAATACAGCCAGCAGGGGACTGCTGCTGTGAGCAAATCACAACTGTGGTGCCAGTTAAATTCCAGCCGAAAGGTCATACGTGACCTTTGTGAGCAGTTCATCGCAAATGATTGATCTGCCAGCAACAAAACTAATAATTACGCAGCTCTTCATTTCCATTCATCTTGGTAACATGAAATTTATCCCAGTGTGAGGGATCCAGGCCACGTAGGAGTAAACTGGCGAACCAGAAACCTGCTTAAACCCCACAGATGCAGCCCCAGTCTTTTCTTTGCATGTTTTATTTTGTTCACGGCGGGTATTTCCTCTGCATCTACCGAAATACTAAATTCACTTTACATGTTTTGTCTTCTACATCCTTCAAGAAATCAATCACCGAAGGCTGTAAGCTTTTTTTTAACCCGCAATGAGCGCATTTACTAGGGAGTAAGTCCCACAGAACGCAGCAGAGTTTAGTTTTGAGGAAATGTGCACAAAACTGCTTTGTGAGTTTGTGCTGTCCCTCTCTCAGGAATGGGTTCCTGGATATTTGTGTCAAGTCAATGTATACATAACATAGTGTTCACATTGAAACAAAGGCTATGGCCTATGCCTGCTTGCAGGGCGATATGTTTGAAGTATATCATTCCTGCAGGACCCCTGATATTTGGAATAAACCTCAGTAGGAAAATATTTGTCCTGTATTTGCATTGGTTATGTAAGAGATTGAAACCATTTTCAGCGCAATGGGAAATTAAACAATCCGCCAGACAGATCGATGTGTGTTTTCAGGACACTGCTCCAATTCACTTGGGATAGCTACACACACCATGGAAAACTAGCTGAAGCAACAAGGGAAAATTTGTCTCCATGAAAATATCACTCCATTTGCTTAACAAAAAGGAAATAGAAGTGTTCTGTTCCTAAGGAAATACCACAGATAACAGAGGAGAATTCTCAAAGCCTTAGTAAACCCATGCCACAGCTTGTAATAACTTTTTCTTATTTTTACATCATCAGACTTAACACTGAGAGAAATTCTGGATAATGTAAAAAAGGCAAAAGCTGAACAAAGACCAATTCTTTCTTTTAAGAACTCCTACATAGGGTCAGTATTTACTTGTTTGCAGTGGCAAAGCTATGTATGGTGTAATGGCTCACATCTTAAGGTAAGTTGGTTGCTGTGATCACATTATGCCAGGTTCTGCCGTTATAGTGCCCACCATCTTGTATTAACATCCATTGCCATATTCTTCTTTCTGGAAAGGTTCTCTTTCATAACCCATTGGGTTACAATCTCTCCAAATTAGTGTAAAGGAGACACTCAACAACAACCAGTACCCCATGTTTTGTTGTAATATTGACATTCCTTTGCATTATTGTTTCATGTGAAGTTGTGGTATACTGAATAAACTTCAAAAAACCAAAAACAAATACAGATGTAAGGTGTGAAGGCCCACTTCTTAATTCATGAAGGGTGAATTTAGCCCACCTGAGATAACAAGTAGCAGATCAAGTTATCAATCCCATGTTACATGCTTGGATGGAATTGAACAGAACTTTTTTGAAAAGTTAATTCACTACTTATGTTTACCCTAGTGGCCTGTAAAAACTCCAGGCTGTTTTCACTAAATTCCACAGGACTATTTGCCAGGAATGGTGGTGTTCTTTTGTAGTTTCAAAAAGCAACCATCATTTTAAGGGGTCCTGTTCATAAACTACAGTGGTGCCTCGCAAGACGAAATTAATTCGTTCCGCGAGTTTTCTCGTTTAGCGATTTTTTCGTCTTGCGGAGCGCGGATTCCCCAGGTATTAACGGCTTTAAGAAAAAGGAAGCAAACTCGCAAGACGTTTTTGTCTTGCGAAGCAAGCCCACAGGGAAATTCGTCTTGCGAAGCAACTCGAAAAACGGAAAACCCTTTCATCTAGCGAGTTTTTCGTCTTGCGAGGCATTCGTCTTGCGGGGCACCACTGTACTCATAAGCTATTATTGATGATACAAATGGATATTTGTATTCAGGATTGTAATCTGAAGTTTTGAGGCTTTACTCCTAACCACAAGCACATTCACTAAAAAAATAAAATAAAAAAGTCCCATTGATTTCAACTGAATTCGCACCCCCCCCCCCAAGTAAGCATGTTTAGAACCATGGCCTTAGGCAGTTGTTTGAAATGTTTAATAAGCGTTTACAGAAAGGACTCCAAATGGTCATAGAAGCAGATAAGTCATGGTATTACTGGGCTTGGCATGACATAGAATACCACAAATGAGGGCAGTCTTGCTACACACACACACACACACACACACACACACACACACACACTTAAAGGTTTTGTCTCTTATTTTAGGTTATTTATTTTTTATCTTTTCATTGTGTCAATTTTATCTACAGCAATCAAGCTGTCTTTTAATTCAGGAAAAAGAGCTGGTGTTCTTAAGTTACTGCTTAGCAGTGGAGGGACCCAACCCATGGCAGATGTTGCTTCCCTTAAGCACTATCCATAAGGTATTAAACCACCCACTTTATGCTGTAATAACATTAATAGTCTTAAAGGAACCAGGAGATTCAGAGTTCAGACGCTCTCCTCCTAAGTCTTCACATTGTGTCTAGGTGCAGCATTGCCACGCTGAATAATCAAGGACCCTGATAAAAAAGGAGAGGGTGGAGGGGTGTTCATACCATATGTGCTATAATACCTAAGCACAGCAGGGTGAGATAAGGACAGTATTTTAGTCTTAACTCTGAATTTCCTGGGATTTTGTCAGTCTAAGACAGAGCCTTAATGTCTTTCAATAGATTGCATTCTAGGTGTTTGGTACTTCGCTGATTAAAAGAAGAAGGGAAAAAAAGCTTGGCCATGAAAGAATGAGACTGGCTTTCATAAATCAGCTACTTTGTAAGTACTAGACAATTTGAGAAGCCGGTTGGAAAGTTTCAGAGGGAGCGCCTGAGTCAAAAGCAACCCAATGCCCCAAATATCATGTATTGGGGGTGGGGGTTCTTATGTAGCTAAGATGGCAGAATCCACACAGTAGACGGGGAGCTAACAGAAGACTTGAGGGAAACTCAAGGTTCGCAGAAGGACAAATAACTTTAGGGGAAAGAACCTGAGGATGATGAAGGAATGCAAAATAGCTCAATGAGGAGGGAGCATACTCACTGGACATGAAATGCTGGCAGAGTGTTGGAGGGGTGTGTGAAGAAACAAGGGAGCGGGGCAGAACATTCTAGGGAGGGAGGGATCACTGGCTGGAACCCTGACAAAGAGTGCTCCAAGTTACAATATTTTGTTCCAGGTCTCACTTCATCTATTGATCTTATAAAACTTAATTATAATGAGGCAGAAATGGTCCCCCCTCTCTTTAATATTGCAGGGAGGACTAGAAGGTATAGAAGGCCAGGGATTATGCTTTCTCAAGCAATTAACAAGAATCCACAACTCCATCACTCAGTAACCACCCAGAACTTCTCTTGGGAGAGCAGTGAGTGGACTTGGAAGTCACTCAGCAATGTCAAGTACCTGGATTAAGGGGTGAGATTTACTGAGTTGTCCTACTCTCTTATTTAAATGTTCAACTTGAGCCCAGTTCCTTGTTGAAGCACCTTCTTTCCTTCAAGCTTGTACTGGGAGCTGTCCCAGGTCCTACACAGCATGGCCCAGTCCCAGCTACCAGCAATCTTTACTGGATGCCTTCACACAGTCAGGGAAGCCATTTACAAGGAATACAATCTGGGACTTTTTCATCACCCCTCAGGCATATGCCGTGGCTGGAACTAGTGTTACATCCCAGAGACCTCTCTTTCTTGGCTTTTAAAGTCAATTGAGAAAAACCCACATTCATGAGAAAGGAGATGTTCACAAGATGTGCTCTACCACAAATCCAAAAAGAAAGTAGCAGAGGCTGCAACCTGATGCACCCTTGCTTGTGAGCAATACTTCACTGAATTAAAATGGGACTTCTAACTCTGAGCCAATGTGCATAGATTTGGGTTGCATGTAAATAATATATTCTAAATATAGAACTATAATATAAATATTGAAACACACTTCTTTCAATATGCTGCAACTGGTGCCTTCCAAAATGGAATATTTAGTCATGGTCTGAACATGATACCAAGGAAGTTTAACTATTTTTTTTTTTTAAAAAACCCTCCATATATAACGTAATTTCTTGTGAAATTTAGCTGCATAGATTTGTATCTACCACCTTGGCTTGATACACATGTGATTATGAAGAGGAGCATCCCATACACAGTGTGGCTTCCACTATATCTCCAAGAAAGGGATTCCAGATTCTTTTAAAGGTTCTGGGGTTGCGCAGTGTCTCTTTCTTCCATGACATGTTGCCTGCTCACTGTCAAATTGCAGGCTATTTTGGAAAACCCAGCACATAGGGAAAATAGAAAACCTGCGGTTGGAAGACAAAGAAATGGATTGCTGTGACCAGAACTGTAGTATTTTCCATCTCAAAAAATATTCTAAAGCATTTAGTACCCATGAGGACACTTGAACCTAAAAAACAACAACTATATTCGATATATCTAATAAAGAAAACAGCTACATCCCACTTGTGCTGCTTACTTTGCCAGTGTCAGCCATAATCTAGTTTTGAATGTGAGAATTTAGCCTTTTCCATCCTCCAAATTATATACCCCTTTTTGGGGCATGCTTGCTTCATTTGCTCTAAGGGAAATAACAGTCTAAACTTCCCATGGATGTCTTCAAAACAAAACAAAACAAAACAAAACCCACCCGTGATTCAAGCCCTAGATCCACAAGGATTTATTTTATTGTTTGTGTGGTGGAGAGTTGGAACACACCCTTCCTGAACAATCATCAGTGAAAATACAAGTCCACTTCTTGAGAGAAAAGCTCATTAAAAACTAGCAGATCTCAGTGGTTTTATTGCAAAGCAATCAACCTGAACCTGTAAAGGAGCCTGACCTCACCCAGATTCATGGGTCTTCTATTTTTGACTTTACCTGCTGGTGATAGGAATTGATTTCAAAGGCTCTAAAATTAGCTCTGTACATCAAAGAATTGTTATAACATGTCGCAGTAACGTTGCAGTTTTACAGGTTTTTCTGTTCGGCGTGTGTTCCTTAATTGAAAAAGTGTAACCCTCAAATCCAGAAATTGGTGACTGAGTTAACTCTCCAAAGGAAAGATCGCTAGAAAATTGACTTCCATTGGAGAGGTTGTTTCCATGGGATTCAGGCAGAAACTTGAGGGTAGTTCCCATAAAGTTAACAAGGTCATTTTGCTTGAGTGAGAGCTGGCGTTAATTCAGGGACAGTATGAGAAGCAATGACTTGCTCTACATAAGGGACTTTGGGCTGCTTTAGCTTTGCACGATGCTCCTTCCCAGAGATCCACATGCAAAGAGATGCATGCCATGTCTGCCTTTTTCCTTTTCCTTTTGTATATGCACGAGAATTGAGACCATAGATACTATCATATTCTTTCCCAAGTGATGTCTGTTACATCATTAAGATCAGCCAAGCTCGGTGGGCATGCCCTGTTTTCCCCTCTGACACAGAAGGGGCAGAAGGTATCATTTGATCATGTGAGATTCCAGAAGAAAGGTAGGACCATTTCTGCTTTGTTTTCTGTCTTTAGCACCTTTTAAGCCTGTTTTCCTCACACTTCCACATTCGTCTTTTAAGCTGGAAGAAACTGCGAGGTGGTAAAAAGAGTTTGTACTCATAAAGCTTTGATGGCACGGCCATCTGGCTTGGAACCCTCATAAAGGAAGCCCCACAGAGGTTAGGAGGGTCAGAAACTACACAGGCCAGGACTGAAAATCATCCAGTAGCTCGTCATACTGGAACCTGGCTTTCCCCCATAGAAATCCCAATTGGTAGTCTCCACGTAAGCTCAGAACAGTGCTTTTCTCGCTTGCTTATGCCTGGTTCTAGAAGCATATGAAATCATAAAATAAATCCCCCCCCCCCAAAAAAAAATCACCCTCTCCAAGATCTCAGCTTCAGCTTCCCTCCTCTTCTAGTGTTCAGCTCATTAATGAGTGACCTGAAGGCAGAGAAATCCCCACCACCCTGAAACAACTTTTCTGTAATGGATCCTTGCTGTTTAGAGACTATAAAAATAAACAGGCCTGGTCCATTTATTTCCTTTTCCCCCCGGAGGGGGTGGGTGGGTGAAAAAATTATCTGACAAACACATGATATCAGTGCTTTTTTTTCCTGGGGGGGATGCAGGGGGACGCATAGCCCTAAACATTTTGTGAATCTAAGTTTAGCCGCATTGAGGAGCAGTATTTCAATATGAGGAGGAAAATGACAATATGAGTAGGAAACATTTTTTTTTTAAAGAAAAAAAGCACTGCATGATATTATTTGAGCAATCGCAGCCAGCTGGTAGACATTGTGAAAGTTGAAGGTTCTAGCCCCCAACCCCCAGAGCCACCAAAAGTAATATGATGATATACAATACAAACTTGTGGATTAATATCCTTCATGTTTTTCTCCTTCCACATACTGCATAAAAGTCTCCTGCAGCTGCAGGTTCCTCTTCTGACACAGAAATGTCAGGCAGTGGACTTCAATAGCCATACAATGGTAACAAAGCAAGATGCACCCTAAAAAGCATCATCCTTCATCAGAGTGTAGTGCTTGACACATTAGGGATCTGTATGCTCAATTAATCACTGGCAGGCTCATTTTTTTCCTGTTTCTCTCTCATCCCCTCCCCTTTTCAGTCTATCTTCTTCCTGTCATGGGAATCTTCAGCATTCTTCACTGATAGCCCCGACTGCCTGCAAACACTCAATTACCAGACAACATGAAAGGTTAACATTGGACCACTTTATGTTTTTACTTTGTTCATGCTGGATAATTATCAAATTGTTTTATTTCTGTGCTCCTCCACTTTCAATATGTCTGTCCTCACCCCCCAAACAGTGAAAATCCCCCCATGTATCAGGAGGTCCTGGAAGCTAGTTCACAATTAACAGGTTTAGGAACTCAGCTTGACTTACGTATCAAGTGCAACAGTTTTCTAGTGATTTCATTAAGTGATTTCCTGGCAAAATAGCCAGGAAAAGTGAACAGTTAAGACTAGGAAGAGGAACATATTGGAATGTCAAGCTGCTACTTGAAATGGTTAATCCCTCCCCCCCTCCCCCCAATAACTATTAAAGTATTAACTGCATAGTAGTCTGATTAAGTGTGTCTGTACATTATGCTAATTGCTGCCTTGTGATTGGATGACCTGATTAATGGTAAACGGTACACAGTTTGGTGAAGGAAACATCCAGCAAGTCTCATTCTGTCTGTGTGAAAAAGGCAGGGAAGAAAGAAACGCGCTCGAAACTTATGAATAGAGAAAGTCTGAAAAGGGGATTGTTAACAAATATTTCTGTCTTGACGTTTGCGGCTTGCACCTCTGCATTAAACATAAAGGGAAGACAAGGGAATGTGAAATAAAAGCTGCTAAAGAAATTAATTTAGGTGCTGGCCCTCATGGGATTTCTCTCTCTTTCTCCCTTGTACCTTGAAACAGCATGTGTGCAAATAACTGAACTTGATCCAGGAATGTATAATCATCCTACAATGAAACTGACACAATGACCCTGAATATGCTTACCTGTGTACAGAGTTCCCCTCTTTCTTTCAAGGAACTCAAGGCAGTGTACTTACTTCTCCCCCTCTTCATTTTATCCTCACAACAACCCTGTGAAGTAGTCAAAACAAAATAAAAAAATTCCTTCCAGCAGCACCTTAAAGACCAGCTAAGTTATTTCTTGGTATGAGCTTTCGTGTGCATGCACACTTGAAGAAGTGTGCATGCACACGAAAGCTCATACCAAGAACTAACTTAGTTGGTCTTTAAGGTGCTGCTGGAAGGAATTTTTTTATTTTGTTTTGACTATGGCAGACCAACACGGCTACCTATCTGTACCTGTGAAGTAGGTTAGGCTGAGAGACAGTGACTAGCCCAGTGAGCTTCTCATGGCTCGCGTAGGGATTGGAACCCTGGTTTCCCAAGTCCTAATCCATTGCTCTAACCCCTGCACCACCCTGGTTCTTTCCAATGAGCAATGTGAGAATGACATGAGCAGCGTCCGAGTGGTTAGGAGGCTCAAGTCCCCTCCTGTAAAAGTAGCTCGCTCACCCTCCACTGCTGACCTGTGGTTTCTGGAAGAAAAGGCAAATGTACTGGTGGAACCAATTTGGTGCCTCTGCTTGTGCCTGTCTGGAGATGTGCATATCTGGTGATATGACATACCATGGCATCTGCTACTGGACAATAGATCAAGCCTTCTCTGGTGGGTGTGCCTCAAATGTAGAATGTCCTCCGTTCATAAGTATCTCTCGCTTGGACTACTACAATGCGCTCTATGTGGGGCTACCTTTGAAGTTGACCCGGAAACTGCAACTAATGCAGAATGTGGCAGCTAGACTGGTGACTGGGAGTGGCCGCCAGGACAATATAACACCGGTCCTTAAAGACCTACATTGGCTCCCAATGTACGTTTCCAGGCACAATTCAAAGTGTTGGTGCTGACCTTTAAAGCCTTAAATGGCCTCGGCCCAGTACACCTGAAGGAGTGACTCCACCCCCATTGTTCAAGCCGGACACTGAGGGCCAGCTCCGAGGGCCTTCTGGCAGTTACCTCTCTGTGAGAAGCGAGGTTACAGGGAACCAGGCAAAGGGCCTTTTTGATAGTAGTGCCCGCCTTGTTGGTATGCCCTCCCATCAGATGTCAAGGGAATAAACAACTATTTGACTTTTAGAAGACATCTGAAGGCAGCCCTGTTTAGGGAAGTTTTTAATGTTTGAAGTTTTATTCTGTTTTGAGTCCTCTGTTGGGAGCCACCCAGAGTGGGTGGGGTATAAATATAATAATAATAATAATAATAATAATAATAATAATAATAATAATAATAATGGCACTGATACTGTTATAACTCCAGTGCTGGGTTAAAACTAATTTATGTAACAAAATATTTTAAGATGCTGACTGTTTATACTGCTCTGCCATTTTTATCTGATTGTTATGTTTTATTTTGTGTATTTTATTATTTGATTCATGTTCTATATCCTGCCCTGGTATCTGTATAGACAGAAGGGGAAGGCTATAAATATTTTAAATAAACAGAAAATAAATAAATATGTCAAACTTTTCTCAGTGACAAACATATATGAAATGTCTTCTCAATTCTATGTTATTGCTTACTCTGTTGCCATATGTTTTAAGCTCATACAATGGCCTTCCACTAGACGTGAGTACTTATTTAATGCACGTTTAGGGGATTAGACCTCTGGTCTTTAAAATACTGAATGGGCTTCCTTGTGCTATTTCAATGAATTACTCGGGAGAGGTCAATTTATTCATTGTGGGTCAAATCAACACAGGGGCTGCATTAGCTTCTGCCGTCACAGATCCTTCTTTAGTTCAAAACCTCCTCTCCATAGGCAGTAGAACAACCTGGTCCTCTACCAGGGACAGCCAATGGCAGGCCAGCCTCCTTTGAAACATGGAAATAGCAACATACCCCAAGCCCAATGGATCAACACAGCTGATAAGCATCCATTATGCAAGTGCCAGTTTGGCCCTCTATTTTACATTTTTCAGTTCATCTTAAGACATTTTAATAAAATACTTTAATAAAACCACTTAAGTCAGTTTGAAAAATTATACTAACCCCACCTACCCTATATAACAGCAAACTATAAAAAGACAATAAGCAGCAGATAACACAATGTTACAGCACATCCAGGAAGTCTTAAAAACATAGCCCATAATTTAAGGGAACACTAACAACTTGAGAAAGCAAGTGCTTTTTTTGTTATATATACAGTGGTACCTCGGGTTACAGATGCTTCAGGTTACAGACGCTTCAGGTTAAAGACTCTGCTAACCCAGAAATAGTACCTTGGGTTAAGAACTTTACTTCAGGATGAGAACAGAAATTAGCTAAAGTGGTACCTCAGCTTAAGAACAGTTTCAGGTTAAGAATGGACCTCTGGAACGAATTAAGTTCTTAACCCAAGGTACCACTGTATATAAAAGTCTTTATGAGATGGCGAAAGACTGTCACAGGAGAGGTGAGTCCATCAAGGTGTTGCAGTACTAGTCTCCTGGCAGTGGTGTCGCTGTCACTTACCATTTGAGAGAGGGGCAAGGCAGCTGCAAGGTCGGGGCTTTTGGGTGCGCCAGCAGGAGCACTGGAATGGCTAGTTTCTCAGCACAAATAATGGGAAGCTATTGCTGCAGCTCCAGTCCACTGGGCAAACTGCTCCTTGCTCAGCCACAGGGAAGGCTATCTTTGTTTGCCTTAGCCCAAGGCATGGTCATATACTGAGACACGGAGAAGGATCTTCTCAAGAGAACTTAATGCATAGGCAATTTCATACGTAAGGAACTGGGGCTTCAGATAACGGTCTCATGAGGAACGGTTGAGGGCATTGGGTACGTTTAGCCTGGTAAAGAGGAGACTGAGAGGTGATATGATAGTCATCTTCAAATATCTAAAAGGCTGTCACATGGAGGCTGTTGCAAGCTTGTTTTCTCCTGCTCAGGAGGGTAGGACCCAAACCTATGGATTCAAGTTACAGTGTTACCTCGGGTTACAGACGCTTCAGGTTACAGACTCTGCTAACCCAGAAATAGTACCTCAGGTTAAGAACTTTGCTTCAGGATGAGAACAGAAATCATGCTCTGGCGGTGTGGCGGCAGTGGGAGGCCCCATTAGCTAAAGTGGTACCTCAGGTTAAGAACGGACCTCTGGAACGAATTAAGTTCTTAACCTGAGGTACCACTGTATAAGAAAGGGAATTCTGACTAAACATGAGGAAGAACTTTCTGACAGTAAGAGCTGTTTGAGAGGTAGTGGACTCTCCTTCCTTAGAGGTTTTTAAGCAGAGGTTGATTGGCCACCTGCCATGTATGATCTAGTTGAGATTCCTGTATTGTAGAGGTTTGGACTAGTTGATGCTCAGAATTCCTTGCAACTCTACAATCCTATGATTCTAAAGCCACTTCCGAGCTGGCAAGGAGGTGGGGTTGCGGGCTTCACGCCCCTCCCCCACATGCACGGGGGCTGGCTCCAGCCCCCACAAGAGCAAGGGAATCCCCGTCCACCTCACACACCGGGACAGCCAATCGGCTGGCTCTGGGGGCGGGGCCTCGGCTATTTAACCTGGCTGCAGCCGAGGCCCCTCCTCTTTGTGTCCTGTGTCTTCATTTCTTTGGGGGGAGGCGGGAACTCGCCACGCAATGCTGTCCTCTGTACTCCATTTAGTTGCCATGCTGATTGTTTTCCACTTTAATTTTAATGTGAACTAGCCAAACACCCCCAGAGGCCTCTGTAAACACAAGAATTTAATAAAAGCTTTGCTGGATCCGAGCAAACACCCATCTAGAGCAGCATCTTGTTCTCAGAATGGCCAAATATGAGAAGCTTGCATATAGGACTTGAACACAATAGCGCTCTCCAGCAGACTGTCTCCAACAGTGAAGGCAGAAGATAGCCAATGTGGCCGGTAGCCACTGATAACTTGATTCTCCATGAGATTCTAATTCCTCTTTCAGGAGAGATGATGACCAATATGTGTTCTCTAACATTTCATTAATGAAAGTAGGCAAGTGCAGGCATGAGTTGGCAGGGCTAGGATAGCATTTAGTAGCCCACCACAATTCAATCCAGTGTACTTCAAGCAGAAACTGGGAATAAAAGTGCTTGGAAGAAGATATGTAGCTCAGATGATAAAAGTATTGACGCAAGCTACACATCACAATGTAAGAAAAACACACACCAAAAATACACTTATGTCCAAAATGCTGTATTTACACCATTTCAAGAACACTGCTCTCATCTTATACCCAAGCAGCAGTGATGTGTAGCCATCAATGACTAGCTCAAGTTCAGCCAGGAGTTTATAATCAGCTTAAGCAGAAACAGCAATTTTTTCTGGAAAACATATGTATGTGCTAATATATCTGTGTAGCTTTACGTTCACTGTATAATGCGGAGCTGCTGAGTTGACTAGTATTGCAGGCATTACCAAATCCATATTTAACACTGAATGACTTTGAACATCTAACTGGTGCAAGAGACACTAATTCTTATGTCACTGTCATCCAGCGGATGGCTGATTGACGACACACTGAATTCATGCTACAAATTAATCGTACATTATGAAAAATGTCTACACTGATTGGTGGAAGCATTTCAGAAACAGCTATTCCTTTTGAGAACATCGCTTTCTGAGGATCAAATTCAATGAGATGCAAAATCCTTTAATATTTGGAGTTTCTGACAATAGGTATAATACTTTGTGACCTTGCTTCTTGTCAGATAAAAGTAGAAAATGAAAAAAGTGATATTTTGCACTGGGAGTTTTTGAAGATCAAATTGATTTATGTCAAAGAAAACAAGCACACTACTTGACTTTATGTGCTTCTGACAAGTCTCTGCTTCTGGTTAGAGACGTTAAGCTGTAATTTCCTCAGAAATATGTGGCAGAAAACACGGCCTTGATTCTGAGCATGTCACTCTGTTCATTAAAACATGGAGGGGAAAACACACATTTTTAATTTTCCCTGTTATCTGACCTTTGCCTTTGTCCCAAACCCCTTAGTATTTTTATTCACGGGACCTACCTTACTCTATGTGAATGCAATGCAACCTGACATAAACTGCATCCCCATTCATATGTGTATGAACTTATTTTAATTGCCTCTCTCCCACAGGTTTTGGCGAAATGCTTCTTTCTATAAAATGATCCAAGGGTTCAGTCCGTTATAACAGGGTTGAAAGGCTTCAGGGTTGTGGGACCTACTTGTGTGTTTTTTTTTTTGTAGACTTGTGAGCTCCATAAATGAAAGCCAGATAAAATATTGTAGTTCAGGCAGATGGACATAGACCCTGAATTGAGGATGAGAGTGTCTCTGAGCACATGCTCAGCCCAGGGATTAGCTTTCAGCATTGGCCCCACAAGTCTGGGATTCTGATCCACTGGAAATCAGTCAGTGTCTTCCAAAAGCTGTGAAATAGTTTTTGCTTGCTTTGCAGTGACCTTTGGTGGTTACTATGTGAGAGGAAAGGGTTGGGATTTAAGATGGTGTGAATGAGAAGAGGTTTACCTTATGGTTGTGTTCAAATGGTATTCTACATATTTGAAATGCTGTAATTGCGCCGGGTAAGCCCTGGAAAGCCTGTGTGTTAAAAAGAAGTCAAATTGCCATCTTTATAACCGACTAGAAGAAATGCAACAGATATCCACCCACTAATATCAATTAACAAAGTATTTCCATCCACACAGTATTCTCAACTAACTTGTCTCCCATGTGTACTATAGAAACAGAGCAGCTGCTCATCTCTTTTCAGCCGGGATTCTGCTTTTGTTTGGCTTCGACTACCACAAATCACATCATTACAATATCTATTCTAATTGCTCTGCAGCATTACAGAACAAACTCCCCCCTGTAAAAAAGAGGGAGGGGGGAGAGAAAAGAAAGTTCTTCTCTGGTAGGTATTCAAAACAACAAAGAAAGGAAGTCAAGACTAGTATTGTTCAATTATTAGACCAATTCCATTCCACTCTGCCTTCCCATTTTCCTTGTACCTGCCTGAGCGCCAGCCCGCAAGCCCATATTCCTCCCACTCAATGTGGCACCAAGACAAGGTCCGAGGATGACTGATAAGACAAGAAGACAGATGGTCCTGAAGAGGTAGAAAGGGTGGGGGGTGGGGCTGCAAGATCCATTGAATCAGTCTCTATCCTAATTGGCAGGAAAAGAACATTGATAGGCATGAATTGTCAAGATGGCTCCTCTGACCCTACTATTTAATTCAAATAAGCAATTAACAAGGGTGGCACAATTGGGATAGATGTAAACTCTTCACTAGGAAAGTACTTTAAACCTCTCAAGGCTTTTAGCATACCAGCAGATTGCCACTTGGATAGTGGGCTCATTTCTCATTGGAGGGATAAGGGAAATGCATGATGAAATTAAGAGTTTTGTGGCGTGAAATGCAAGCTCGTATTCTGCATAGAATTCACAAGGTAGTTTCAGAGAATAAAGTTTGACTACATTTTACCTCAGGCATTGTATCTGCTCGCATTTACATCTTGAGAAGTGACTCAACAATTCTTTTCCAGGTCTGCAAAGGAATGTTTTTCATGTTGGGCCTTTCAGAAAAGTGATGATAACAAGAGTCCACTTTATCACTCCAATGATTTATACAGAGACGCCAACAGGATTTCCTGGGCCCAGTAAACTCTGTGTAGATTGAGCCTCCTACATCTTCACCCAGGAAATCTATGGACGAGAACTGCTACTTATGTACATATATTACCTTAGCTTAGCATGCCTCACAGGGCTATTGCAGATATAAAAGGGAGGAGGCAAAGGTAATGTTCACAACCATTTGCTTCTGGGGAAAAAAAAGCAAGGTCCAGATCTATGATACTCAATGCATAGTTACTGTAAATATCAAGCAGCTTTGGTGTTTCTGCCCCACAATCAAGCAATATATATATATATATATGATAGTTAAACTATGGAACTCACTCCCACAGGAGGCAGTGATGACTGCCATCTTGGATTGCTTTAAAAGAGGATAAGACAAATTCATGGAGGAGAAGGCTACTAGCCATGATACTCCAGCCATGATACATGGTTGGAGACAGTATGCTTCTCAATACCAGTTGCTGGAAACTGCAGCAGGGGAGAGTGCTATTGGGTTCAGGCCCTGCTTATGGCTTTCTCCCAGGCAAAAGGAGTAGGTGAAGCAGTGGGTGTGACGCTTACTTTTACAATGGAGGCAATGCTCCAGCCACACATAAATCAGAGGCTTCTACACATGCACACACAGAGCACCCTACCGATGCAAGGCAGTGGGATTATCACATTTGAAGGAAACATTCCAGCTGGGCAAAAGCACACAAGGAGGAAACAGAGCAGTAATGGTGGGGTGTGAACCCCTAGGGTCAGATGGAGAGGCCTAGTAGGCTGGATTTGGTCACTAGGACTGAGTTCCCCCACCCCTGACTTATACTGAGGAAAGAGAAGTTAGAGAAAATCATTTCACCCCTACAGCAGAGCTTTCCCTGTCCATGATACCATCAGCGACAAT
Organism: Podarcis cretensis; assembly: GCF_951804945.1. Lineage (NCBI taxonomy): Eukaryota > Metazoa > Chordata > Lepidosauria > Squamata > Lacertidae > Podarcis > Podarcis cretensis. The sequence goes on from NC_137176.1 coordinate 36,024,813, forward strand.
CCCACCACAATGTGCCTTTTAACATTCTGTGGGACTTATCAATACAAAGACATTCATGCAAAGCATTTAGGACAACTACACTGTTTGATTTAAAGTGAGTTGTTGTGCTTCAAAGCAATGGCTTGAGAATACTGCCACCAAAGGAATCTGAGGGCCACAGATTTAGCTGCGCAAGGGCTGATAGTATATTAGAGCATCCCCCAATGTTATCTTCAAGGCATGCACAATTCCCCTTCATATAGAAAAGGTCAGTCTATCTCTTTCCCCCCTGTTAGTTTGTACCAAACTGGAAGTAATTAGGGACTTCTCCACAGTGGGTGAGAAAGGTCTCTCGCTGCTTCATCTCTCCTCTTGTCTTGCAGCTAGGCCTGTTGGATGAAAAATCCTTACATGCAGTTAGCATTGTGTTCATTTCCTTTTATGAGGGCCCTCTTGTGCTCTGCCATGACCCTTGCTATGCAGGCCTTAACTTATGCCAGAGGCACTATTAAGGAGCATAGCACACTCACATTCTATAGAGGAAAAAGTACAGATGCTCTCAGCAATCATTGGGCTCATCAATGAAAGTAAAACAATTCTAACAGCCAGTACAGTGGTACCTCGGGTTAAGAACTTAATTCGTTCTGGAGGTCCGTTCTTAACCTGAAACTGTTCTTAACCTGAGGTACCACTTTAACTAATGGGGTCTCCTGCCGACGCCGCAGTGCAATTTCTGTTCTCATCCTGAAGCAAAGTTCTTAACCCGAGGTACTATTTCTGGGTTAGCAGAGTCTGTAACCTGAAGCGTCTGTAACCCAAGGTACCAGTGTACAGAACTCCGGTCAACATAGGGAAAATAATCTCTATGCTATTAGCCAGGGACTGGTACAGAGCCACAAGTATTGTGATTCCTGGATTCAAGCCTACTGAATATTCTAGCCAGTCTGAAGTGGGACAGGGGTCAGCAACACTATCCTAAGGGCCAAAAAGGACCAGATTCTAGTGTGATGTGGAATTCCCTTTACTCTGGTCATTTTGCAAAATGCTGGAGATCAAATGGTGTTTAAGCACACAGCCAAAGGGAGTGGAACAGCACACCTTTTTATGTACATAGAATCATAGAATTCTAGAGCCGGAAGGGACTCTGAGAGCTATCAAGTCCAACCTCCTGCAGTGCAGGAATTCTGCTCACAGTCATCCCTGAGTGGGCTAGAACCACCAATCTTCTGGTTAATGATCAGATGAACTGACCCACTGCACTGTGTGTCGTGATAAGCACATCATGTGCTATTAGAAGTATAAAGAATTCTACAAGTAGGGAGACCGACTTCAAGTTTTTAACCTGAAGAAGGAAAAATGCAGAAGGGCATATCCAGTTTGCCATAGGACCTTCCTGTATCTTTGGTTCTCCCAATGATCAGAAAGCAGTTCTCTCAGATTTCAGAAAGCAGCGCTCATCTCTCGCCGCTCCTAGCCATGATGACCATCTCAGTTCATATACAAGGCAAGATTTCTCAGCTCTGCAAATCCTCTATGTGCACAGGCAACAGGTGAATGGGCATTGCCAAGACCCAAATACTGTGCTATGCTATCTATAGATATCTTTCAGATTGCTATTCAGAAATGTACTTTAGCCAACTGGGTATTATTACTTATACTGCCATTTCATTCCTCTGTATACACACCTCTAGGTCTGGTGTCTTTGCATTTGATTTTCAAAACTAAAAGGGTATTTTTTAAAAATAAACAAATAACCCATATATAATAAGACCCTGCCTGGCAGGCAGGCAGGTTTCAGGTGGCTCATCATTCATATCATGATGCTAATTACAGTGATTAAAAAGATGTAAGACTACAACTGCTACTGTTCTCTATCGCTGCCTTTAAAACAAATGTAAGGGACAATTAACAACAGATTAGCAACTCGCCTTGGTTTGCCACGTGAGGATGATCACTGACCTTCTCATTTCATCCTCATTAGTGTCTCAGGTCAGCAGAACCATTGCTCCTTAATCATCACCCACCATTCCTTGCTTCAACACACGGAAACAAATGATGTGTTGCCAGGGAGGTCAGAGATCAAATATGAGTTTTGTTGTTGCTGGAGCACAGGCGAAAGGCAACGGGGTCAACTTTGGGGCAACTCTTTGCAGCAGCCTCCATCTGAGCACAGAAAGTATGAATGCACGAAGCATGACACCTACTGTGTTTTTGTTTTCTCTTTGCAGCTGGAATTTACTCCTGAGGGTTTCTCTCCCCCCCCCCCTTAAATTATTCTTCTCCCTGCTCCACAATGTACAAATTCACATGGGAAACAGTGAGTTCCCCACTTTTCTTTTTCCATAATGCAGAGCACGAGATTCAGTGGATACAGTGATGGTTTTTGTTTTGTTTTGAACCCCCCCTTTACTTTTCAACGCGGTGTGTCACTCATAAAGTTATGAACGCTGGAAGCTGTTCCCAGCACGTCCCTTCATGCTGCTGCCTCCAGTCTGGTGCTACTTTCCAATTTGCCATGGAGAGCCTCTGAAGACTGCCGGGCTGAAGGCACCCAGTGCCAGTGTAAATGAGCCCCATTCATTTCTCGCCATTGGCATATGGCATGTCATTGTCCTCGGCCACCGAGGCAGAAGTGATGCAATTTGTTGGCATGTCCTGTCACAGCACAAACTATCTATCCCACTGTGCCCTACGAAGACAACAGAAGCCAGAAAAGGGCAGCCAAAACTTCACAGCTTTATCACAAGAACACACATGCACACAACACCCTGGGGGGAAGAGAGAGAGAGAGAGAGAGAGAGAGAGAGAGAGAGAGATGGCTCTCCCTGTGTTAACTTATAGGCAGTGGAAGTTTTTAACGCCTCATTTTCTCCTTCAGGCTATTCTAGAAGTTAATGTTTATGCGACAGTGAATAGGGAGACCGTCGCAAGGTTATTAATTCCCTCACACATCTAGTGAAAATGTCCACACGTTATGGGGTTAACACTAACACGCCTTCGCAACGACTATCAGGCAATTGTTCACTCTTGCTGCTCTGTCTCTGAATTTTCAGGCATTTGCCGGATCTCGAAGGGATTGATAAGCTTCCATTGTGGTTGGCATCTCAAAGGCATGCACCCCCATTCCCTCTGAATGGCAGACCGTCAAATGTACATAGATGTGAGGCCTAGCAAGCAGCCACAGCCGCACAATAAAAGAAGGTGCAGCAAAAGTGGGTCATTCAATTTGGTGGCATGTGCCCTTGCTCCACTTCCAGAGCACTGACAGAAAAGGGAGGGAGCATGCAGCGTGTGTGAGGTAAAAACTCCCCAAACATACTTCTATTGTGGCCCTTATTAGGGATGGGTGAATCTGTTAATTTCGGTTTCTCTCGGCTTCTCGTTTTTCAAAGTTTAGTTTGCCACATTTGCTCATTAGTCTGCAATTGTTTTTTTTTCTTTTTCAAAAAACTCGCCACAAATATTTTCCAGCAATGTAGTATACATTTATCCTAATAAAAACACTTTGCATGCATTTTATGCAAACATCCTCTAATATATTTGCATTTTTGTACTTTTTTAAAAAATTGGAGAACTGCATTGCAAAATTTGGAATAGTGTGAATTTTCAGGAAGAGCTTTGTTTTAGTTTGCTTGTGGTTTTGGAATGGCAAATGAGGTCAGCTTGCATTAAAATGCAAACCCGTTATGGGGGAAAGAAGCAGTAGCCCACACAGTCTCTAATCTAGGCATAAATAGAACAAGGACAGGGTTATCAAGCTGGGAAAATGTTGACATCTAGAGACAGATGTGAGTAGGTGATAATGCTTATATCTATGAAGTGCTGATTTCTGCACATCAAGGAAAAGCTTATTCCCACCCACCCATCAGTTGGCAACCCCAAACAGGGACCACACCAAAGTCTTAATGAATACATGCTCAGAAATAGGTATGGGACAGGGAGTTAACAGCTGGCAATGCCTCTTAGAGAGGCCCAACACATAGTCTGAGCATAGGGTTGCCAACTGACTGGGGAGAAAGAGCCTGCCTAGTGCTTTTAACAGCAGTCTGATATGCAATAATTAACAAATGAAGCTTTATCATTGGGCTGATCCTACCATTTGCCAGTGTGAGTTGGTTGCTTCAGGCAGCTCCTTTTGGGTGTAAATTGTTATTTAAAAGTTACGATAAATTTAAAAGTTTAAAATTTAATTTAATTTTAATTTTAAATTTAAAAATTTAAAAGTTACGTTAAATTTTTAATGCCAGGAAGAGGTGCTTGTGAGGCATTTTGTCTCGTTTTGGTTCATCTTCAGTGCTGTGCACCTTGACTTGGGGAGGGGTGCTATCTGCTATTCTGCCTCAAACAATCAAATGCTTTGGACCAACCCTATTATTGGCTGGTCGTTGCTGAAAATCAACTGGCTGATACAGGCACAGCTAAAAAGGGCTGGTTAAGAAGTCAGCAAACCTGTGAAAACAGGATCTAGTTCTCTAATACAGTAATAATGTATGCCTGATTCCTATTAAAGTGAACTCCAGCTTTGACTACTATTCTAAGGATGCAACTACATTAGTTCCACAAGTCTTTCATTTATTATGATTTACCCCAACCCACATATTGCAGCAGATGCTAAATATAATTAAACATAGAAGATGGGTAGAAGCTAGTGGAGATGAGCTTTCCTCTTTGTACAGTTTTTCCATAGAAAGATGCTGGCTTAAAGTTGCATACCTTCAAAAGTGAGGGAGGTAAATTTAAACAGAGAGAGCTTAATGGGGAAGGCTACAAAGCCTCCCTCCACCCACAGCTTACAAACCTAGGAAACAAGGCTGCAATCCTACGGATGCTAGAAATGTCTCTGGACCCTTTCTAATGTCAGACCTAAAATGCTTGGCATCCGTCTGCCTCGGGAGACAATAGAGGAATGCACCTATGAGGGTGAAGTCAAGCTGTTGGAAGGTTATGGCGGCTGCTGTGGCTGTAGAGACCAATATGGGAGAGACTTATTTTGGAGACCTAAAATAAAGCCAAGAAAATGGTGGTGGTGATGATACACTGCATCAAGATTTATTCACTTACAAAATACCTAAACTTTTTAATAAACAGTGTACATATATTAAAAGATGAGACAGTCCCTTCCTGCAGGTCACACAGCAGAAGACATGACCCAAAAGGGGAAAAGGAAAGGGCTGGAAGAGGAAAGCAAATACTGGAGCACCTGTTAATGGATGGAGCCAGGTTGGTCTCCCACTAGTCGTGATGTTCATACTGGAATCCAGAGGGTAGAGTCATCTAGCCATTGCACTTTTAAAAAGTCAGATTTTTAAAAACCATAACAACCCTCCAATATAATACTATGGATTGGAACAAACACTTTCCCATCCTATTCTATTTTACAATTTCACTCATAGCAAAAACTTTGAAATAGTATGTTAGCGCAGAGAGAGTGCGAAGGCAATGAAGTCCTGGGCATTAATGGTCAGCATGCTTCCTGGTTGGCCAGAAAGAAAAGAAACAGCAATGTTGTCATGTGTTCTGGTCTGTGGAAGGAAATGGCAAATCCGAACAGCAAAGCAATTGCAAAAAGCCATGTTGGGCCACTAGTAAACCCAGCCCAGTATACTTCCTCTGGATTAATGGCCAGCTGGGGGTTTACAACCCACAGCTGCACCTCAGGATATCATCTTCTTCCCAGCTGGCCACTAATCCTCAGGAAATGCCCTTCTCCACAGACATTAGATCTTAATTATTGCCTACGATATGCTACAAAATGGAGGCAGAGAAAAGAGCAAAAAAGGTGCTAAGTGAAAGTCGCCCCAAGCACAGGTAAAACCATTACAGCGTTCCAGTCTCAAGCATGAGCCATGTGCAAAGAGTGTGAGCATTCATGAGATTAGGACACATGGCTAAATAAATGGAGCCTGGAGAAAGGGGCATTCATGTTTCGATAGATTCTTAACCTTTTCTGGATTGATAGTAGTAAGAAAGGGACAAGAATGTGTATCAGTTCTAGAACTACCTACAAATAAAAGCAAAGGCTATGTGAGCTGCTAAAGGAAATTAGACCCACAGGAAAATAGTAGTATGAAGGATATGGTGACCTCCTAGTTACCAAAACATTTTTATCTGCCATCAAAATTTCTTGTTGAGAAGGAATTCCCACATTTGCTTTGAATGCAATAGCAAACAGCCCTCCTAGTGGAAAGAGCAAGTGCACACTGGACTTCATCGAAAAGGGACGCATATTTGGGTCATATTTTTGGTGGACTTGTAAGGCGCTTTCTAAAGAAGAAAATACAGATATAGTTATCTAGGTCTAATTTATGGAATCCTCCAGATGTAAGAACAGAAGAGGAGCCCTTCAGACCAGAGTTGCTAACCCTTCACTCTGCTCCTCAACAGCAACCATCCATATGCCCATGAGAAGTTCACAAGGAGGCCATGAGGACAATAGCACTCTCCTGCTATTTCCCCCCAGTGACTGGCATTCAGAGGGATGGTGCCTCTGATCCTGGAGGTGGCATACAGCCATCATGACTAGCAGGCATTGACAGCCTTATCCTCCAGTTTGTCTAATTATCTTTTAAAAGTCATCTACATTGATGACCACTACATATTGTGGCAGCAACATCCATGAATTAAGTATCTGTTTCATGAAGAAGGCAAATGCCCATTGACAAGACCGCCATATTGAATCCAATGATGGGACTGATGGTGTCCATTTTAAAGCGGGACTTTGGCTCTCAGTTGAGTCTCTGTTGAATATGGCAAATCCACACCACTGAAAGCGCATTCAGCACATGTTTAAATCACATAGCTTTCCCCATGGAATCCTGGGAACTGTAGTTTGTTAAGCGTGCTGGGAATTGTAGCTCTGTGAGGGGGAAACAGCAGTTCTAGGGTTCTTTGGGAGAAGTCATGTGCGTTGGATATGCTTTAAATGTATGTTGAGGATCTGCTCTATATCTTGTTTTTTCAATAGCTCAGCACTATGTACATTTCCTAGCCCCCAGCCCCATTTGTGTTCAACATATGCTACATGCATTTCTTGTTTAACATCCTGCTACGTCTGGGAAAAAAGAAATCTTTGGAAGTTTAGCAAGATCCTATAATACTGTAACTTCTTCTCATCAGAATTCAAGTTGTTCCTCATGTTAATCATTCCCCACTGAAAGCGCTTGATTAACAGGTTGATCATCCTCTCTTTGATCAGTGGATCTTGGAATTGAAAGGTTTTGGAAACCTGATCCATATTTGGGCCTGTAATTATAATTGCCCATAAATTTCTCATGAGACAAATCACTCTACCGAAAAAAGAGAATTGTGAGGAAGGCTGTTTTGTCTGTAACCTAATGTGTGTTTAAAAGCAAAGGAATTTCTACCCTTGTTTTAAAACGCTGGGTAATAAATGAAGAAAACTTAACTACTGGAAAGAAGCATCTTTTAATCACGCACACTTTAAGTCTTTTTCAAAGGAGAGACTTTACCTTTGCTGATCTACTGACTCTGTACGGTAAGAAAGCTATCTCACTTTTTTGCATACATTATCAATGCACAAACAAAGTAATAGTACATGCTCCAGGAAGCAATAGCACTAAAATATTTGGGTGGCATAGTACAGAGCACAGTGCAGTATTCGTTACTTTGTAAGCCACAAACCTTCAATAATTGCCACTATGCAGAGAGAGAGAGAGAGAGAGAGAGAGAGAGAGAGAGCCTGCCTTCCCTATCTCTCTGATAACACACACATCCCTGTGGCGGTGCAACAGTCTAGTATGCTCTTTGCCATAAAACCCAGTGTTTGGGTTGGAATTGCATTATGAGCACACAGGCCATATGGAATGCTATCTCCTCACTGGGCATCTAGAGACAGTGTAAATGGTGAAAACGTGGAGAGAGAGAGAGAGGGAGGGAGAGAGAGAGGGAGGGAGAGAGAGAGAGAGGGAGAGAGCATTCTTAGTACCCTCTATGAGGATGGGCTGGGTCAAGGGGAGATGGCACCCAATTCACCCCACTATTTAATGGGACCACTCCAGGTAGAGAGAATATCCTGTTGTTAGCCTTAGCCCACAATGGTCTAGCTCCTGATGAAAGCCCTATTTGTCCAAAAGGCATGCAACCTTGCTGAGATGTTGGCTATCTATTGTTGTATAGGATGTTTACAGAGTGCCAAAACCCAGCCCTGGGTAATTAGATCGGAATGGAGCCTTCCTTGTTGTGCTGCTCAAAAAGGTTTGATAGATTAATGGAGGATGGAAGACAGTCCACCTGCCTCAAAGTGATTAAGCTGGGCTGAACTGAATTGCCACCAGTGTGGCGATTGCTTGCAGTAGGCTCAACGTTTCTGGGATTACATCTAATAAAAATGTGGCCCAACTTAATTCAAATAGATTCTCTGGTACCTCTTTTCCCTTGTAAAGAAAATAAAGCTCTTTACTCTATAATCTATGTGTTCTTGGCAAAAGATGTGGTCATAACTGACATTCTTGACTTGGATTTACCTAAAATATGCCTCTGAGACAAGGGCAGTTCCAGATATTAATAGTTCAACATTAGGTTTAGGGTTTGTGTCTCAAATGTTGGAACACAGCAGTGTAGTTCTGCCTTTTTGTGTGTGTGACCAGATTGCCGTTGGAAGTGAACAAAAAACAGAGAAAACTCACAGAGAGGGAAGTGTGAGATCACAATGGATATTATTTTATATCCATGATGCATATATAAATGCCATTTTTGTTAAATATGCATCAAAGCTCTCCACAGCTGTGCTTTGTGTTGAGTCTAGGATTCAATTGCCTCTTTATTTATTACAGTGATATGCCATCTTTCCTTCAAGGAACTCTCTACATGGCTCTCTCCTTCTGCATTTTATCTCCACAACAACCCTGTGAGGTTAGATTGAGAGGTCCAATGTCACCTAGTGAGTTTCCTGTCTACTTGGGGATTTGAAACCTGGTCTCTCAGGTCCTAACATAAGATTGCAATCTGTCCCATTCACTTATGTGGGGATTACTTGTTCTATATACTATGCATTTATTTATCGCAATTCATATACCATTGAATTAAAAAATCTGAGCAGCTTACATAAACTAATATAAAGGATCATAATAAAATACTGATAACATCAACGTCCATGCAGTATGCATGGAATCTGCTTGTGTCCTCTTAAAAAACCCACCTTCTGAACTTTTTTTTTTTAAAAAAATCCTAATTATACAACTGAGTCACTGGGAAATCCTTCCAAAGACCAGTCCCTTACACCAGCAATTGAATGTCACCTCAAAGACTCTGATGTGCTCAGGTGGTTTCTCCACAAACCACAGAGCTTCTCTGTTCATTACAAAAGAAGGACACCTCCACACACTCTTTCTTTCTACACCGGCATGAGGAACCTGTGGCCCTTGAGGTGATTTTGGGCAAGAACTCCCATCATACCTGACTACTGGCCAGGCTGGAGTAGAACAGTATCTGAAGGGTCACACAGGTCCCTCATCCCTACCTTAATAGGATAGAGCTACTCCATGTTTCAAGGCAATGGATAAAGTTGCTCATGTGGTCACAGAAGGAGCAATGTTCGCACAGGGCTCTGGGTTGGGCTGCATGTTAAGCACGCTGACAACAAATTTGACTGCACAATTAAAGGAGCAAGACAAAATCAAAAACATGACCCAAATGGAAACAGCCTCACCTGGATACATGCAACATTAGGAAAACCAGGTGGATGGAACAAAATGAGGGAGGTGAGGACGGGGAAATGCATTTATTTATTTCGTAATATTTTTTTTATACTGCATGTTTATAGAATCATAGAATTGTAGAGTTGGAACGGACCATGTGGGTCATCTAGTCCAACCCCCTGCAATGCAAGAATATTTGCCCAATGTGGGAATTGAACCCTCAACTCTGAGATTAAAAGGAAACCTCAATGCAACAGAGAAGGCTCTCCTCCAAGCTGCTACCTCTGGGATTCTGAGGGTGGTAGAAAAACCAAGAGGGCACCCTCCACCAATCTTTGCACCCAAGAAGGTCTGCGGGGAAGGGAAGTCTCTCAGATATAGGTCACCTGAGTCATTTAGGGCTTTAAATGCTAATGTGAGCCACTTGAATTGGGCCAGAAACAAACTGGCAACCAGTGCGGCTTTTAAAATGCATGAGTTATATGATAACTACTGCTCCCACGGGGAATCCCCCATGACTGTTAAAGTGTTATAATAGTGTTTTAAATGTTTAGTGTGGGCATGATCAGTGTCCTGGGGATATTGCAACTTTCTGTTCTCCCAAACACTGAAACCCTATAATCCACAAAATATTTTAATTTTAGAACTCAGAAACTGAAAAGACTTCCAGGTGTGCTTTTTGCAGATGCTGTAGGTGTGAAATCTCTTAAGTTCCCCATAAATAGATAATACTGAATGCTGTACAGTAAGGAGTAGGTACAAGCCCCAGGCTTTACTAACTGTATCAGAGTAGTAGTCATTATTACACATTAGCTTTAAAAATGAGGAAAAGGAGTGAAAATGGCCATTGTTTATTATACAGCCTTGTTTAGGGTACTCTACAGACCTCTCCTTATTTTGCATCCATTCTAATTTGACTTTCTAGAAAGCCAGATAAAAATGAAACTTACTATTTGTTCAGAATAAATTTCTAAAGCTAGGAAGACAAGCAGTGAAAGAGACCCTCCACAAAATAAATCCTTCACTTTCTTTTTTTTTTTTTAAAAAAAGAAGCTAATGAAAGCCAAAGTGACAAAAAGTCCCCGTCCCCCCCATCACGTATGTTCCAGCGTATTACAGGGAAGCATTCTCCAATTTCCCTCCTTCCCCCTCTTTCTAAATGTTGGCACAACTGTTTGGTTTCCCAACTCTGTGAAAACCTCAAAAATAATGAAAATGCAGCTACCGTACTTTGTAAGCTCTTGGTAGATATTTTCTCTTACTTTGTCATTTTCAAGGGGGAAAACAATGGTGGCATCTGTGCCCTGGTGCTAAGTGCTCATTTGCATGCACAGGCAGAGAGATATCCGTTTATTATCAATTTTATGCATTACTTCATTTCATGGTGTTAAAACAATTACATTCAAAGGGTTCAGCAGTCCACAGCCAAGCTATTCAGTGCTCCAGCAGCATCATATAATAACGTTATTCAGGGAGAGACACATACATCATAGTTACTGATTTAGAAGTAAAAGAGGGAAGGAAAGACAGGGCAAGAGAGAGAGAGAGAGCACAAGCACAAAGTGGCAGTTCCTATAGAGCTGGAAGCAGAATTAGCAAAAAGGAAAAAAAGAAAAGAAAATCTGAGTTATTACAATAAGCAGAGAAACTGAGGGCAGATGGAGGTGTGATTTATTAACTTCTGAATTACTTTCTAAGAAACTTGGGTCTCTTTTCTAGGTAAAGCTGTTCTCCTGCCAATTTTGCTACCATATACATTAGCAACCTGTTTTATGTGGCCCATTCCATAAACAAGATTGCAAAGCTCTATAGGAAAAGCAAACAGACAGAGAAAGCTGGCACCTCCACGGTCTTATTTTACACTGCCAGTTTGATAGATCTCCGTACTGGGAGCCCATGGAGGCTTTTGCAACCTGCCAAACCTTCATGACTGGAAATATGAATTCTGTATTTTGGTAGGAAAACCAACAGCAACCAGGGAATTGAATGAATTATGAAGGGTGGAGAAATCTGCCCTCTAGAAAAGTTCGTTGTGGTCTGTGGAGGAACTTGCCTCAGGTAAACAGAAGGTGCTATGCATGCTATGTAAAGTAATAATTAAAAAGTGACTGCAAGTGAAAAACAAACAAAACAAAACTCCCCCCCCCCACTAATATTTCATAATATTTTCTCACCAGGGGACAAAAAGCTCAAAGCTGCCACTGTCACATAGAAATAATTAGCACTAGGAAAAAAGGTAAAGGACCCCTGGACAGTTAAGTCCAGTCAAAGGCGACTATGGGGTTGCAGCTCTCATCTTGCTTTCAGGCCAAGGGAGCCGGCGTTTGTCCACAGACAGCTTTCCGGATCATGTGTCCAGCATGACTAAACCACTTCTGGTGCAACAGGACACCATGACAGGAACCAGAGCACACGGCAATGCCGTTTACAGTGGTACCTATTTATCTACTTGAACTGGCATGCTTTCGAACTGCTAGGTTGGCAGGAGCTGGACAGAGCAATGGGAGCTCACCCTGCTGTGCAGATTCGAACCGCCGGCCTTCTGATCAGCAAGCCCAAGAGGCTCAGTGGCTTAGACCACAGCAACACCCGCTTCTACTAGGAAATAACCTCCCATTGGCAACAATGGGATCCCAACTTAAGAAAGCCCTAAGGAGTTCTGTAAAACCTTCATCAAATTTTAAGGCAGTCTTCACCTGCACTTTATGTTTCCATACCCTCCAAGTGTCCTCATTTTACAGGGACAGTTCTGGAATTATGAAAGCCATTCCAGCTTCTGATTTGATGCTGGAATATCCGTATTTGTCCTGCCAGTGGTGCCACCACTGAGAGAAGGAGCCAGCACCAGGGAGTATCCCATTGCCTCTCCATGGCTGCTGCTGCTGCTGGCCTCCTTCCTTGGGCAACTCATAGCAGCTGCTGGAGAGTGGGTGGGGAGGAGGAGAGGCTGCAGCCGCTGAGACCCTATTTTATCTGAAATTGTCCATATTTTTATCTGAGGAAAGTTGGAGGGTATTAATTTCCAGGCACAAAAGTACACCTTGGTGCTAGAAGCTTGTAAACTCCAGTGGATGCAACATCCTGCCATATCTCTGATGTCACTTAAGCCTCCCACACATTATTTCTCCAAAGCCATGCATGTGATCGGAAGCAAATGTACAAACTTAACCATTTAAGTGAAGGAAATAGATCAGCATATGCAAAGGAATGCAGGCATGAATTCACTTTCTCAACTAAAAACAAAAAGGCCCAAACATCCCTTGCAGACAAAGGAACCCCATGTCCACACCAGAGCTCTAGCACTCTGCAAAAAGTTGCTGGATCAGAGTGACTAGATATAATTCCTAACCTTTTGAGAACTGGGCTCGGTCTTCTGACTTTTCCACTAGAAGGAGCTCCAGATGCTGCAGAAAACTGCTTGAACTGAGAAGTCTAGTTTTCTCAACAGTTTTAGGGTGGCTTTTAAGAATTCAATCTTGTGAACTCTGAAAGGAACTGGTATCATCCGGATGAATGTATGGATTAGTTAGCCACTGGCATTTGCACTTCCTACATAAAGACATACATAATGTTATTTGTATGTTGCCTTTCTATAGTTCAAACCATGCTCAGGGAGGCTTTCAACATGAAAAAAAAAACATAATTACAACATAACAAAAGGAGTCATAAGCAATGTCCTAAATGTTCCAATGCAGGTTCTCATCTCAAAAGAAGTATCTATTTACATTTATTTACAAATGCCTATTTAAAGAGAAAATATGTAGAAATGGGAAAATATGGTGTATTTAAAATATATGCATTTAAATATATATATATATCTGGGTGTATTATTATATTTTTGGCAGAGTAATCACAGAAGTAGGGCAGACTTAGGGTGAGCACATGTGAAAATGACACAAACTGGAAAGTTGTCCAGCCCTATACTGTTCTGTTTCCAAATGATATACAACCAATAATTCATGTGAGTGGTAGCCAATGAGATCTTACTCAGAGTAGACCCTCTGAAAACCATGGCCTTTACTGATTTATGTTCACTGATTTCAGTGGCCCTACTCTGAATATGGCTTAATTAGCTACCACCTAGTAAACATAAACAAAGCAAGATTGGTCCACATGAAGGAAATTCCAGTCAACTTTAGACCATGGTGCCTATCATACAGTGGAAACATAATATTGCATTTACCTTACATACCTGAAAGCTGATTTTTACTATTATTCCCAACTAATCTTATCAATAAGTCAAGAATACAGATGCAGGAAGAGAGTGCCAATACTGAGTTATCAGTCATCATATTTTGAAATGTTCCACGTGGTACTAAAGAGAAAACGGTGGAGGATAAATTCTCCTTTAAAAATCTAGATATGTAGCTATTTCTGATGTATCATATGAGCTTCCTTAAAACTCAAAGGCACAGCATTATCAGCTTTCAAAGCCTTCCTTAAAATTCACCTCTGTTGTGATGCGTGAAAAACCTTTGAATATAGTTGGGCAGCTGGTGTGTTGTGACAGATGTTTTCTATGGTAATCATGCCGTTACCTTGTGCTTTCTCCATCTGTTTTTTTTATATCTACTTGTTGTGATATATTTAGACTATAAACTCTTCACTATCATATGGCACAGATATCAAATAATGAGCACATGGTCAGTTACTGAATTGGGTACTCTTCACGCCAACCACACTTGAATATCTATTTTCCAACTGCTTATGTAATACAGTAACTACCACTATTGTGCCAGTGCCCCTGCTTTCCATTCCAACAAGATTTCATGATGGTATCATGCACTGTCTATCATAGCTCAGCTGATACAGCCTGAGACTCTTAATCTCAGGGTCACAGGTTAGAGCCCCACCTTGACCAAAAGATTCTCTTTCAACTCTACAATTCTACTATTCTGTGATCTACTTTATACACTGCAAAGTGCAATGGTCAGAAATGTTTTGGTGGCTTATTGGTTATTACATGAAATTTATTGCTCGTGTATTATGATCACATTGCGTACAGTCCTAGACGTGGTATAGCTTTGTCTCCATGATTGCATTCCTCTGCCGACATTTTTCCAAACCGATGTCACTGACCCTGCATGTTACCTGTGCAAAAGGCATCAAGATTTACATTAATTGGTACTACACGGACAAATGGTATTCTGCAGGTCTTTGTAAAGACCTGGAAAGAGATATTTTAAAAGGTCTGCTGTAGTAAATAGTTAAATCAAAAGACAAAGATGTTCATCATGAGTGGTGGGTGCTTCCAAACAGTCAATTTTTTCCATCACTACATTTCGTGCTGTACTGAAGAATCACAACTGAGTGTTGAATTCAAAGTAGCATCCCATCAGTGCAAAGATGGCTGCCTGTACAATGGGACTTCCGCCCTCCTTCTCCTGCACATGCTAAAGGGGTTCCCTCAGCCCTCTGGAGAAAATATGGGGAAGAGGGCACTCCTGGGTGGAGGAGAGGAAGGGAAGCCACATTTTGCAAGCATAAATTCTTGAATGGGCAGGACATGTTAGTTGGATACTGCCTTGACTTTTCCCACTTGAGCAGCTTTAGAACTTAGTGTGCAGGTGGTGACCATTTTGCACATGTTCAATTGACATGCTGTGCCCCTTTTTGGCCGCAGAAGGGAGTGGAAAGAGGCGGGGTGGGCTTACCCATCCTCTGCCAACACATGTGATGACCCAGAATGCAACCCCATGCAAACAGGGAGTTGCCTGAATGTGTTTACATTCAGCTCTGTTCCATCCAGACCTGTGGGTGTACCACAATCATGTGGAGGAAGTAATAGCAATGCACCTAAGCATACCATTTTATCAGTGCTCATTTTAAAATATGTGCTAAAACACTTTTTTTTTTGTTTAAGCACTGTTTTAAATATTTTTGGACAGATGGAGAAAATAGTGTTTTTTCACTTTTTTATATTAAAAAAATCAAGTGAAAAACTAACAGTAAAGAAAGGCAGAGGCTGGATAGGAATTAGTGGAAGTCTGGCAAGGTGAGGGGGCATTGCAATAGGGCTTAACTGCCTGAAACATCACTGCATGCGGCAAACCCCTGCCTTTTAAAGAAGATGGAAGGGTAGCACTAAAGTGTGGAGATTGCACTGCTGTACTTTTCTTTCTGGGACGCGGGTGGCATTGTGGGTAAAAGCCTCAGCGCCTTGGACTTGCCGATCGCATGGTCGGCGGTTAGAATCCCCGTGGCGGGGTGAGCTCCCATCGTTCGGTCCCAGCACCTGCCAACCTAGCAGTTCGAAAGCACCCCCGGGTGCAAGTAGATAAATAGGGACCGCTTACCAGCGGGAAGGTAAACGGCGTTCCGTGTGCTGCGCTGGCTTGCCAGATGCAGCTTGTCACGCTGGCCACGTGACCCAGAAGTGTCTGTGGACAGCGCTGGCTCCCGGCCTCTAGAGTGAGATGAGCGCACAACCCTAGAGTCTGTCAAGACTGGCCCGTACGGGCAGGGGTACCTTTACCTTTTTACTTTTCTTTCTGAAATGTTGGGTTTGGTGAGCTCACAAAAGAGATGGAAGAATCACAGGCGAGCCTACGTGATTACCTGTAAATGTGAGTGAATGAAGAGCAACTCCTGGCATGGAGCATGTGGAGAGGAGGCAGTAGCTGAACACTAAAGTTGATTCAACGCTATTGTCACCATGACCATTTCTCAACTAAAGAAGAGCAGATGAAGTGGTAGCATTGCTTTTTAAGCTTAACTGTATATTGTGGCAAGGGCAGTACTAGGTCCTGCCCAGAGCTGGGACTTGTAGCCTCCTCATAAAAGGAGGAGGGGCAAACACGCAGCCAGATGGCCACAGTCAGTGTCCCCAAAGAGCCATTGGGTTCAGATGTCTGCACTCCAGCACTGCAGTTCTCAACATCAGTGGCCTGGGTTAGCTGTTATTCCTGCATTGCATGTGATTGAACTAGAAGACTCGTGGGGTACCTTCCAGCTCTAAAATTCTGTGGTTTTGTGATTTCCTAGCTGGCTTTCAGGGCCACAAGAACAGAGGAGATAGCCAGGTAGAAGTTTCAGGGCCGTCAGTGAAGTGGCTGATTAGCTGCATGGGGAAACACATGCATACACCTGCCTGGATCAAGCCCCAGCTGAGAGCCAGTAAGGGATGGGGTCTCCAGCTTCTATACAATTTTGCAGTGTGAGCTGCTTCAGTGCTGAAGCAACAGCTCCCTTAGGGCTCAAAGTGCAACCTTCCTGTACTTGAGAGGATGACTGATCGACGCAGTGTAATAAAATGAACCATGTTAGCGGGCATGGTGTTCTTAAAACAGAGCAATTCTGGGACAAATCTATACCTTTGATAGCAGTTGGCTGGAAAATTAACAGCAAGAAGAATTTCTGAGATCTTGTCGGAGAACATATGGCAGGCTCTGGCTTTCTTACTAAATCAGATGATATTACTAGAACTGGGTCATTATGCACACATTGTAATCTAGCGTTAAACCCAACAAAGTAATATTTAGCTTGGGTTTTAATTGTGCTACTGGGATTTATCTCTGCTTCTCAAAAGGGAAAAAAAATCAAGATTTAGTTGGTGAATAATGTAAACATATGTATTTTAAAACTATAAATCAAATGGCTTATATATGTTTTTAGGTTTGTATACAAATGAATCACACACAGAGAGAGACACAGGGACACAATGTCACAATATCATGTGATGAAATGAACCACATATATTGCACAAGTGCTCTCTCTCTATTTTTATAAAATGTACCTGTTTCTAGTATGTATGTTCTGAATGTGTGCCACTTTTGCAAAGAACTGCTTAATGCATGAGAAGAATAGTTTGTGCTTAGTTCTGTTTCCAAGGGAAGCCAGTCAAATGTGTCTGGATGCTCACAAGGAGAACACAAAACTGATTGCATCTCCCTGGCTAGCTGTATATGAGACTACTCAGGAAGCGGGGGCTATGCATATCAAGGCTCAGCTGAGAGGGAGTGGTAGAACCTCCAGGTAAACTATTTTTGAACATAGGGGCTCCATTGAAACTGCCACAACATTTATTAGGTTTGCACAGCTCTGTTTATCCAGTCTGGCCACTGGATCCCCTAGTTGTTGGTGGTGACAATTCGTTCAGTTTAGATTACACATTTCTTCCTCAACAAAAACACAAGGAACCTAAAGAAACAACAGTAAAATACAGGAAATGAAAACTGATTGGATCCTGGTGGCTCCGTTCGCCTCTCTGCTGATACTCGTAGCCATTAGAAATTTGAAATAATGTCCAGAAAGATGCTATGATTTTGCCAGCAAATGCTAAACATATCTACTTCCCTCAAACACACTTTTCCTATTCTTTAGTCATATATTTCTGCCATTTAATCACTCCATTTTACTCCCTGCAAAAAAACAAATATGGGGAAAATAGCATTTCTGTATTGTAGGGAATATATATATATATAGAGAGAGAGAGCGCACGCAAATGTCCCAAAATGTGTTTGGTAAGTCCTATATCAATGAGTTTTATCCTCCTGTTAGTCTCTTCCTCACTTCTACTTAACAAGCAAACATATATACTTAACAAGCAAATGTGCCCCACACAGGCCTTCATATCAAGCGGGCATACCTGCTAAATATTTTGGAGCGTATGGTATGTTATTACAAGACTTCTAGAATCCAGAAATAAAACTTAATGTGTTTGTGTGGAAATCCAAAGTCTATTTTGTGATAGCAGCGCACATGACCACAGTCAATTAAGCCAACAATGTGTCTTCAGAAACCCCACAGAATTGTTTTAGAACAAATGTTGAAGCCTATGCTTTGAATGCTCTTCTACACATGGCTTTATAATAGGGATGGGGAACTTTGGCCTTCCAGAAGCTATCAGACTACAACTCCCATCAGCCCCGATCACTGTCTGTGCTTGCTGTGGCTGATGGGAGTTGGTGTCCAACAACATCTGAAGAGCCACAGGTTCCCCATCTGTGCTTTAGATGCTCTTGCAGGCAGCTGAGATAGTATGTACTATGTTAGCAGGGAAAGGTGTACACTTTAAGTTGTACTCCAGTCAACCCTAAACCTCTTAAATGCACTGATTTTATAACACATTAAGGGGAAGTGTTCAGAAAGAGACCCCCATATCTGTCTCCGGCAGCTGAAGATTAAAAACTCTGCTTACTCTTTTTTTTTTGTCAAGAGTTAATAAAGTCAGCAATATATTAAATAGCATTTTGGCAAGCACTTGGCACAATAAATTCTTTTCTATAGCTAAAAACAGTAAAAATGATTTATGAGCAAGACCTGAGTGCCTAAGGAGGGGAACCAGTTCCAAAGGACCCAATCAACACGGGTGAATGTAGTAAGCAGCCCCCACTTGTCTAAAACCCACTGTGGTCATTACTTCATTGGCCACCTGGCAGCTCAACCAAGTTGCTTCTGTCAAGTAATGCCCATTGTGATTTGGCCCGCTTTGACTATGCCTAGGGTTGCCAGGTTTTGATCTGGGTTCCATACATGCGCTTTCTTAAAAACAGTGGCTGCATCACTAGTCAGCAGCTGCTGGTGTCCAGTAGTTCAGGTGGGGCTGCTAGGAGACCATGTGGCAGTGGGGGGAGTTGTTCTGGTTTTCTCCCCACCCACCTCCTTGGAAAGCTATTGTGGACACTCAAGGACTACAAGTTTACAAATGGCACCTAACTCAATTGAAAACCATATTTGGTTCAGTAGTGGTACAAGCTACCTCTCCAGTTTGGTATCATATGCAAATTCGATGAGCATCCCCTCAGTTCCTTCATCCAAGTAATTTATAAAGACATTGAACAATAATGGGCCCAGGACAGAAGCCTGAGGCACACCACTTGTCACTCCCCAGGGTGTTGAGCACCCTTGGTTTGGTTAGTTAACCAGCTACAAACCCATCTAACGGTTACCTCATCCAGCCCACATTTCACTAGCTTTTCTGCAAGAATATAATGGGGGACTTTGTCAAAGCCTTACTGAAATCAAAATACACTACGTCTTCTACCTCATCTGCACCATCCTACTTTTTGTAAGAGCATTTTAAGTCTGTATCCTTAGAACATGCTGCAATTTTATCAAAACAATGAAAAGAAAAGTACTAGCACCTTCAAGACAAATAAATTTATTATGCCATGAGTTTGGGGCAGGTAAATGCCACTTTACCAGAGGCCCCATTCACAGATGGGAAATTTAAAGTGGGACCTTACGCATGGGAAGATGTTACTCTACCACTAAGCTCTGGCTGTACCATTTTCTGAGGAGCAACAATTGGAGAGGGCTATTACCCTCATGTCCTTTCCATGGGCTCAAGCTTTGCTTGTGGGCTTCCCATAGGCACCTGGTTGGCCACTGTGAGAATAGGATGTTTGATGAGATAGTACTTTGGTCTGATCCAGATTCCTAGGTTATGTTCTTAATGAATCAGCCCTAAGTCAACCATACTAAAGCAAACATGGAGCGAAGTCTTCTGGCGAGCAGGTAGGGAATGCAATACAAAGCTGGCTAGTCATGGGTAACTAGCAAGGCTGAGATTTCAGGACTTGCCGGATCGGGGCTCTTTGATCAGTCTGAAATGCCGTGTGCATCAGATACCATGGCCCCATTGCTCTTTGTTCTTCATCAGCTACAGTACATGTCCACTGTCTGGTTTGTCAATCATCTGATTCAATGGCTGTTTGCCTGAGAAGCTGCTGACAGGGGGTGGGAGTGGGGGGCAGCTAGAGCTTAATTACCGTACCTCATTAAAGGGCTTCTCATTCATATTCAGTAAGGAATCATTGAAGTAGACAGATATGTCTTTGTTAGGTGAACTAGAAACCGCAGTCTTTTAAAAAGAAAGTCCTGCCACTTATGTGTTTATGCCTGTTTGGTTAAGGGATTCTTTTAACATTGTTGAAGGAAATGGCAAGAAAATTAAAGAATAAAATATTTAAATGAGCTAATTTGCTGTAAAGTCACAAGACAAGCTTTGGGAAATGCAGCCATGCCCTTTTACGAAAATACTTTTGACAAAATTCCATCACTTTTCTTATTTTTGGACTCTCAATTGCTTTCTTTTGGATTGAAGTAAAAGAGAAATCAATCGCGACTGTGAAGAAACATAACAGTTTAAGATTCTTCTGTTCTTGTTCCACCATGGTGATTTTTTTTGGGGGGGGGGGAAGAGATGTTTGCACAAAATTAGGTGCCTAATCTGAAAATATTTATTTAGAAGCAATCACACTACTTAGACATCACAAGAACTTGGACCTCAGAAAAATCCAGAGGGTTGGTGATCAGGTGAGTACATCAAGTGACTCCAGATTTGTGCATGTATTTTTCTTCTGAGGCTTCTCCCGCAATCCAAACCCCTTTGCACCAGGCTGGGTATGTTTGTGAAGATTGGGCTGAGGTGCCTCTCTGCCTAGTCCTGCTTGCTTCCGCTAGTAGAGTGATGCCAATGTCACCCCACTAGCATGCAGTTCTCCATTCAGTCTACTTAACATCCAGGCAGCAGCAGAAGCACCGCTGGTGGGGTCCTCACTATTGGCAACCTGTGGAAAGTCAAGAAGTGAAGCATCCTGGGAATGAGTAGGAGTAGAAACATCTCAGGGAAATAATGTTGAAGTTGTAATATGTATGTACCTTACAAGTTGCTAATTTCTGACAAGCATCACTACTTATTCACAGTGGGTCAGCTGCTATGCAGGAAGCAAAGGCAAACAGTTATTTGTTGCAGGAGATTCTACTATGGGTGCAGTTTCCTCTGTCACTGTGGAGGACATACCTTTGACTTTTCACTTCGGATATTAAATTGCACAAAAATGCCGACCCCAGTGAGATTTACTTCTTAATAAACATGCTTAAGGTTGTGTTGTAAGGGTGGAAATAATTCTCTCCTCCTCCAACAACAACAACTAAGTGTCAATATTGCATCATTGTGAAGGTCTATAGCAGGGATGGACAGAAGGTGGATCTGGATCTACTGACAGATCTCTGGACACTTTGCAGTAGATCAGCAAGGATTTCTGACTCCCCAGTTGTTTTAACTATAGAAAGAACAAAAATACCCTATCTCCTATATTATAGTACTGAAATGAAGAAACTTAGGAATGAATCTAGATTCAGGTAGGTAGCCATGTTGGTCTGACGCAGTCAAAATAATTTTTTTTTTTTTTTAAAAAAGCTTATATCCAGAACAAACTTAGTTGGTCTCTAAGGTGCTACTGGACAATTTTATAAATTTTTTTTATTTATTTCAATTTAGGAATGAATGTTTTGTTTGAAAGGACTGGGAGCAACTTGCAGTTCTAGTACTCAGTCTAAACAAATCCCTGGGCTCAAAATTCCTTAAACCAAAGTGTTTTGCTTCTTTGCACCAGGTGCTGGTTGGTAAATATGAAGGTTTTTAGAACAATAACAACAACGTAGATCCTGAAAGCTGGAGGTCTTCTCACCCTTGCTCTAAGGAACACAACTACTAAATGGTTTATAATACCAATGGGTTTAAGTTGCCTCGTGAAAAAGATGTGGGATCTTTCTGTGATTGTGAGAACTGAGAGTTTTATCATCTCTCTCTCTCTCTCTCTCTCTCTCTCTCTCCCCCCCCCCCATCCAAACCTGTGGCCCTCCTTCATCTCCATTGGGTCACCATATCTATGTGCTTGAATTGGCTTCTCACATGCAGTGAGGAAACATGACCACATGTATGTATAAATGGAATCAATCAGAGGAAATTTGGGGTGGGGGAAGAGAAGAGTCAGGATTTGTGATGTTAGACAAGAAGGCGGTGTCCCAAATAGAAGAGTGGGACATTTGATAACTGCTGATGTCCTAGCTCCTCTTTAAGATGTACATATCTTGTGACATTGAAAGCCTTTAGAACAAGTTCCCCTTTTATTCATAACCCTGAGTGTTAAGAGAGGGGTGGGTGTGTATAAATATATAGAGAGATAGAAACATGAAGAAACTGGAATGTACAGAAATCAGCTTGATTTTGTGTGTGTGTGTGTGTGTGAGAGAGAGAGAGAGAGAGAGAGAGAGAGAGAGAGAGAGAGATCTGGTTGTTAGCAAGCATTTGGTGTTCCAGGAAGCCGGTCCAAACAATATAAACTGCGATTTTCAACACGATGCAGTTGTCATATGGGGTGGTTTACAAGGAGCTCAGTTTACAGGTTATCACACATTGCAAAATCTTCCCAAAGTGGGTTGAGCCTCGAAGCAGCTACTACTTCTTGGAGGCTCAATAAACTTTATATAGCAATCCCCCTCCCACTATATGGGGATGATAGGGGCCGGGGCCAGAGGCTTGCATGGGATCAAAATGCCATCATTTTCACAACAGTAAATTTCGCTGTTTTCCAAGCATGTTGCTACTCCTTTTTATTGCATATACATCAAACTGTCTCTGATATATCTTGTGTGTCAAGGCTGAAAAAAGGTTCACACATCAGATGCTGACTCTGGGGGAAAGTGTTTTAGGAGGGGTGCATTGACATAAGGCACAAGCAGTCCTTCACAGGCACTTAAGCCATGCCATTTTATGATGCACAGTTAAAAAGGTGGGGGGGGGGGTGAACAATGCAGACACCCTGTGATTTCAAGCCAAGTTGGGTTGAAATTTTAAAAGTTCAATCCCTAGTCTTCTTTGATACACACCTAAAGCATATCTGTGTAGGGTGTGGATATTAGTTTTCCTTGATACCCAAACAGCATCCAAGACAAAAATTGATTCACTTAATATTATCCAACCTTCCCCAACCTGGCACCCTCAAGATGTTTTTGGACTACAACTCCCGCCATCCCATTAAGAACAGTGTGGGAATCTACTTTAAGCTGAGCATTGCTCCATCTAGCTTAATATTGTTTGCACTGGCTGGCAAAGGCTCTCTGAGTTTTCAATCTCGGGGCATTCCCAGTCTTACCTGGAGATGGTGGGTATTGAATCTTGAACCTTCTGTCTGCAAAGCAGATGTTCTACCACAAAGCTACAGGTCTCCCCTTGGAGCTGTCGGCCAAAGCAGCCTGCCCAGTGGAAGCAACATTACAGGAAGCACATAATGGAATGGCACAAATCACATCCTGTACCGTGCCCCTGTACAGATCCACTATGTGTCAGCCTATGATTGAACTTGAGAGCCAGTTGGTATTGAGTTGTGCTTCACTCAGAGTAGACCCACTGAAATCAATGGCCATGACTTACCGGTACGCACTATTTTCAATGGGTCTATTCTGAGTAAATATCAGTTGAATACATCCCATGATGTCTGCACACCATGTTCCACTGTTTCTGTGGGCCAGCTCTTTTGGAGGAAGTGAGTTACATGGACAGAACAGAGGGTGGGTACATGGGATGTGACCATAAGCTTGCCATTACCTATAATGGACTGGTGTGGTGCCTGTGTGTGTAACCATCTGTGTGCACTTGCTGCACATTGTGACACAAGGCTCTGTTGCTTTATCCTTTATGAGAATCTTTCAGCCACCTCTTCCTCAATGGAATGGGTACAGCCCACGGAATATACTAGCAGGAACACATAAATTCCATGTCCTTGTCCATATCAACAGAAACTCAAAAAAGAATTGTTAGACAACTGGGTGTTTACTTAAGAGAAGCTCATGTGGGGGCCAATGGGCCATAGAACCCTTCCGAGTGGTGGCCCTGGTGGGATTGTCCCACTTGATGCATGTCAATGGATGACCCTTAACCCAGGGTCAACCTACCTCATTGATAAACCAGCAGGTGGGCTGCTTGATGCTGGGTACCTACCCAATGCCTTCATGAAAGCCTACTTTCATCAGTCATCAATACAGCTGTAGACTATTTCAACCCAATATCAGCATCTATGTCTTATTCCCACTCTTGGCTGGACCTGCATTGGGCTGCATGCTTCATGCGCCTGGGCAAGCAATAAAGACCAACACCAGGCTTTTCTGTCCTATGACATTATATGCTTTTAGCATTCTATTTCAATTCTTGAATCAAATTTGTGGGAGCCAGGCTATAGCTTGGCTCTGTGACTTGAGTCATTTAGGGGAAGGAACTGTTATCATGTAACAGCTTTTGATTTCTTCTTCACTAGTCAGCCTTGATTGGCACCAGAACAGACTGGCATTCTGTGCTCAGTCGCTCCCATTCCCCTTTCTCCAACACAGCTCGATTCCACTGGGGGAGGGCAGCGGAGGCTTGCCCAAGCCTTTAAACCTCCTTACAAGATTTTGGTTTAAAAAATAAAAATGAAAATGAAATAAAATAGTGCAGCACTAGGGTGGAGCCGAAGCTAATATGCATTGGTGGCAGGAAGACAGGAGCTCTCGGTTTGCAGCAAGGCACACCTTTTTCACATCCCACAAAGCATATATTTTATCACATCATCTCCCCCAAAGAGCAAAAACTTTGAATTATGCCTTATTTCCCATTAATAACAACAATAATAACAACCATGGGGAAATATTAGGTTTCTCTTCTTGGAGAAAAATCGTCTTGGTTCCTTTTTATAGGCAAGCGCTTTTTGGAAAAACGTTAACAGATTGATCACAAGTGAAATACTTCAGACGATTTAGCTGGTAAATCTGAGTGAGGTGGTTATTTTCTCTCTAGCCGCAGAGAGAAGCAGGTTAGCAGGTAAATACATTGTATTGCAGAGGCAGCACATCCCCACTTTATGTAGACAATCTCTCCCATCTCTCTGCTATGTGTGTGGAATACCACAGCCCTTCTCTTTACTGGAAAATCAATTCTAATGTAACTGGCACAGATTTAAGACCCTTCTTGAGTACATGATGAGCCAATGAGCTGTAGAACGGCGCACCCTTGAGTAACTTGGTGGGGAGAAAATCCAACTTCAAATAGGTCTGAGACCTAAGGAAACCTAAAGCTTTAGTAAAGATATAATGACATTTAATGTGTTGAGGTTGTAGATACAACTGGATAGTTGGCTCTATGGTTCTATATCTTTGCTGTAGCTTCTCAAGACTACATAGGGCATGCACCACGGTTTTCTCCAAACATTAAATAGTTGGCTCTAGGAATAACTGAGTGTCTAATCTAAGTTACTTTAGGACAACGCTTTTATTCCCATATCTTAGATTTTGAACATGAACTTAATCAAATTTTAGTGGCAATGCAGTCAAAACCTAAAAATGGGTTCGCATTTCTTTAAATATGGTTTGGATTATGAAGATGATGACAACCATGTTATGTTCCATACCTCCATGGCTTTATCTAAAAATGTACTGTCAAATGAACTTGGTTGTGTTGGGAATCAACAAAAATATAAAGATATGAAGAAATGCATCCACTAAATTAAACCATAGTTAACATTTTAACAGAAAAGGTATAGCATAGTATGTGTAGCATTCTCAGAAAAAGCCATGTAGCTTATGCAAATACTGGGATTCTGTTCACAGAATTACAGTGTTTCAGGTGTCTGAGGAGAAAGATTGACTGTTTAACTATGTTGTGGGTGGACTGTGAATATATCTGTGTACTTTTAATGCAATGTTCTGGTATTCTTACCCCTTTGATAAAAAATGAGGGAAACATCATTTTTTCATCATTCTTTAAGCACTAGAATAATGAATATGAGCGTCTAATGAAAGTGAAACAAAGGTTTGTTTATTTTTGAAAAATCTCTCATGGCAGGTACTAGAGTTCTCACAATCTGTGACCATGGGCTGTGTTTGCTGAGTCCACAACATCTAGAGGTTACCACATTGACTACCCTAAACTTAGTGTTATTTAAAAATATGTTTAAATACTGCCTTCCTCAGACCTATGCCAATGTACTAAATGTATGTGTGAGAGGGATGGTGATTGTATCAGCTGACCCCACTCCTTGGCTTGCTTAGCATGCGTACATCAAAAGTCACCTCTGAACAGGCCACAATGTGCATAGGATGAAATCGCAAAATCTGGATACTTTGTGGAGGGGGGTTTTAATAAAAAATACACAACTGAAGAGAACGTGCATGAGGTTCCATATGCATAGGCCCCTGTGCTATGATGTGATATCCAGTGGGTGGACATCAGGTGTGCTGAAGGTCAGGATCAGGAATTGCAACCCCAACACTTTGCACCTTAACTTGGAGCAGTGGAATAAGTAATAACCCACATCCAGATCACATTCGGCCTCAAGTAATGACCAGCCTCCCTGGTTTGGTGGGGGGTGGGCAGGGATGGAGAATGAAAACATTCATGTGTCATGCAGCAAATGATCATAAATTAATTTCTGACCTCGATGGGCAATCAACAGATACCCTGCAGCATTACATTTCATGACCATATTATTAGCTTTGATTACATAGCTACAAATGTTCTTAGTGGTTACAATTACCCAGGCCTATTCTAATGCCAGCCATAGTAATTGCTTCGATGGCTATATTCTACATAAAGAAATGTTTCCTTCCATTGGTTTTAAATTTAATACCCCTTTAACATAACTGAATGTCATTTTAGTCTCAAACTGTGTGACATGGTGAGAAACAGGAATGGTCCAATTCCACAATCTAAAATAGCAATTAGCTCAAACAGTAAGATAACCAAAGATTTTTAGGTTTTTAAAATGCCTGAATTCGATTAGCTAATATTAAAACCTCTTCTATCTCTCTTTCTTCTATGATTGCTATTAAAATTATATGGAATAATTTTCTTTGTCTCTTTCATAATACTGAACAGCATCACAAGCATCACTTGAATAAGGACAATATAGTTGCAAACTAATTGTAAAAATGGATTGTTGTGAGATAGTTGTTACAACTCCATGAATATGTTTTGAATAATCAGTCACTGTTCTTTTAATACAATACTGTCAAGACCATGATAGCTTTGCAAAACTAAAAATAATGCCACAACTATTTATGACATACATGAAAAGTTAGGAGAGCCCTGTTGAATCTTGACAAACACCCATCTAGTCCAGCGTCCTGTGGTCAAAGTAGTCAACCAGATACCTAAGGGACATCCACTTGCAGGACCAGAGTACAATACTGTAACTCTTTCCCCACTTGCGATTCCCACCAATTGGTCTTCAGAGACATATTGCGTCTGATTCTAGAGGCAGTACACAACCATCATGATTAGCTGCCATTGCTAGTGTTATCCTCATGAATCTGTCTGTTCACTTTTTTAAAGCCATCCAAGATGGTGACCAGAAGCACTAAACCATGTGATAGCAAATTCCATCATTTATACACTGTGTGAAGAAGTACTTCCACTGCTGTCAAGCAGCCAAGTACCCCGCTCCAAGAGCCCTTGCTCTTAGAGGCCCACAAGATGGTGTAACCTGCCCTGGGACCTTATAGCGAAGGGTAGCTAAGAAATCTTGTGGATAAATAAATGAATAAAATACAACAAAATGATTCTGAATAAGTTAGCCATAGAATGTGGTTATATTGTTGTTTCTCACATTCAGTGGTTTGTGGCTTCCACCTGTCTGTTTTCAAACTCGTTCAGTTGGTGGCTCCAGAACACTTGCCATGTGTTCTGCTGCAATTGCTGGCACTTTTACAATAAGGCTTTATTTTAACAGATGATGATGCTCAAATGAGCAATAGCTGATTTTGCCTTCCGTTCTAGTGAAAGCAGTAGGACTAGTGAAAATGCACAGCTCCTGAAATCCACGGCAAAAATTCCAATAGGCCAACTGAATGAAGAATGGACAGTTTCTTTTTCTTCTTCTAAAAAATGTATTCCATGTTTGGGGAGTCCAAACTATTTCATTTTCTTTTAAAGACAGAGGCTCGCTATAATAAAACTGTTAACTCTGAGTTACAATAAGCACCATTACATAATCTTTATCAGCTTCATAAAGTCTTGACCTTTCCCCAATTTCTATGTGGGGAGAAAAACACCGAGAGCCAACATTTCATAGCTGTTTTAATAAATACTTTGGTTACCACCAAGGCTACCAAGGCACTCAGCTCTGAAATGTCTAAAAGTAACAGGTGGTGAGTTCAGGAGGGGAGGGGGAAAGTTGGGGGCCAAGGGGAAAAAAAGATGTGTTTTACGAGCTCCACTGCCACCTAAAATCTTT
This sequence comes from Podarcis cretensis, assembly GCF_951804945.1. NCBI lineage: Eukaryota > Metazoa > Chordata > Lepidosauria > Squamata > Lacertidae > Podarcis > Podarcis cretensis. The sequence goes on from NC_137176.1 coordinate 36,053,440, forward strand.
GTTGTATAACATTTGGCATTAGCTAAGTTTCTTTTACTATTTACAATAAATTTTGTCGAGACCTCAGAGTGACTTATTTAAGTGTGTCAGCCAGGAGTTGTTATTTGGTTTTATTTAGCTTTCCCAATATTTCCATGGAGCTAAGCCTTGTATAAATTAAAACAACAACAACAGCACATAGAGGAAATACTGTTCAGTTTCAAAGTGATGAGAAATCAGGGAGGCAAACTGTTGTTTACTGTATGGAATCTCTCTCTCTCTCTCTCTCTCTTGCCTTGATGGAGGTTGACAGCTCAGAACGCATTTCAGTTCTGTCCATAGGCAGTGAAATGTGTGAGAAACTAATACTCTGAAAATTCTCATATGCATATGAAAAAATAATGGTATGAAAAGAGGCCAGGGGATTAGGACAAGATAAATTTATACTAAGCTTTACACATTCCATTGACAAATTTGCTGTTTTTGCATTGTTGCCTCCGACCTCCCGGTTACCGAGGGGATGACATTAAACGGGGAGAAAATGGCTTATTATGTGTGATAAATTCAAACAAAGATGACGCACTCTGCCCACCAAGTATATCTAAGAAATTGTGAGGAAATGTCAAGCATTTCAAAAGAGAGCTGCCATAAATTCTGATGCTTGGAGACTTTAACGAATTTCTGCCAGAGGGAGAAAGGTCTCTTTGTTTGGACTCAGCTGACACTCAGCGTGTGGAATATTATGAGCTGAGGGGTGGGTGGGTGGGGAAAGTGTCACATAAAAGCTTAAAAAGGGTGGGGGGGGAAAGAAAAAAAACTGTGGATGCGACAAAACTCAGGCGCTAGAGGGCTGTGAACTGACAGCCGGTCTCTGCCTTGACAGAGTTCATGCACTGCCCGTGCAACAGGAACACTCAGATTCCAAAATATTTGTGCGCTCTTTAACCCTTACATTTTGATCCCGGTTCAAGTTGCTTTCTGCATGCAAATTGGATCTCTCTCCTCTCCCCCCATCACCCCAAACGGATCTATACAGAGTGGTGTGTGTGTGTTTTTAGGAACTGACAGAGAGGGTGGGTGGGATGGATGGAGAACTTCCCCCTGTCCTGCTGATGTTACATAATTGATGAACAAATGATCTCACATAGTGTCCCTGAATTAGGTCAGAAGGTGGCAGGCTGAGGAAGTGCTGTCAAAGCACTGAAAGAAAAAAGGAGCTAGAGGAGAGGCAAGGAGAACCCCTGCTACTGTGGCAAATTAGCTATTTCACAGCAATGTTTACACTATATCATGCTTTTTCATGCACTGACCTCTCGAGTATGGACTGAAGGGAGAGGGCAAAAATGACACCGTCCCCCGCCCTCAAATTATAATCGGAGAATGCAGCCAAACACCACAGAAGCAAAATCGACAGCTTTCCTACTTTCTCTCTCCCTCTCCCATGTTTCTTTTTGGAAAGATGGTGTGCTTTCCAACAGAAACAGGGTTAGCTTCTAAGAGCAGGACATTGGCACCTTTGTGGTGATGCTTTTGTTTTCCTCTGTTCCCAATACTGCTGAGAGATGGAACGCCACGACAGGATGCACTTATCTGAAATGTTTACAGAAAGTGGCCCTAAAATAAATCAATAAGTAACTGACAATTCATTACTGAGAAAGGCTGTTTTAAATTTACAACTTTGTATTAGATCTCAAATATATTTCTCCTTATTTATTTTAGAGGGGGCAACCGTCTCCTCCACCCTAACAATGCAATGCCCTCTCTCAGAGCATTTCTCATCCCCCCCCCCAAAAAAGAGCAGCATACCTGACACAAAAGGTCATTTCTTCTTGTTGTGGGTGACATAATTTTTATCAGGTCTGCTTTCTTTAGGCCCTAGGAAGAAGTACTGTTGGCATTCGAAATGCGTAGAGTCTATGTTCAGAGACTTACCTAGGGGGCGAGAGTGATGAATTTGTCATGGAGGGAAGTAATCACTGCAGAACAGAAATAAACAATGCAGTCATATGCATGCCTACTTGGAGGAAGACCCACTGAGTTCAATGGGACTTACTCCCACATAAGTGTGTTTTGGACAGCAGCCTGAAAGCTGAACTTTGTTGCTGATTTCCTTAGCATTGTGCTTTTGCTCTGATTTCTTCCTCCTCTCTACCCTCCTTTCTCACTGCTCCCATGTAATTGCCGATCATTTTCCTAGAACTATTCCTTTCAGGATCCAAACATTTTACAGAACCACGGGCCTAACCCCCACCCATGATATCACAGCAGTTAGCATTCCAGATTCAGCCCTAGAGTTTGCAGTTTTCCTTTCCGGCAGAGGGTTTGATGGCTGAGAATCCAGCAGTACAGTCACACCTCATGTTACATCCGCTTCATGTTATGTTCTTTCAGGTTATGTCCCGTGGTGACCCGGAAGTACTGGAAAGAGTTACTTCCAGGTTTCGCAGCTCGCGCATGCGCAAAAGTGCAAAATGACATCACACGCATGTGCAGAAGCGGTGAATCGCAACCCACATGTGCACAGACGCACCACTGCGGGTTGCGTTCTTTTCATGTTGCGAACGGGCCTCCGGAAAGGATCCCATTCGCAACCAGAGGTACCACTGTAGTGATGTTCACCTTCACTACTTTTTCATGTCAGGAAAAGCAGCACTGGATGATTTTTTTTTTGTCAGACATGCAAAATTAAGACATAGATTCCCTGTCTGAGGGAAGATTTTATTCCAATTTCTTTCCCTCCTCTGCACAGTTTTCCATATAGCTTTCTAGTGATTATTTACAGGAGTACAGGCACTGTTCGTGCCTGCACCCTGTTGGCTGCCTCTATTTGTGCTCTACCTTCTGTTTTTCTCGTTTATGCAGAAATGTGTGTACCATTAAACAATTGCATTTTCTTAATAATTAGTCCAGGGTTATTTGCCTTTGAACTACTCTCTAATCCTTTCTTTGCAGCTAGAATTTGGTTATAGAAGTCCTCTTGTTCTATGCTATTTGAATAAATGAAACTTTTCATTGCTGCTGACAAGTTAGTAGTTTCCTATATTTGTTTTCTGATGGGTTGAAACAAATCTGATTCACTAATTGTCTTGACTTAGCTATTCCTATACCAAAATTGCCAACCTGCTTCTACATGGAGTGTCTATATAGAATGGAAACAAGCCTGGCAGAGGTGAATATAAGGTTAGCTAAGGCTACGGCCTTCCACTTGATTTGCACAAATCCCCCTGTCTGTTTTGACAAGAAATGTGACTTGTTCACTTTCTACTTTTAACCAAAGAAACCTTCTCTGAAAGAAGGATTTATACAACCCCCACATTCCATTTATCAGACTTCCTTTAAGCACTTGAATATTATTTTTAATCCTTGACTTCACAACTGCAATAGCAGAAACATCTGTCATTATTTCTCTTTCAATTTTAACAATCCCTAAAGAGCCTTGTCCTAAAAGAAAGACACGTAAGGCCGATGCTTATCAACATGTTCAGCAAGTCTATAACTGGAGTGTTTTATGCAAGTCAGAGATCTTAACATTTGTTCAGGAAATCCCTTCTGATCTGCCACAAACTGCAATGTTACAGAGAGTAGGTAGGCTTGATCACTTCTGTGATTGACAAGCGCCCTGCCTGAAGATTCTTCTGCAGAGTTTGCCTTTGTCATGCGTACTTATAATGTTGCATTTATCATATTATATGCTGTTTTAATGTGGATCTTATGGACATTATCCAAGAATTCCCATTCCTTTCCTCCCTGTTGCATTTCCCATAGCTCTCCCAAATATTCTCTTAAGGAGACGACCTCTGTCTCTTGAGAGTAGAGCAGGAGGCTACAGGGGGGAGAAGAGGAAGGAGAAATCCCATCACAGACGTTATTCCAGTTATGGATTGGCACCATTTCGTTTAGCCTTCTATAGTGACATAATAACTTTGTCACTCGGTCAAGTGATTTATTTACTTATTTATTTATTTAGTAACTTTATATTTAACTTTGACCTTTGTCATCTGAATTGTCACAAAAGAGGTTGTGCATCATAGTTTTGGGTTACAGCCTGTTGCCTGTATCTAGAGCACTTCGATACACACACCCAAATCTCTTGCATATGGGAGCTTCTGTTCAGTTCAAAGGAGAAGTCTCCACATAGGATGACTGTCTGCAGCTGCATGAAATTGCTGCTTCAAAACAAACTGGTTTCAATGATTCACTACACAATCTAGCACCACTTTGAAGCATCTCCTCTCATGACAGTCTGGCCACCTTAAGATCAGAAAATGGCCTATTCCAAATGCCATCAATATTGGAGGTGAAGTGAGTAGTGGAGTAGTGAGTAGTGGAGTAGTTAGTAGTGGAGTCCTAATTGTGGAATGTTCTGCACAGGGTGTTCTGTCTGTAAACCAACGCTACTGCTCTTTAAGGTACCATGGAAAACTGTATATGTGTGTGTATGTGTGTGTTCTAATGGCATTCTAAACATCTCAATTGTTTTAAAATCTGACTTTTAACAGTGCTCTTTATTTGCTATTTTTGTCCTTCTACTGTTGTTTTCAACTCTTAAAAGTTATTAAGGGTGCTGAAAGATGTTAGGAAACTCCTACCTTGCAGCAGTAGATTTCTCCAAGTGGTTTAACAAACAGTCCCTCTTCTCAGGGAATTCTGGAAACTGTAACTCTGTAAGGGAAATGGAGATCTCCCAACAACTTTCAGCACCTTTAACAAACTACATTTCCCATGATTCTTTGGGGAAGGTCATGTCTGTTTAACGTGGTATGATATTCCCTTAAATGTATTGTGTAGATAGGTCCTAAGTTTTTGCATTAGACATATTTGTGTTAGACAGCAGTCAGTAATTTATCTCATTTAATTGTGCAGTGCAGCAACTGCTGACCTATAGTAAGTAAGTTGCTACTTAGGGGATACAACCGTTTAATTAATGAATGTAGGCTATCTTGTTGCTGAAGTTGTTTTTGGTCGCTTCTGGAGGTGTAATGACAACCTACTCTTAGACAAATGCTCCTGCTAATGAAACATTAATCCCTTCTCCTGAAAGAGCTCTCTTGTTAAAAGGGGGGGGGGGGGCTGAGAACACCACCACCACTGTATGGTGCTTTGTTGTAATAACCCCAAATATTTCCAAGCACAAATGAAGCCATGGGATGTCACAAAGAGGATTTGAATTGGATGCTGGAAATACTGATTCTGCACTCACTTCACAGTGAACCTGGTGCATCATGCATGGTGAATCAGCATGGTGACAAGCAAAAGTCCACCCTCCAAACCCCTATGCATTTCTCAGCTTGCCTGAACAGAACATCAAGGATTAGCATAGTTAGAATGGATGTCATAGTTGAAGCAATAGATTATTGCACAAAGCTTCTGACATAAATATTTCTTACACATATATTAGGCCTGATTTAAAGAGGCTGCTAGGCATGTTATTCAAAAGATTACAATCGAAAGTGGCCAGGGTCTCACATTTTTGTTGTTGTCATTAAATGGTTTAAAAATTGCTTAAAACCCCCGCACGCACACACACAAGTGCCCTGCCTGAAGATTCTTCTGCAGATTGCCTTTGTCATGTGTACTTATAATGTCACATTTATCATATTATATGCAGTTTTAATGTGGATCTTATGGACATTATCCAACACTACAGGACTGGAATTCCAATTCCTTTCCTCCTCCTAATATATAAAATCTGAATTGATTTTATATCCAGTGGGGTTTTTTTTTGTATTTTTACTGTTGCTATCATAATTGTTTTTATTTAAACTGTTTTAAATCTGTTTTATATTTGTTTTATGGTTCTCTTTTGTAAGCTATCTTGAAAATCTAGATTTAAATACACATTTTCAAACAACCTTTTAAAAATGGCTTATTGAAAACTTTTCCTAAGATTTATAACATACAAAAGCCCCCCTCCAATTACCCCAGATTTTCTAGATTTTCTAGCATTCAGATACTGTAAATATATAATTGCCAACAGGCTATGGGAACAGGTAAATTGCAGAGGACAGTACTGACAATGAGCTACAGGTGGCGATGGGGGAGAAAGTCAACTCAGTTCACCTTCAAACTTATACTTGTCTATTTTACATTTTTCAAAATGCTTTGAGAACCAAAATACAGTAATCTTGTGAAATTCGTATTTCCCTGAATTGTGCAATGCAGTTCTCCAGCCACGTAACGTGTTCAAAATTTAATATATAAAATGGTAAGTGGTGTATTATCAGCAAAAATGTCATACAGAAACATATTATAGCAGAGGAAATTGCTTTGCAAAAATGTGTATAGTAAAAGAAATTGACACTTAAATGTTGATGAATTTTCATGATATATTTTTTAAATTGCAAACTGGTGTACAGATGTGAAGAACCAAATGTAAGGTTGGATAAAGGAGAAACTAAGAGAGCCTGAAAATGACTTATTCATCCATCCCTAGCTACAGACCAGTAGCTGATAAAAACCTAGCCACACATGGTTGCATTCTCAACACATGTAACATTTATCACACCATGGACCCATTGTGCAGGCAGATTTGGTCTGTTACTTAGGCACATGCTGTGCTGGTGTGCTACTGTCATGCATAGGAATTGAAGGCCCAGTTTACACATGGGAGCTATGTTAAGGACGATATCTCCTTGCACAATTGAATGTTCTCCCCCTCTCCCCCCCAATCTGTTCTGTATGTTCCCTATGCTCCCAAGCAGATTTAGGGACAGCATAGCGTGTGTGTAGGGGAGGAAATGGGGAAATCCCATTATGCTAGAGCTAATCCTCGCATGAGTGCATATATTTCAATGAGCATTGCCCACGGATAAGATCTTTCTCAAACTTCTGCCGATATCACCTGTAAGTCAAGCTTATATGCAGAAATCTATTTCTTAGCAGTACAGGGTTGTAATGAGCTAAAGCGAGATCACTGGGCAACCTAACTGAAACAGAAGCCTATGCATCCTGTCAAAGTTTTGTTATGTGGAGAAAACTTTTTGCACAGAGAACATGCATTCATGTGAACGCCCTACTGCAGTTTGGCAAAAGTTTAAAACCTCAACAAGAGAACTAGGCCAGTCTTAACTCCGATAGTACTAGTCAGGGATAGTCAAAGCTATTTGTGCTTATGCAGGTGTATGTGACTCTTGGTCAAACATCAGATAGCTTTTTGGTGCTGCTAGACCACTGAATGCAAAGCTACACTCCTGGAACCATCCATGCGATGTCACTTTTATACATAGTTCCTGACCTATGAAGGAAGGCATACTTTTCACACTCCCCGGAATGGTGCATTTGCTTATAAAATAGCTACAACTCTTAAAGGGCTATCCAATCTAATTCTCTGTGAATATTCTATTCATCTCCAATATACACATGTTGCTATTATCACCTGGTTTAGCCCTTCGGAAGGATTCTAAATGTTTATTCAGAAATAAGATTTCCTATGTTCAGCTGGACTTACTTCTAGGTAAATGGGGTTAGAAATGCAGTCACAAATTCAATCAAAGTTACTAAGGAAAACACTGGCATTTTTACAGCACTATATTGCAAGTCTGGGCCCAGTGCCAATTTCAAAATGAAATCAGAACTGCTATGTCCATGTTCTTCGGATGCATCTTGCATCTTATCAGGATGCTTCGCAATATTCAATCTCAAAAGCAACGTGGAAAGACTGCTCCAGGTGTGAAGTTAGCTTACTGAGGTAATGCTCCTGAACATTTTCTGATAAGCAAGTACTGCATTTTGTTGCTGTTCCTTTCTTGAGAGAATAAACATATTTGTAGGCCTACTTCTAAAATATTAAGTCTTCCCACCCCACAAATCCCATGATTTTAAAATAATTCTGGAGCAAGGGACTTCTAACCTTGTTCTCTAATCACTATCACAACCAGAGAAAACTCTGTAAATGAGACCTTCATTTGCTATGTATTAATGGTCTTTCCATTTCAAGATGCTAAAGACAATTTTCAAGATGTTTAAATATTGCATGAATCTAAATCATATACTGAACTCCCTTAAAAAAAAAATACAAGAAACTATTCTAGTAATACATATATAAATTCACCAGGTAAATTTAAGAACTGCTAATATTGAGCTGGTTGCTGGGAATTACAAGAAGGGAGAGTGTCATTGCGCTCCAATCCTGATTACATGCTTCCCACAGGAATCTGGCTGGCCATTGTGAGAACACAATGTTGGACTAGATGGACCATTGGCCTGAACCATTAGGCTCATCTTACATTCTTAATGCAGTTTGAGCTGCCTCATAGGAAATGATGCATGCATCAAATAAATAATGATAATGCACCCGAAGGCGGCAGGCTTGCTTAAGGGGCAAAGGTCTGGCCATGTGACCCACACTGTTTTGCCTACTCTTTGCCCAATTGCAGCTGCCTCACTCGGCCTCACGGTAGGGCCAGACCTGGGAGAAAGTCACTTTGCTGGCGCAGCACTCACTCACTCGAGGCTTCCAGTAACACTATCATAATGTTCAACAAGGAAAGACCACAGCAACATTGTGAGCCCTTTCAAAGATTCACTGAAACCCAACTTTGTCCATTTTTCACTAACAAAATATGGCAAGAGAGATGAAGGAATAGGGGGGATCCCTCACAGAAACTGGTTCAAGAGCTCTTGAGGGTTCTCTGGAGAAGGCAACTGTATTCCAAAAGGAGCAGGTTTTCTGAAGCAGAGACACATATTACCTTATGCCGTTACAAAGACCGTTTTGTTGTTTTACCCACAGCATCTGAAACTGTTGTTTTTCAGCAAGGAACTGCAATGATGGCAATTGGTATCTCAATTTCAAACCTTTACTGGCATATAGACAAAATTCCGAAAATCACTCAGCAAAATCCTCATCTAACCATTAAAATGCTGTTGTATAGCAACTGGTATATCCCTGAGTCTTTTCTCTTTTTCAAAACATGATTAAACGATGGAAATAATAGCCCTATTCAGGTGTTTGGCTTGCGTGTAAATCCTACATGTGAACAGGGACAGCGGGGGTAAGTACACTCTTTGTGGAGGCTCCCCATGCATATTAGAACCCTGCTCTATTAAGTTTAGCACTTACTACCTTTTTCTCCAACAATTTAAACAGGTTTGTATTGCATGTGGAAGCTATCCCTCATTTCTTTCCCAAAGAAACATGTAACTGTTAAAAGAGGATCCTGCTACAGAAAAGTAGGCAGTGCTATCATGTTACCCATATTTCTGACAAATTCTGCAATTGTACCAGGTCAGCAGTCCCTTGAATTCTGCATTAGCATTTGCACTGGAAACCACCAGAATAAGATATGTTGAAATGCCTCGTTGAGGTACTTCTGAGTTGAAGTGAAAAACAGAACTGCATTGCCCTCACTTCCAATGCCCAGGATGAATAAGAGGCCCCATCTTACAGGACTTTCAGTCTCCCTCTCTCTCATATTTTGTGAGAATCAATTCAACAGACAGAGGGAACAGACAAAAACAAACTGTGTCATGATTAAAGTAAGGAAACAAGATTTGCCAAGTTCTTTTTCTCACTCTGTCATCGGGGAACTTCAGCGGAAAGCAAGGGCAGAGAAAGAGGAAAGAATGAGAGATGTTTGCCCGCTTGCATTTTATTTAACAAAAGTCCCCAATGTTGCAAAACACCAAGTCGTTGTTTTTGCTAAATAATTAAGACTGTCAAGGAATCTGTTTCACAAGCCAGGTGCAAAATTAAAAGGTTCCAGGCAGGAAACAGGAGATCATTGTACTATTGAAAGCAAGCAGATACCAAGTAAAGATTATATAGCAAGGCTTATTAAAAATTTTAACACCTTCCAGCCAAAACAGGCAACAAAGAGTATGTCCAAATAATATTGCTGGAAGGAAGTACTAATAATTGATTATTTAGTAAAAGTCAATTTGGAATTGTGGATAAAAACCCTCAGAACTGACATATGTCTGGAAATTCTCTGTTTACCTTTGTGAATATCACAGCATCGTTCATGTTGGTTTTAGGGTGTTGTTTCCTTGTTTTTGCTTGAGAAGACAAGCAAAACTGTTCTTCAAAGATACACTGTTCTTCAAAGCAGTGCTTTTTTATCTGGTGCAAGAGTTCACCATAACTAGGGTTGCCACCTTGTTTACAGAGAGAGTTTTTTTACTTTTAAAGTTTCACCTATTTATGACCATGATGCAGTTACTGATGGCATGGTATATCTAGCAAATTTTAGTAATTAAAAAGTGACAACTGTAACTAGAGCAATTTATTTTAGAGATTTGCAGAAAACCTGCATTGGCCAGCAACAAAGGACTTAATTTCACTTATTGTACAAGAACCACCATCAAAACAAGCACTTTCAGATGATGTCTCAGTACTAACTGAACTCCCCAAAGTGCCAATATTTCTCACAGCCAGTGAGATATGAGTACTGACCGCTGGCCATCCATTCTATAGGTATAGAAAAATTGTGATTTACATTGCAATCCTAAATCCTATGCTCACTTACCTGGGAGTAAGTCCTGTTGACTTCAATGGAGCCGTCTACTGAGTAGACATGCATGATTGCAGTGTATTCACAGCTTGAGCATAGTGTGAAAGTATGGGTGAGATTCATCTACATCATACTCAGAGAAGACCCATTGAAATGAAATTCAGTTACCTGAATCTGTTGATTTCAATGGTTCTCCTGTGGGTATGAGTTAGTTGGAGTTCACTTTATGTATACATTGCATGATGGATGACCTGATGACACATCAGTGTTGGGACAATGAAGCATGTGTTGTTAACGTGACAGGGACTGTTTAGTGAAAAGTACTTCTAAAATTTCAGTGATGAACTAATATCCTGGTGATAATCCAGTACTAGTTTCTGGGATACTCAGAAGTAGGGATGAGCACATCACTGGTTCTGGTCTTGAAGTAATCAGGATTTTTATCTGTGGTCTGGGATCTTGGTGAAGGGCTTGGATATTAATAGTGGGGAAAGCTTCCCTTGCTGAATACCTGTGCCAGGCTGCACAGGAACAAATCAGGTAAAAACGTTGGGAAACTGTGTTTAATGGGAAGCAGTTGCACTAATGTGAAGTCTTCATGCAAATGCCTCCACTCTTATCAAAACTTTCTCCCCTCAAAATTTCTCAGGTTTCACAAAGGGAACTTTCTTCCTAAAAGCAATTTCAAATTTAGGCAAAATATGAGGCAACAGAGGATTGCTCAGATCTCAGCAAAGAACATCTATTAGTTTTATCAGTGTGTGTTTGACTTCCCTTGAAGTTTAACTTGAGGACTTTGTTCACTTTGAATTTTCGCTTTAGGTGACTTCAGCAGCCACTGTAATTGTATGACACATTTTCTCTCCATCTGATAAGATGAATTATGCTAAGAATGTTCTGTAATTGCTGTTGTAGATATACAAATGAATAGGGCATATAATTAATGGAAATAATATCCACTAGTATTTGGCTGCATAATCCTTGCTACCATTTACAGTTTTAGAGATGTGTCAAGCCACCACATTCTGATCTGAATCTGAACTATTGGGTTTTGTCGATTGCCATGGCAATAGAGCTTCATCTAACACCCATTTAAGTCAGGGGAATGGGGCGGGGGGGGGGAGAGAATCCTATTGACTGTAGGGGGCAATGGATTTGGCTCATCAGTGCCCAGCTGCGATTATGTTGATCAAACTTGCTTGGGTTTGTATTCTTTCCCTCACATTATCATCCAAGCAGACTTAAGAGAGTTTTTGTACGGGAGTCTAACAATGAAAGAGACTGTTTTAACACTAAATAGGTTTTATTTTTTGAATTTGGAACAGCTGTGTGCTAATTTGCAAAGAGAAAAAAAAAATATCCGGTTAGTCTACAAGAGGGTCTGCCTGCTCATTACAGGCCATATACTTGGGGTAAGTATAACTCACTCTCTCTCTCTCTCTCTCTCTCTCTCTCTCTCTCTCCCTCCCTCTCTCTCTCTCTCTCTCTCTGCCTCTGACAGAAAGAGAGAGAAGTTGAGTAACTGAGACTGTTCTTAGCAGCAGTGCCAGGTTCTCTGTATTTCCAAGCCTGCCTTAATGTGGTCAAGCTGTGAAGGACACAAAAACTTTTATTTTGCTTTGCAGCAGTAAGCTATTGTGCCATACACTTGTCTTGGTTTATTTATCATTCATCATTCACACTGACAAATTATAATAGTGATTATGATTGATAATAAATAATTAGCAAAATGCCCATCATCATGGAGGGAGGGGGGGCATGTGAAGATAAAGCTGAAAAGGATAGCACAATATATTCCTTTACCTTCTGAACATAGAGACACAATCTACCAGTGCAAGACATTCTGTTGACTAAAGCAAAGCCCAAATGATACCCTCCTGGAGAGGGCAAACAGTCTTGCTACATCGGTCAGACCCCAATTCCTACCTTTACCTGTTCCCATCCTCCTGCATAGTGCCATCTGAAGGAGCTCACCCTGATGCATGGCAGAAGGAAAACAGGAGTTCATGTCATGCCTGGGTCAGATGCAAGTCAGCACTCAAGATACAGAGCAAGCAGAAAAGTTTGCACTTTATTCAAGAAAACAGCATAGCAGGCAGTAATGCCTACAAATAGGACCTACAAATAGGACTGAATATCTTCACCCTCTACTTTCCCGAGCCGGATGTTTTCCAAGAAGTGGTGGTGTCAGAATCTGTGCCCATTGTTCTGCTACACACGTAGCTCTCCATGTCCTTGGAGACTGTGGGGGAGGGCAGCTTAGAAGTGGCAAGCTCATAGGACACTTCATCAGCTGAGTCTGAACTGCTTTCTGCCATTTGCTCCTCTTGCTCACTAAAGCCTGTTGCCTCTTCAGCATCCAACCATTCCCCCCTCTCCTTCCCCCTCTGACCTGTCTTCATTGTCCCACCACCACTCCCGGGACTCTGAGCCTTCCTCCTCTGAGGCTTCGCTAGGGGGTTTCCTCTTCACCCAGCCAGTCCCTGACAGTACAGTGGGCTGAGTTTCTGCCAACCTTATTCCATATGGCAGCTACCGATCTGCTTACAGGCATTTTAGTGATTCATCTGGGCAATAACAACCTGGTCTTGTGGACAGGCCTGTCTTTCAGACATGCTATTAGGCATTACTTAAGCCATCTTCAAGACTGGACACTTAGCCCATTTCTGGTTTGGTCTTCACTGCTGGAGTGGCAAGCATAGAGCGCTGCACGGTACCATAACAAAGTTGACAGAGCCTGGTGACAGGTCAATAGGGAGGTGAAAATATGGATTCTGAAGGCTGTGGGTGCATATATATATGATGGGTGGATATTGTACTCCTTGCCCTAGCCATACAGGGATGCTGCTGCTCATTTCTCTTCATATGTGACATGTTTTTGGAAGATTTGCACAGCACTCCTGAGGTATGTTGGGTGGAGGGCACTCCACAAACCACCACCTGACCAGCTTGAGTGTGTGTGGTATATGCTCTCAGGGCCTGGCACAGCAAAGGTGGCTGGTCACCTGTCAGGCCACCTACCTCCTTATATGGGGAGATGGTTTTGCCTCCGTCCATGGGATGAAGGAGCTGTTCTGGGGGTTGGGAGGTAGCCCTTAGCAGCAGGCCTGAGGTTTCCTGCCTAGGTGTGCCAGCTTTCATTAACTTCTGTTTGGTTTGGCTCATGTCTTCATAGAATCACAGAATCAAAAAATGTAAATAAATACAGTCACAGTCTCAAGTTTTAATTCTGAGTATTGGACAAGGCAGATCTAAAAGGATTTTTTTAAACAACAAACAACAACAAACAACAACTGCGCATGCAGGACACTGTTTGGGTGGGAGCAAAATCTTCATGTCTCATTCCAACCTAATAATGTGCTGAGTGCCTAGACTAGCATGTGGGTTGAGTGGTACCGAAGGCGGTGATGCAACTGGCAGCTAAGCACACCACCGCAGTGTCCAGGAGTATTTTGTTCATAAATACATGCCCACAATTAAACTTTCCACCATGCTGAGCACAGATATAAGAGCCTGGGTGTGCTTTCCTCTTCCCCTTATGGAGAAGAAAATGTCACTGTGTCAGCACAGAGCAGCTTTTTACAACACCCATGAAGCCCATAGAACATGAAACAGCTGTTTCCAATTCACTCAGTGGCAGATGAGTTCCTGACCCACCTAAGTGAGAAAATCAAAGGCAGTTGGATAGGCGGCTGGTCACACCTCTCCCTGGTGAATCATATATCTATAGAAACTGACATGCCTTAACCCCATCAGCCCAGTGTCACATGCAGCTTTGAGTAGGTTTTGATGTTTGACTATTTTTGTCATCGCTTTCCTCCCCCACTTCCTGCTCCAGCAGTCACTCAGCCAAAACTATGTGCTGATTTTCAAGTTGGGAGACATTATTTTTTTCTTAAATCAGAAAGAAAACCTGAAAATCAGACCTTTTCCTTTTAAACGGAAGTGGTGTCTTTTTAGCACTAACAGAATACCTGTCAGGGAGTTCATGGCTTAAACCATGATTTAATGCTTATGAGCTTCTTGGGAATCTGCGTGCTCAGAGATGGAGAAGGGAGCAAATATATGTAGCCTTAGGCTTTGTGATAGACTTGTAGCATGAGGTCTCTGGATTGGTCAGGCCTAGTAGAAATACCTGGAGCTTGCCTCTCGCCCACTGAACTCTAGCTCCAAGTCGCGTTCAAGTCCCCAGCTTACATTCTTGATCTTGGGAACACTAGGTTGGGCAGTCTCCCCACTAAAACCACAAGAATCCTGCCATCTTTGTGCTAGCAGCATACAGTAGAATGTAACGCCCACTTTAGGGATTCTTCAACTTTATCCAGGGAGAGGGCATAGGAGCATGTACCCTGGCTCTGCCCTCTCCCTGTCACCCTTCGACCACTGAGTGGGAAGGTGTGAATGAGGACTGAAATCTCCATGACTGAGAATCCTGTGGGCAGAATTTAAGAACACTGAGAAAGGTGTTCATGAATGGTTCATGAAAAGCCTTATGCAGTGGGTACAGTTTACATTATGGTTATGCTACGGTTTGCAAAATACATAATTATTTCAGACCCTCCAAGTGTCCCTATTTTCCAAGGACAGTCCCAGATTTACAGAAGCCAACCCGGTTTCTGGTTTGATTCCAGAAAGTCCTGCTTTTCCTTAAAGGTAAAGGTAAAGGTACCCCTGCCCGTATGGGCCAGTCTTGACAGACTCTGGGGTTGTGCGCCCATCTCACTTAAGAGGCCAGGGGCCAGCGCTGTCCGGGGACACTTCCGGGTCACGTGGCCAGCGTGACATCGCTGCTCTGGCGAGCCAGAGCCGCACACGGAAACGCCGTTTACCTTCCCGCCAGTAAGCGGTCCCTATTTATCTACTTGCACCCGGGGGTGCTTTCGAACTGCTAGGTTGGCAGGCGCTGGGACCGAGCAGCGGGAGCGCACCCCGCCGCAGGGATTCAAACTGCTGACCTTTTGATCGGCAAGCCCTAGGCGCTGAGGCTTTTACCCACAGCGCCACCCGCGTCCCTTGCTTTTCCTTAGGACATCCCTATTTTCATTGGATAAATGTTGGAAGGTATGGTATCTTAAGATCCAGCAGGTTCAGCTCAGTCATACTTTAGCCATACTCTGAAAACAATGTCAGCATGTGCCCCCCCCATTTGTTTGCTGCTCCTGTGCTCTGCATTATTGTTCTTACAAAATTTCTTGTGCATTCTTCCTTGTACTCTCAGATACACCTAGTCTCTTTCAAAACTATTATTATTGTTTCCTGGCAGATTCAAACAAGAAGCAATTAAAGGTTCAGTTTTGTAAGTAGCTGGCACCACTTCACCTTTTCGTCTCTCCTATTAAACCTTCTCATAGACAAGTTAGAGGAGTTTTAAAAAGAACTTTCATGAAACTACAGAAATAATAATCAGGTATTATACTAAAAAGATACTCCAAAATATTGGCAGAGTGATTTCTTTAAATGCAGGTACTGTATAATGATATTATACCTAAGCAGGGAAGTCACAGGTAAGTTTTTATCTATTATCTCTTTGTCATTATTCTCCCTCCTTTGTTCTCCTCACCTTCCCCTGCCACCATCTTTATGTTTTCAGCTGTTTCCTGTTTTCTCTGTGTGAGATATAGTGTGCAACTGTGTGAGTTTCTGTATTACTACATAAGAAAAAGACATAACAGAATAGGACTGTGACATCTCCAGTTATAGGTGCCCCACATCAAAGAAAGATGTGGCTCTGGGATTGCCAATGTAGAGCCCTCCAGGTGTTGCTGGACTGCAACTTCCATCATCCTTGACCGTTGGCCTCATTGGCTTAGGCTAATGAGACTTGCAGTCTAACAACATCTGGAGGCTGCCACGTTGGCTTCTCCTGCTACTGAAGTGTTGGAATGGATTCAGGGGAGGACTTCTTCAAAGTGCTCAATGGCTGTCACACAGAAGAAGGCGAAGACTTATTCTCTGCTGCCCAGATCTAATGGGTTTAAGTTTTTATTTTTAACTCTATTGCCTAGAACTTCCAGGGTGGGTTATGACAATTTAAAAATCAGTATTAAAAACAGTGAAAACAAAATACATTCCTAGGAATAGGGTGGGTACTGAAAATATATGTATCCAGTGTCAAAGGCTGGGGTAAAAAGCATTTGCTGAAAATGCTACAGTGAAGATGTCAGGTGCACCTCTGTGGCCAGCAAATCCCACAATTTAGGGGCTGCTCTTTGCTGATGTTAACACTTGTAGTGAAGGAGACAGTCTCTTGGAAATTGGGGGCCTAAGCCATTTAGGGCTTTAAACAGTAATGTGAACCCCTTGAGCTAGATCTGGAAATGACCTGGCATTCAGTACGGCTGCTTGAGAACAGGGGTTTGAGGAATTCTAAAGGTAACCCCCACTAGTAATCTGGCTGCTGCATTTGAATGAGTTGAAGTTTTTGAGTCATCTTCAAGGGCAGCCCTTTGTGGAGCACACAGCAACAATCCAATTATGAGAAACCTGCTAATGATAGGAGACATTCAGTAATGCAACCATGTACCTTAATTCCATCTCACTGGAGTGGGTAGACTCACTGAAGATGTTCAGGCAGAAGCTGTGCAGCCAGTATTTTGGGATGCTCTATCTCTGGATCTTCTGCGTTGAGCTAAGTAACCTGCAAAAACCCATTCCGCTCTATGAGTCTATGCAGCAAGTACCCATGTGCCACCTGTCATTGCTGGAGGAGCTTGTTCTCTGGATGCTGAACCATTTTGACCTTGTACTGCTCTACCCTCTGATAGGTGTCTGAGTCCTTTTCACCAGATGCCTGAGCATGTAAATATTAATGCTCCACTGCCTTTTCATAATGTTCACTTTTCAGTGCCAGACCTCACATTTGAGGGATTGGAAGAGGATCATTGGGGACCCTCTTTTGTGCATTTTTGTACCTGTTCACAGACATTGTTGGCCTATACAACTAGGGTTCAGCGAGTTATCTCACCATAGTACCACTTATTCAGTCAACGTTTGCTTTTGTTATGATAAACAAAACCCTTCCACTGCTCCATTCAGCAAGGACAGAAGACAAATGCACCCTCAAAATTTAGCCAACCTGGGTGAGTTAAATGCTCACAAGTAGGGAAGAAATATAACAGAAGCCTACATTTTTTTGTTTTTGTGAACTTCCTTGGGAAATTGAAAAGGAATATGTAAATTTTCAAAATAAATATATATATATAAATATCCAACCAGTAAATCCTATTTTACTACCTTCAAAAGATGCCCAGGTTAGCTTTCATATTTTAACATTGTACTATTTGCACTCAATGAATATAGGAATGTTAAACAAAGAGCTCCAATAAAAAAAATTAAAACCCACACATTTTTAGATCTTTCTCTTATAATGCATTAGTCTAGGACATTGGTTTAAAGCACCATGTCATTATTTTAGAGTTAAATGTTTTATACAGGAGCATCAAAACCATATATGCTTCAATCACCAAACATTTTTTTAATGGCTTTCAGATAAAACAATTTATTTATGCAATTAACAACAACATGCAATTTCTAATAATTAGCAGATAATAGTTATCCACAAAGTACTTTATAAAATTGCCTTCAGAACTGCATTCATTCTGCAGGGAACCGCTGAAAATTAGACTATAAAATTACCAGAAAATGTACTGCATTAACAAGAATATTCTGTATTCTGCTTCCCCTCCAGATTTATGGGCTTGAGTATTTGTAAACATTTGGTTTCACATAGAGACATCAGGCCCTATCGCCTTACCACTTTAGGAAGAAATAAATACCACAACAGTTTACATTGCACGATTATATTTCTATCCACATTTTGTCGCCACAATATATGCAATGCTTTCTTTTTTTTATGTTAGGGAGAGATAAATCTGCCTTGGCAATCTATTTTTGTCAAAGGTCATAAAGCATAAATGTTAAAGAACAAAGGAACATCTGAAATGTGAGATGTAAGATGTGACTCCTGCACATCTCCCCAGGACATATAAGCACTGAGGCTGGAAAGCAGCGTTTGGGAGGCTTTGTTGGGAAGAAAGCACCATTTGAAGAGCATCCCAGGATCTTAACATTGTACAGAGTTCAGATGACCATGAGGCTATTTACGGAGCACTTCCAATCTGATGGTATGGGAGCTGCTGCATGTGAAGAGCTACTGTTCCATCTTCTCTGGGGTCCTTTCCCTTGCATGCCCAGCCGCAGAGTCCCCCTTCTGATGCACCTAACTACAGTTTGGATAAATAAATGAACATGACAACCGTCTGGGGTTTTTAAATGGCCACAACTTTATGGATTTCAGATGTAGGAAACCTTGGCATAGGAACTGGGCATATATCCCTCTCAGCCCCCCCTCCTGGGGAACTGAGGCATGACAGGGTCAATTTGGGTGTGGATCCATTGCAAAACACAGGTTTACATGGATGGCCCCCAAACACTGAGGGAAAATCTGGGCCACTAGTCCTACGCAACTGGCCCTTTGGACAGAGACTTCCCTCCAACTGGGTACCTTGTAATCACCGCCGCAGAGAACAAGGGGCGGATGAGTCATCACTTCATCTCACCCCAGTTGGATGAAAGACTATAGGATTCTGCCCAAGGCCTAAACCACCAAAATTGTGACTGGTGCTATGGGGAAGGCAAAACATGCAACACAGGGAAAATTCCTTCCCGGCCCCAAATACAGCGACCATCAACAGATCACAGCAAAGCCCTCCTAGTTGAAAAGGAAATGGTTAAGACAGTAAGAAACCATTAATGGAGGGAGGGAAGGGTGGGTGACACTCCTAGCCAACTGGATGAAGAGGGCTGAGTCAGCCAGGATATATTGTTGCCAGATGGACCTGAGTGAAGTCTGCCTCCCTAAAGTCTGCTCGGCAAACCAACACCCCTTGGACTGCTGTGGACTGGCTAATTCAAACCGATGGGTTTGGCAGGAGCCTGTGAGCCTCTGTGATGGCCCAGGGCACGTGCAGCATGCAAAATGGCATGGTGCGTCTGAGGGCAGAGGGAAGCGTCGTGTCAGGCCACAACCACTGCTCACTGAAAGAGATGGTAAATGGCCTTTCTAGGTTGAAGGTAAAGTGTGGGTGGTGACTTTTAAAGCACCCATTTGCTGAGATCAACTTCAGAGAACAGCTCCTCTGTTGCCATCTGAAGTCAGGTTGAAGCCAATGTGATGGGAAATGGTGGAGGAGGGTAGCTCTGACTTACCCACAATATAAGATACCTGGATGATAAGAGGATTTCCGAGCCTTGTCATCTCATTGAAGTTTCTTTAATCATTTTGTAACATTGAGGAACTTTATTCTTCCAAGATCCAGCAGGTGATCTCTTCATTCCTTGTCCATATGCAGAAACTACCTGTGAACCCAAATGGTTCCAGAGTAATCTACCTAGATTTCATATTGCTGTGAAGAGCACTAGCAAATCTTAATAGCTCTTTCCAAAATTATGAAGTTAATACCTGTTAGTGAAGATGGCAAATTCCTCCTTGCAACCTAATTGCTTCACATAATCTGGTTGCAAAACCAGTGATTCATAAATATACAAACTCTGATCTGTACCAATATCTGGATCTCCTGTTTTTTGGTGATCTTCTAGATTTCTGTTTATTGGAGTCTATAGAAATGTATTCCAATTACTTCAGCGCTTTCCAACGAATCTCTAAGCCCACAATTTTTGGCATATGATGACAGAGCTATCTTAAACTGACCTCTGCTTCTTTGAGATTATTCTAACGCAGCTGTGTTATGCAAACATGTTCTAAGCAGTCATCTGCTTATAGTTTTTCTGTTTTCTATTTCACTCGAATGACAAAATTACTTGTGTGCTTTTATTTCTTTTTGTTATCTTTGAAAAAAAGAGAGCCTTGCATGGCTGTCCCAATGTAAATAGCTGGAAAAGCCAAGTATATTATACTTTTTGGCTTGTGCACTTAAATGAATGTCAGAGCATTTCACTCATATGCAATTTTGTTTTCTTCAGCTCCATGATTTCCTGCCTTTTCTTTTCCGTCCCCTCCATACACTGGCATTCATCATACATACATCAAGACTGTCCACTTCCCAGTATCGTATCTTACAGCAGGAAAAGTGTGTTGATTAAGGCAAAAATATATTTTTATGAGGGAGCTTATCGTGGTTTTTATCTGCTTCCAATTATTCTTGGCTCCCTGCATGACAGATCAGAAAGTCAAGCAACTGCAGTATACAACTGATGGGTTCAAGTAAGAGTGTTTCCCACATCCAAAACATAATGTAAGACAGTAATTTCTCCTGCGATCAATTACCACCAAAGAGACTTAAGGAATACTTTCCCAGTTGATGCACAAGCTGGTCAGTCTAAAGTCAACAGATTTATCCCCAGTTATTTGCGTTTTATACCGTATATACTTGAGTATAAGCAGACCCGAATATAAGCCGAGGCACCTAATTTTACCACAAAAAACTGGGGAAACTTATTGACTCGAGTATAAGCCGGTTTACCACACCACAAACCTTCCCCCCAGCCCCTCCTGTCCCCCTGCCTACCTAGGGTGCTGCCGAGGCGGCGGAGGAAGAACAAGCAGCCCAAAAGGGCTGCTTTCGGGCTGCTCGTTTTTCCGCCACCGCCACTGACAGCCGCTGACAGGGACCCTCACTCGAGTATAAGCTGAGGGGGGCTTTTTCAGCATAAAAAATGTGCTGAAAAAGTAGGCTTATACTCAAGTATATACGGTAATCATGCAGGAACTGCAATAAATAAAGGTGAAAATACTCATGTAGTTACAAACCCCCTGATTTCCCTCTTCTTAGACCTTTTATATAACATGGTACTGTCAATTTCAGAACCAAATTTTATATGAAACAGCACTGAAGAGATGTGTGCAATGAAACAAAATCTAGTTTCTCTCTCATCCTCTGTTTCTTCCTGCTCTATTGTTAAGATTTCTATTGTAGACCAGAAACTGAGCACTTGGATTCTTGTAGAACTTGTGGTCATTTCAATGGACCCTTTTGATTGTACTCTTAGACAATTTTCTCCCAATTAGCATTGGTGAACAGTAATGAAATTATGGAAATCATGTTTGTCTGAAGGAGTCTACATGTGGTTTGGAGTTGAAAACTGCCATTGGATGGCTAAGCTTCCTAATTGCATAGAGGCTGCAGAGTCCATTGTCTACTGTATTCTTTGCAGATGACTCAGTTTCACAGCAGTTCAGCATTTGAAGAAAGAGATGGTTCTTTGAAACCACTAGTCTCTTTCCTTCCTATAAGTCAGGATTTTCATAATCCTATGAGTCAAAATAGAAGCACTGTTGCTAAAACAATTTGAATCTTTGTTTTTAAAAATGGAAAAATAAGCATAAGAACACTAATAGTTATCTATGGAATGGTTTTAGGTAATACATATCTTAACAAAACTTTCCATGCCTGTTTTATGCACATTTTAATGAAATGTAATCTTAGCTATGACTTTTGCCAGTAAAAAAATGGAGGATCAATAATTTACCCGTAGACTCTTTCCTGTTGGATGGTTATATGAATTAAAGATAGATAGCATCACACAGGCACGCTGATACCCTCTTTTCTTGTTTAAGTAAATATGTCATGGATCCAACTGGAATAAATATTTGAAACAATGTGCACCAAAGTGCATATTTACCCAAATATTTAATAACTCCTCTCAAAAAATTAAAAAGAACTATTGCAAGATTGCCATTTATTCCAAACATACAGAACAAGTTTAATTATTCCTGTAAGACTGTAAAGTACATGTTTCTTTTAAGATAATAAATTGTTGCACACAGAGATAAGGTGTAATTAATCTTAAAATATTGTAGCAAATAGTGGCCATGATCCAGCCAAAGTGATCCACTTTGAAGACCTACTGATTTCCAATGGAAGAATTACATTTTCTATGGAAATCTGTGGAAAATGAAAGGAACCAAAAGAACAGTCTAAAGGTGAAGTCTTTAGCTACAAACTAATACTTTAAATTTAACCCTGTCATACCCCATGACTAGATTCCTCCCCTCTTAATTCACTAACCGAATGTGATCTTTCCAACAACTAGGAGCTATGCTTTCTTTCTCCAGACTTCTCCGGCTTGGCTGCCATCTATCTCTCACATCACTGGCTAACTGACTGAGGGTTTGAAGATGGACCAGAATGACCAGGTCCAGAATTCTTAGTCTTTCTCTTGAGCACAGGTTCCAGGGAAAGATTACTCCTCTCAGGCAACTGCTCCTTTATCTCAGGTACATCACTTCCTATGCTGACATCCTTTTGACATGCCAGACCACTTGGCTATCACTGACCTAAAGCAGGAATGGGGAACTGGCTGCCCTCCAGCTACTGTGGGACTCCAGCTGCCATCATACCCAACCAGTTTGGTCAACAGTGAGCAATAATGGGAGCTATATCAAAATGCTGCCTTAAAATACAATGGTCCCATTTCTTCTTGGGAGCCAGTGTGGTGTAGTGGTTAAGAGCGATAGACTTGTAATCTGGGGAACCAGGTTCGCATCTCCACTCCTCCACATGCAGCTGCTGGGTGACCTTGGGCTAGTCACACTTCTTTGAAGTTTCTCAGCCCCACTCACCTCGCAGAGTGTTTGTTGTGAGGGAGGAAGGGAAAGGAGAATGTTAGTCGCTTTGAGACTCCTTCGGGTAGTGATAAAGTGGGATATCAAATCCAAACTCTTCTTCTTCTTCTCCCAGTGTGGCTTCCCACCCTCCCATTCTGAAAGGAAGCATAAAGTTTTCTAAGAGCAGAGATACATGATGGAAGCAGACCCACACTTAAATAAATGCAAAACATTATATAAATTCATACATCAGTGACTCAACCCCCAACAATTCAGGGGCCTAATGCAGCTCTACACAGCAAATTTTATGCCTCCCTCCAGGCATCACCAATTTTGGCAACAGCAGCAAAAGGAAATATCTATCTATCATCTATCTATCATCTATCTATCATCTATCTATCATCTATCTATCATCTATCTATCATCTATCTATCTATCATCTATCTATCTATCATCTATCTATCATCTATCTATCTAAAGTGGACACAACACAGGACAATACTGGGCATGCATGTAAAAATGTGAAAATGTGAATGAGTGTGGGGTGGCCTCATCAACCACTGCAAGCAGCTCCCAGAGGGCTATGAGCTTTGAACCTCTTGCTGCTGTAGCTATTGAAAAGTGCTTCAGGACACAGAAGCAGCCTGGCCTTCCAAAGTAAATCCAGATCTAGGAACATTCTCAGCCTGCAATCCTGATCCTTTGAGGTCATGCAACTGCACGCAGAAAAGGATGAGCACCACATCATGTCAGTAGCTCAGTCTTGCGAGACTCAGCTTCAATTTATCAGCTCTCATCCAGTCCATTAATGACTCTAGACCAGTGTTCCCCAACCTTGGGCCTCCAGCTGTTTTTGGACTACAACTCCCATCAT
This sequence comes from Podarcis cretensis, assembly GCF_951804945.1. Lineage (NCBI taxonomy): Eukaryota > Metazoa > Chordata > Lepidosauria > Squamata > Lacertidae > Podarcis > Podarcis cretensis. The sequence goes on from NC_137176.1 coordinate 36,077,309, forward strand.
CCCTCGCTAGCAAGACCAGTGGTCAAGGATGATGGGAGTTGTAGTCCAAAAACAGCTGGACGCCAAAGGTTGGGGAACACTGCTCTAGACCCTAGAGTCCAGTACCTATAGAGCCTGCCCTGAATCTGATGGAAAGGAAAAATAGAGCGTATTGATGCTAACACACCCACTCCAAAATTACTTTAGTTAGCAAACCATAGAATAGCTGCAGCAGGGCCAAGCAAAAAAAAACCTGGCCACTTTATGGAAATGTGCTGTGGGGTTTGCATTACATAACCATTTGTCTGTAACAATCTATTTTTGAGGTCATGCAGAGAAAGTAGAAGTGAACTATGAAATATTTTCCTGTATTGCGGCAAGTTATTACATGACCAGAAACAGAACACATTATGCAAAACCTCAGCCATTTGGTAGAATAGCATGGAGGATAATACCTTGCTCTTGCCAGTAATACTTTACTGTGACAGAAAACGAGTCTTGTCAACTTGGGCTCTGCTGTTCAGTTTCAAGCTTAATGTAAGAGTCTAGGTGTTTTGAAAATAGTCAACCAACTTCTAACTCAGTGGTGGGAAAGCAGTGGGTCTCCAGCTGTTGCTAGACTCTGACTATCAGCCATGCTGGATGAGACTGATGGGATAGGGAATCTAACAACATCTGAAAGGTGGCAAGCTCCCCATCCTGTTCTAACTAAACAGAAGGGATACTGTGATTTCCCCCTGTGTGCACAAGCCTCCTCCGGGTACCATTTCTCCTCCTGAACCTCAGTCTCAGCATGGGCACAAAAGTGACAAATACTGCATTTAAATGGCACTCCTTTCTCATCTCCATTCTTTTTGTTCCGTCCTTTATTCCTCTTCATTTCATTCTTGTGTCGTCCTTGCTCATACCTGAGTTATGTTTTGAGAGTATTGCATTTCTCTTTATTTTCATTTCTCTTTGAATCGGTCCCCCCACTGGTTCTCTTTGCTTCCTTTTATTTATCTCGCTTCCTTTGAAAACCCAGCCTGTAACTCTTTGCACGACATTCCTCCGTTGTTTTCTTCTATGGTTTAAAATGTTTACGTCCAAACTGTATCTTTCTTCTCATTTACATTTATTTGATATTGATATGTGTGACCCTCGGTCAACTCCACACTTTATCAGAAATATCATATTTTATTACAGTTTTTTCCTGTTTTTCTACTTCATCATTCCTGGGGCTTATCTTCTGCAGGTCCTGTTAGTTGGCGGCCTCCCCCTTCCCCACCCATTTTGCTCCATATCCCTTAACCGTTTCCCCCCAATATGGGACTACAGATAAAGAAAAATAATGCAAAAAACATGCAGAGGCTCAAGGGCAGCCTCTCCAAATGCTGCCTTTTGAGGCAAGAAGGGAACACTAAATAGAACATGAACCTCACAATGGTTCAATCGCCTTAATTGGCAAAAGTCTCTCTGAGTTAAGGCAGGGAAATTGGTGTACTTTGTTGTATAAATAAATATGTTCATAATTTGGCACTAGTGTATTTACGTTCATTTTTTTTTTTCCACTGCAGAAGGCAAATAGGTCCTTCGTGCAAACCTGGTTTGTTAATGTTAATGTGCCAAGAGCTAAAACTGATTATGGGAGGCAGATTGCTAGTGCTACAGGCCTCAAGAACTGGAATGGGCTAATAATTTCTTCGGTAACAAGAACCAAAAAGAACAGATAATGCACAGTAAAAGAAGAGCTGTGCTTGCAATGGCTCTCTCTCGGTCTCTGTACCCAAGTGGATATCATTGTGGAAAGTATAACGCATTCAGAAGGTGAAAGAAAAGGTGGAAAGCAAATAAATCCTGTTATTAATATATATATATATGCATATATATATATATATATCTGGAGAGCTGGGATTAGAGTTAAGGATTTAGGCTGCAGAGATTTAGGGAAGGAGGAGAATTAGAAAGCACTAAAAAAGGGGACAATGTGAGGAACTGGGTCTGTCTAAAGTCACACTTGCACCATACATTTAAAGCACTGTTACACCCTATGCTCCAATATGTTGAGCCTGAAAACTGGGATGTGTGTCTTCCTGGCTGTGGTTCCATGCAAGGCACATGACCTGCATGAGAGCCCAGAGCTCAGACACATATGTTTTGGGGTTCCATGCTTTCTTGCAAAGTCACGATCTCTTGCGTTTTGGGGCTCTGCCATTCTGAGAGCATAGCACACAAAAACAGGATGCCCTGATTTAATCAGGGCAGTTGAGGGGTATGTTATACTACATTAACAATCATGGCTTCCTGCAAAGCATCCAGGGAAAATTCATTTGTTAAGGGTGCTGCAAGGTATTAGGAGACCCCTATGACCCTCACAGAGTGCAGTTCCAGGGGGATTCAACAACCAGTCCTTCTTCACAGGGAACTCTGGGGAACTGTAGCTTTGTGAGGGCAACTGGGGTTTCCTAATGCCTCTCAACACTTTTACCTCAACACTTTTTAGCCATGTTTTAAAATGTGGCCTAAGGCAAGAATGATTTCTAAGTGGCAGCTTATAAATGAAAAGTACAAAACTGTCATTCAGGTGTCTGTTGTCAAACACAGATTACATACAGCAGAGACTCCATTCTGTGGACTCCAGCTTTCATCATCCCCATGCAGCATGGCCAATGGCCAAGGATGGTGAGAGTCGTTGATTAGTCTTGACATATGGTATTGCATTTTACACTTTGAAAAGTGTCTGAAGGTCCAAAGAATAAATCTGCATCCCCTTAAGGTTTAGTAAGTCCATCTGAGAGCCCCTTGAAGCTATAAAGAAGGATATAAGCATTCTAATTAATAAATATAAAGTTTGTGTCCATTCATTTGAAGGTCAGTCGGTTCACTAAATGTATCGCCACACCTTTTGGTGCGATACAGCAGCATGGCCACTGCCGGTGTTTTGAATATATGAATATGGATGTGCAGCCACTTTGAATACAATTTATAAGACAGCAGGATTATACCTACAGTTAAATTAATAAATAAAAAATTTGAACAACCTCCTTTTTTCCTTTACTATTATTTCCTCTGAATAAGTGAACTGAAGATTAAGCCTAAATTGTTTCAAGTGTGTCCATAAACCCAGTTTCCCATGAGGCACATTTCTGGTATATTGTGATGAATCCTGTGCAATAAAAAGTATTTGTCAGAGCTGAAGCCTTGAAGCCTGACTATAGACAGGGTTTACTAAGTAATACTGTGAACAGGAGCAGGTATAGTCAGACACATCTTTGCTCTTGTAGAGAGACATGCACAGTCTTCCAATTCATCCACGATGCAGGTTGCCTTCTTTTCCTTCTTTAAGTACCCAGAATGTTTACCTCCTCCTCCTCCTCCTCCTCCTCCACCTCCTCCTCCTCCTCTTCTTCTTCAATTACTGGTTTTAAAACACTTCAAAAACTGTTTGGAGAGGTGAAGGAATTGTCTTTATGACTGACACAGTTTGTCCACAACCTTGCTCTGAAAGGGCAGGACCATCAGGGCCAGCCAATCAGCACCGTACAAATCTCTGTGTGGCTGAAAACCAGGCAAAAAAAAACCCCACAGGGCAAGAAGGTTGTATAGTGGTACCTCTGGTTACAAACTTAATTCGTTCCAGAGGTCCATTCTTAAGCTGAAACTGTTCTTATCCTGAGGCGTGCTTTCGCTAATGGCGCTTCCCGTTGCGTGTGCGCCTCCAACGCACGATTTCCGTTCGCATCCTGGGGCAAAGTTTGCAACCAGGAGCAGCTACTTCCAGTTTAGTGGAGTTTGTAATCCGAAGCGTTCGTAACCAGAAGTACCACTGTACATTTATTGATGGATTAGCATCCCCAATCCCTTCCCTTTAAACCACACATACTATGGACTCCTTGTAATATTGATTTATTCATAGCATTTATACCCCATCCCTTAGCCAAAAGGGCCCTCAAAGCAGCTTATAAAAGTCTTTATTAAGACGGTGCTCAGTTTTACAATTTGAAAAGACATGACACACAAGGAAAAAGGAAAAGGAAAAGGAGGGAGGAGGGAGGAGGGAGGAAGGGGAAAGCAAGCCTAGGCACAAGTTCTTAGTTACAATTAAGAGCAGCACCCAGGGGCAGTGTGTTCCACTTTGCTGCCTGAGGTAAAATGGGATGTGCTGCATTGTAGCAGCTGCCACCACCTGCTTTGCCACCATCACACATGAGTGAAAAAGTGGCACCACCATCGGCACTGATTTCAAGCAAGGTTGCACTGATTTGGGGTGAGTTCTCACCCAAAATGGACACAATCTTGCCCAATACAGGTTCCAATGATGGTGGCACTTTTTTACCAGTGGCGAATGCAGCGGGGTGCATGGCGTCAGTAGAGCGTGCAATGTTGGCCTAAGGCAGCCTGCCTAATGTCTGGGCCGGCTCCTCCTCACTGGCTGTTCTTGATGGCTGTTCTTGATGTCTTGCTCCCAGAATTCAAGAGCAGAAGAAGTGAAAATGTCCATGCTAGGATGGTGAGCAGCTCATGCCACACAGTCAGAATCCTAATGGCAGCTAGAATTCTCACAGGAGGGAATTTGGTGTTCTGGATGCCTAACCCTCCCTGGAAGGACACTACCACCCAAGATCAGATTCAGGAGCAAAACAGCTGACAATATCTGGGCCAGGAGGAGATGGTAGCTCCTCCCACACCTCAGACTGCGTTGATGGCAGTTTGAATCCTCACTGGAGGAGGTTTCATGGAGTTTCCCTCCTCTCTTGCTGGTATCAGTGGTGGTTAATTTGTGGCAAACTGAGTATGCATCTTAAAGCACACATAGAATGTCCCTTCAGCTGCACTTTACAAGCTAAGGCTGAAAGAAAAGGGGGAACTGTTTTGTAACAAAATGTCTCTCGATCCTTATTTTGGAATTCCTGATGGGCTTCAAAGGAACCCCTGGAGTTCCTCCGAACATGGCTTGTAACCCCCTGCCATAGAACAATGGTTCTCTCTAAATATTATTCAGCGAAAGCCTTCTTTCTTGGTTAATATGTATGCTTATGTTTGCAATTAGAGGTTCATTATTCCTAGCAATTTGCAGTGTGCTACAGTTTACATTAAAAGATAGCTCAATAACTAAACTGTAACTGTAAAACAATTTGATTGCAATAAGGGTTAAATAGAGCTTCTATAAACAATCTAGATATAATTACTAGATCATCAATATAGTCAAAAATGGCTTCTCAGATCTTGTCTTCTAGTTTTGCTTGTTCGAGATGGATTTAAATGTTGTGTTCAAGCCCCCAAGGGTAATATCAAAGACAAAAAGTATGTGTGGGGAAACAGATTATTATTTAATTTTAGCTTTGTTAAAATTATCCCAGCACTTAAAGACTATAGGGTTGTGTCTGACTCACTGTAGTTCATCCCTCGCTGAGTTGGATTTCCCAACAACATTTAACAAACTACAGTGCCCATGATTCCTTGAGGGAAAGAATGTACTTTGAATGTGTTTCAAGGAGGAATTTAAGATAGCACTAAGTTAAAGTCTGTTAGTAGTGTTGTCAGAAGCCTGGCAAGAGAAGGTACAGGAAGGCTCTTGTGACTGGTTGTGCAACAGATTGCTGTCTCCCCAATACTTTCTGATGTGCAAACTTTCCCCTCTTTTGCTTCTTCAAACATTCTCTAAACATGTAGAGCAGGGAAAGGTAGTCACCATAGTTTCTTACAGCAGTTGTAGACCACAGTTCATCTTAGCCTCAGCCAGCATGGCCAAAGGGAGTTGGGATGGGAGTTGTAGTCTTCAGCAACTGGGGCACACCATGTTGGCTGGTGTAAACACAAAGAGGGTGCACCAGGGCTGAGCTTTTTGCATCAGTCACCCTCCAAGTCATGGAGGACGATGAGAATGATGGCAAAACTTCCTGCTGGACCTCCTTCAACATGTACTTGACATGTTTAGAGAATCCTAGAGGGCACCTGTGACTAGGAGAAGTAGGCTAAATTATGCGGGGGGGGGGGAGAGAGATATATATAATATGCAAACTTGTTTAATTTGCCTAATTTAAACAGGTTGGAGAATTCATTATTTTATAATAGAATTATTCTGATACAACTGAGAGAAAAATGAGGATTCCAGAGACCGAAATAAATTATACAAGTCAATATTCTCTCCAGATACTGCAAAGCCATCATGATTTTTCTCCTCCTTTCGTCTTCAAGAAAATTAGCATTGCTAGACAGCAATGCAGGTAGTGATATATATGCATGGTGCAGAATATAAACAAATATCAGCTTGAGCATTGTATGGCATGAAAGTCTAATGCAGTTTTCTTTAGCTGATAAGTCTGTAAAATAAACACGAGAAAAGCAGTTGTGTGGGTTTTGTTTTTCGTTTCTTACTGTGGATGATAATGTATTTTTTTTTCTGGATGCACTGCTAAACATAGCAATTGCAGTTAATAGGTAAGTCACACCCATCCCCTCTAGTACTAATTACCAATAGAGGAAAGGAAATAACTAATTTAGGTGAGTGTATTTGTCTTGCTAAGTACATTAGCGGGTGAAGAAAGATGTCTGAGGCAAAACATTTATGATGCACTGCCCAATGCCAGCCTTATAACTAACACAGAATTATCACTGCCAGACAAATGTACTGTCTGTGTGTATACACATGTGTAAGTTAGAATTGTAATATAACTATTGATTAAATGCTTCTGTGCAAAAGCTACAAGACTGCTTCAGAGTCTACAGCTGCAAGATGTTACAAACTAAATAATTGAATCGGTTGCAATGGGATAGATTTTAAGGTGAGACCTGGATATGAGATATTAATTAAGATAAAGCCTCTAGTACCAGTTGAGATCCTTGTTTTGCCCTCAGGTACAGAATTAAAAAAAGAAAGAAAGAAAAATCTACATGTAGCTTACCTGTTAAATAATAATTATGTCCCCCCCCCCACTCATTGCTACCTCATTTTAGAATTGTAAGCTTGCAAGGTCATCTTCCTATCCAATGGTGATATAACAGATTAGACTGCTCCAACCCCAAAAGTATAGCAATTCAAACATAAGAACTCACCTCCAGCTGACTGGGCATTCTTGTGTGTCATTTTGTGTGTCATTTTATGGGTCTCACTGCTGTTGTAATCAGGGCAGGGGAGATGTGAAGATCACAGCAACTGGAAGCACTCATGGTTCTCTGTGCCTAACTAGGCTTTGATATGCTAGACCAGGGAGTGGTGGGGGCCAGGCAGGGCCAGGTGGCAACTGCACCCTTCCTCCCGCCAAAGGTCTGTACCATCCAGTCTCATCATCGTTAGCTGAGGGGATCCAAGGGTTAAAGGGGGCACAGAATGAGCTGTCTCCACCCTCCCACTTCCATAGCAACCAGTCCACACATGCACACTCCCTGTAAAGCCACAGAGCCCTGGCAGCTGAGATGCAATCTGAGGGCAGGTTGGTCTAGTGCAGGCATATCCAACTCCCAAGAGACTGTGATCTACTCCCAGTATAAAAAAACTGGCAGTGATCTACCCATTGTCATTGGAGGGAGGAGGAGCGTGTGCGGGGTGGGTGGATTGCCCAGAGTTGTTGAGCTTTTGGGGGGAGGATTGCACTTTGCCCCTGTAACTTTTTGTACACAATAAGGATCCCACAATATACCAAGATCAGCCGGGATCTTCCGGTCGATCGCAATCTACTGGTTGGACATCCCTGGTCTAGTGAGGAGGTGGACAGAGGCTGTGGGTGAGGAGCCTGTTGGAAGTGGGCTCCATTCACCCTCCGTGCAGGCTTCATGTGCACCTCCACGCCAGCTGGCCAGTCTAATACTTGCTCCACCCTGGGCACCAGCAACCCACGCTATGCCGCTGCTTCTGAATGCTTGGAATTACAAGTGGAGAGAGTAGTGTTGTGCCCAGACCATCCTTGGCACGTGGCTGGCTGCTATGAGAATAGGATGCTGGACAAATTAAAGATTTCTTCAGAACTGTTCCGTCATGCTTGTTTCTAGGGAAGTGTGTTTACAATTGCAGCTTTCAAGTGTCTTTCCTGCAAAATAAATGAATAAATAAATTCCTACAGCAACCTACAGCAACCCATGTATAAATTCACCTGCTAAATAGACTGGCTAATAAACTGCCAGTTGCTGGGAACCACAAGTGGTTAGAGTGCTGCTGCACTCAATTCTTGCTTTGGGGCTTCCCGTGGGCATCTGCATGGCCGATGGGAGAACAGGATGCTGGAATAGATGGACCATTGTCCTGATCCCACAAGCCGTCCTGATAACCAAAGCATACTTCCGCACTCAGATCTCCCTTTGCTGGATTGGAATAAATTAATGCTGTGAAATGAAATGGATTTATGAGAAGCTTTCAAGTAGAAATGACAGTTGGCCTATAAATATCTTATTACACTTCACTGTAGCATTACTCATCAAATATTGACAATAATTAAAAAATATTTGTTTGTTTGTTTTGGAAAGGATAAATATTTCAGGACATTCTGATGTGACACATTGCTCAGTCAGAAAATGTCGGTCAAAAGAACATAATCATATTCTCATTAGTGACATAATATTGCTCTCGAGCAGTGTGAACCCGTGAAACAGACAGAGCAAATGCAATCGAAGGGAGAGAGCAGGGCTCTTGCAGGCCATGTGCTCAGTTCTGAAGAAGATATTTACACAGAGGACTCCACTCATCCTTATTTCCTTGCACGAAGCTTATGCAGAAGTTAGATTATGAGCAGCCTATACTGAGCATTAGTTCTGATTTGTCTGCCGGGAAGTTATGCGACAATATAGACATTCATTCTGATTTGTTACTGCGGTGTTTATATTTATTCCCATTATCGATTTATCCCATACTTTTCTCCCATTACTTTCTTAACTTCAAAAAGTCTCTGTGGTGTTGCTGGTTTTTATACAGTGGATTTGCTGCCGTAGAGTGACAAAGTGCTTTAATCCACTAGTTGCATTTGAATCCCTCCCTGAGAATGATGGCATTCTGAAAGAGTCCTGATATAAGAACAAAATATGGTACATAGGATTGTGGTTGAAGATAAAGAGATTGAAGACCCGAAAGGAATAAGGAAAGGATTTGTGGACTTTTATAGACAACTATATAAGAAGAAGGAGAAAGATAATTTAAAGAAAATAGAAAAATATTTAAAAGAGAAAGGGGTGCAGGAGATTCCTACGAAAGAGAAAAGTAAACTAAATGAGAGGATAGAAATAGAAGAAATAAGAAACGCAATTAAAGAATTAAAAAGCGGAAAGACTCCAGGGCCGGATGGATTTAGTGCAAGATATTATAAAGAAATGAAAGACATCCTAGTTGTACCACTGAGAGAAGTAATGAATGATATACTAACAAAAAAAGAAATACCAGACACTTGGAAAGAAGCATATATTACTTTAATACCCAAACAAGACTCAGATTTATCTCAAGTTAAGAATTATAGGCCGATCTCGCTTCTAAATAATGACTATAAACTGTTTGCTAACATATTAGCAAATAGGATGAAAAAGGTGTTGAAGGGTTTGATACATGAAGATCAAGCAGGTTTTCTTCCTAGCAGACAAATGAAAGATAATATTAGGAATGTAATCAATATTTTGGAGTATTTGAATGCCAGGAATGACAAGCAAGCTATGTTGATATTTGTGGATGCGGAAAAGGCCTCTGATAATATTTCTTGGGAATTTATGTTAAAAAACTTTGAGATGATGGATATTGGACAAGGATTTATGAATGGTATTAGTGCAATATATAGAGATCAAAGAGCAAAATTAATAGTGAACAATGTGGTAACAGAAAATATAAAAATAACCAAAGGGTGTCCGCTTTCACCATTGTTATTTATCACGGTCCTGGAAGTCTTTTTAAGAGCAATAAGAGGTAATGAACAGATAAAAGGGATAGCAGTAGGAAGTAAACAATATAAGGTTAAGGCCTTTGCTGATGACTTGGTACTAACTCTGGAAAATTCGACAAACACTGTAACAGAAGTTCTGAATGAAATAGAGCAGTTTGGCCAATTAGCGGGATTTATTTTGAATAAGAAAAAGACAAAAATGATTAGTAAAATATGGACCAAGAAACTATTGATAAAGTGCAGCAACAACTAGAAATAGAAGTGGATAAGAAGGTTAAATATTTAGGAGTTTGGTTAACCCCCAGAAGTATTGATTTGTATCAGAACAACTACATACCAACCTGGAGTAAGATTAAAAAAGATTTAGAGGTGTGGGGAAGAATGAAATTCTCATTTTGGGGAAGAATTGCAATAATAAAAATGAATGTGCTACCTAAGATGCTATTTCTATTCCAAACCGTTCCAGTAATCAGGGGGGCAGCTATTTTAAAAAATTGGCAAAGAGAAATTTCAAGGTTTATATGGCAGGGTAAGAAGCCGAGAATAAAGTTTAAGCTATTGACAGATGCGAAAGAGAGAGGTGGCTTCGCCCTGCCAGACCTGAAATTATATTATGAAGCATCTTGCCTCTGCTGGTTGAAGGAATGGATGAAATTAGAAAACACTGATTTATTAGATCTAGAAGGATTTGATAACAGATTTGGGTGGCACGCTTATTTATGGTATGACAAAAAGCGAGTACATAAAGGTTTTGAAAACCACATCATAAGAAAGTCTTTGATAGAGGTTTGGGAAAAGTATAAAAACTTGTTGGAAGCCAAAACTCCGTATTGGTTATCACCATTAGAGGCATTGAGTGTGAAAAAAATCAATATGAAAGAGGGATGGACAACTTATCAGAACCTAATAACAAAAATTGAAGGCAAATGGAGTTTGAAGCCGTTTGAGGTAGTTAAGGAATATGTTAATGATTGGCTGCATTATTTCCAAATCAATGAAATGTTTAAAAAAGATTTAAGATTAAGAGGCTTTGAGGATAAAGAGTCGAAATTTCAGAAAGAAATAATAAATTGTGATTTTAAAGTGCTGGCTAAAATGTACAAGATATTACTAGAGTGGCACACAAAGGACAAAGAGATAAAATCGGTTATGATTGACTGGGCCAAAGATTTTGGATATAATATACAAATGGAGGATTGGGAAAAATTATGGAAAGAAGGTTTAAGATTCACTGCATGAACAACAATAAAAGAAAATGTGATGAAAATGATGTATCGATGGCATATAACACCAGTGAAGTTAGCAAGGATGTATAAAGGATGTAACAAATGTTGGAAATGTAAAGAAAAAGAGGGTACATTCTATTATATGTGGTGGGAGTGTAAGAAAGTAAAAAGCTTTTGGGAAATGATATATAATGAATTGAAGAAAATGTTTAAGTACACTTTTGTTAAGAAACCAGAAGCGTTTTTACTTGGGAATGAGATTAATAAGAAAGAAAAGAAGTTATTTTTATATGCAGTGACTGCAGCAAGAATACTGATGGCTCAGAAATAGAAGCAAGAGGAGTTGCCTACACTAGATGAATGGAGAATGAAGATGACGGACTGACTGGAAGGATCCGAAATCGACGAGATCAGAAATTTATAGAAGATTGGGAAAAGTTTACAGAATATATGCATAAATTAAGTGATAATCAAATAACGTTTGTAAGCTTTAATGAAGCTCTGTAAGAAGAAATGTTAGAATATGAGTAAAACTAAGAATTAATTTATAAAAATAATTGAAGAAAGGCTTTTGAAATGTGTAAGAAATTAAGAAGGGAAGGAGTATCAGGCAAGTTGAGGGAAGTCAAAATAGAATGGATATAAAAAAGATGTATGATTTGTATAAATTTTGTATTGGAAAAATTGAATAAAAATAATTTATATATATAAAAAAGAGACCTGATATAGTACAGCTGCCACCAATGCAACACATTTTAAAGCTTCTTTTGAGAAGACAGTTCATCCAAGAAGCTTGACCTGCAATGGGGGAGCGGCAATGAGTTGCTCCCAGAGCTGGCTGCCTGTTTATGGGAACCATCAGCCTCTTTGCAACATCAGTGGGCAGCTAGCAGGTTTGTGATCAGCGTTGTTTAATTTCCCATGATGCCCCTGTCACAGTGTAACCTCTATCTGTCGAGGTCCTATGGAGCTTAGGTAGAATCAAACTTGGGTTTTAGGTGGTGAACAAAATTTCTTTACCCAGAACAATACAACTGCCCACAAAGAAATAAATGCATAAGTAATCCGTTTGAGCAAGAACAATGCAACCCATAATCTTCCTGAGTTCAAAGAGAAAATGAATTCTTGCTAGCAAATTTTGGAGTTAGCCAGTCCAAACACTCATCTAATCCACCAGGATGCAGGACACTTCAGAACAGCTCCCTGCAGATAGCTTTAGTGACAGGTCAACACCAGCAAATAATCATCTATAAATGGCAGTTTGAAGGATGCAGCCCTGCAATCGCAATGCAAACACAACAAAAAAAAAACCAGAAATGCAAGAATTGCTTCCATATTCCCTTGCTGATTTACCATGTGCATATACATCATTGGAACATAGGAGGACAGGAAGGTGCCTTATACTGAGTCAGACAATTTTTTCATCAAGGTCAGCATCCAGGGTTTCAAACCATGGTTTCTCCCAGCCCTACATGGAGATGCTAGGAATTAAACATGGGACCTTCTTCAAGCAAAGCAGGTTCTCTATTGCTGAAGCTGCCACCCTGCTACCACTTCACTTTATCTCATGCAATGTAATATTATTCTTACCTTAAGCCCCAGAATATCATTCAGCTTCTCAACTGAACAGGCTCTGGTTCCCTCTCAGTTCTTCATTGCGTGAATACAAGGCTATACCTCATGTTGCGCTGAAAATTTCTGCTGTACTTTCTTTTTACCATTCTCCATCAGTTGACTGCTTTCAAAATTATCTAAGGGGAGCACACAACATTTTGGTAAAATGAAATTCTCATGGGTTGTGTGTGTGTGTGTGAGAGAGAGAGAGAGTGAGTGAGTGAGTGAGTGAGAGAGAGAATGCCTGCAGGGTTTTTGTTCTGCTTAGCCTTTATTTTCAAAGTGACTGACAGGTTTTGTGACTTCCTGTTTTAGTCTGTGGGTGCTGTGTAAGCTGGAGCAGGAGCACACTTTGCAACAGATGACTTACAAAGAACACTTTGGTACGTGTTATAGAGTTCTGTAATCACTAGTGGCAACTAGTGGCATTCTCTGTAACTGCATTCCTTTACAACTACCAGATAGGGCACTGGAGTAACCAAAATGGTACCCTCTGGATGTTGTTGGACTACAAGGCCCATCTTCCCTTACTAATGGCTGTGCTGGCTACAGCTGCTGAGAGACAAGAGTCCAAAAACATCTAGATGGCACCATGTCCTTTATCCCCTTGTTACACGATACCCCACTTTCCTTCTGTGCTCACTTACATACCTTCCAACATTTCTCCAAGGAGGAAAATAGGGAGGTCCTAAGGAAAAGCAGGGCATCCTGGGATCAAATCAGATACCAGGACAGCTTCTGTAAATCCGGGACTGTCCCTGGAAAATAGGGACACTTGGAGGGTCTCCATTTTCCAGAGCAGGCATAGGATGTGTTATATCCTCACCTCCCACAGTTTCTTATGCAAGGTTCAAAAAAGGGACCTGGATCTCTCTGCCTTTAGTCATTTTCAAAAACCTTTTCGCTAGTCCACGAGTCTCCAGGTTTTCAAGCAGAGTCTTTCTCAGCCCTACCGGGAGATGCCCAACATTGGATTTGGGACCTTCTGCTTGCAAGACTGATGCTCTAGTGCTGAGCTACAGCTCTTCTCTAAATCATGTGCATACATCAATTATATGCATAAAGTATATGCATACAACTTTGGGATTAGATTCTACTGAAATCAGTGGAGCTTCTGAGCGTAGGTTTGGGCTTCACAATGGAATGGCCATCTAAAGAAGGTATATTCTTTTATATTGTAAATTGATAGAATGGAATGCTAATGGAATGGAGTGGCTGCTGAGTTTTTTCCTGTTGCTAAGTGCATTCAGTTTTCATAAGATGATGGCAATTGTTTTCCTTCAACTTCTCTGCACATTATATGTTGACAAGTGAGCCTGTCTGTAGTCAGGCTCTCTAAACAATATCAAAGCTTCCCAATCATTAGTATCTAACACTTTATAAATATCCCCTTAAGATACCACTTGATACATTCCATGGTGTTATGGGAAACAATCTGGTAACTACTGCTTTGAAAACCGCCCAGTGTATTTCAATAAATTTGCTTCCCCCTGCCCTGATGCACAATTGGAAACCTAGGAGATGACTGAATAAGAAAACTGATACCACTGCTTATCTGTTCAACAGCTAGTGGCGTTAGGAAACCTAGTAATTGAAAAAATGGATAGTACTGATATTTGAACCTCTTTTCTATAACCTTTGAAGTGTAAGTCTTTCGGGGAATAAATTGCTTTTTTGTAACAAGAACAATGTCAGATCTCATATTTAGGTACCATGAACTTAATTCATTTTCAGGCAGAGAAACCCATGTTGTCTTGTTGGTAAAAAAACATTGCAAAATAGATTAAGCTTTACCCTGGAGAGATGATAACCTAATATAAATATCTGGAGGCTGATCTTTATTAGTTACTGAGCAAATATTGCCAAATAGGACAGGCGACCTTCAATGATGATTGATCTAGGGTAAGTCATCAACAGTCTTGTCTCCAGAGAGTAACTTTGGGGCATTTTGGAATTGCAAGGCTCTTCTTTCCTTATAGACGGGCATTGAAGCTAATGCTGAGTAAGAGTAAGTACATCTTACTTAGTGACAAAGACTAGAAGCAATATGCCTGCAGAGTAGTAGTGAAATCTCTCTCCATATTGATCTGAACTGCAAGGTGGTGGAGCTTCGCAGATGCCAAGCCCAGTCTGAAGTTTCACCTGAAGCAAAGTTGCGAGCCTGACAAGGATCATGATAAACTTGTCTGGGTCACAGAATGTCCATAAACATTCAAACTGAAGGGCCAATCAGTAAGTGCTTAAAACTAGTGCAATCTCTTTGTGGAAAGTGGTGAATAGTTTGTATGAACGGGAGAGAGAAAATCTGAAAATGCACTGTTAAAACACTTGTTTAAAGAGTCAAAAAGTACACATGTTCTACTACATATCCAGAGCATTTTATGAGGTCAGCAATTTTAGCAACTGAAAGTTCCACATTGCAAGGTGTTAATTATTGCTCTGTCAGAATGCCTCACATACCATTGGCGACTAATCAAAGGCATCTCCAAAAAAGATACCTTTGACACGATCTGGTTTCACCTTTTCTCTTTTATTGAACAAGAACAGGATATTTTAATGCCACCATCATCACAGACATATCTGTGGAGGGGATATATTGATTGAAAATGTATTGTATTGCTACTTGTATTGTAGCTTTTGAAGAAATGTTTTTTTAAAATAATAATAAATTGATTTTTTGTTTTTTAAAAAAGATGTTAATTATGACAAGTTACCGTATTTTTCGCCCTATAGGGCACACTGGCCCATAGGATGCACCTAATTTTTTTTCTTTTTTGGGGGAATGAATTTAAAAAATTTATTTCCCCCCCCCCCAGAACAAGGCTTGCGGACACCTCCGGAGGGCGCCCCATGCTCCAGGCAGCAGGCTGCTATCCGCAGCTTAGGGAACCCTGCGGGAACTCCCGCAGGGCTCCCCAGGCTGCGGATATCTGCCCAAAGCATGGGGTGTTCTGCTTCAGTGCGCCCCGCGCTCTGGGCAGCAGGATGCTATCCCACCGCCTAGGGAGCCCTGCGGGAACTCCCGCTGGCTCCCCAGGCTTGCTGATAGCTTCCTGAAGCCTGGAGAGCGAAAGGGGTTGGTGTGCAGCGACCCCTCTCACTCTCCAAGCTTCAGCGAAAGCCTGCATTCGCCCCATAGGATGCACACAGATTTCCCCTTCATTTTTGGAGGGGGAAAAGTGTGTCCTATGGGGCGAAAAATATGGTAATTAATGATTTTGTGCAAAGGAAATATTAAAGAAAACACATATAAAGTTTATGAATATCTATGAATGTTTTACAAAAAATCGGAATTTTCCTTCATTTTGTGCCTTTAAATAAAGTTCATTTGCAAATGAAGAGAAGCCTTTTCTTTTTACCTCTTTATATACACATATATCATTAATTGGAAACAGAAAGTACTGCTTAACAACATAATAGTAAAAATGAGAATCCATGTTATTGACTTAGTTCAATCATATTTTTGGACAGTCATATTAATTAGGTGAATGAATAGGGTTCCCCAAAACGGGCCGCAGCAGGGGACCCCTGGACCATAAATCTACCCGTATCAATGCAGATGCACTTCTGAATGCAAATCCACACCATCACAGTACTCATCTGAACCCTAGTGAGCTGATCAAATACTGATGTCAATGAAGCTGCACAGCTGAGCACAGGGAGCCACCAGCTATTATTCTTCACAAATAATTTGACCTGCAGATGGACAGTGGCCTCTTGGTGTGCAGGGTTTATTTTGTCCTATTCTACCTTTTATCAGCTGTTTTGATTGCCCCCCACCCATGGACCTTAGAAACACCTCATTGGAATTTTAAAAAGAAAGGCTTGGCATGTCCCTTTCCCCAAAGAAGCATGCCAGTTTTTCTGGAAATGTGCATTTGCTAGGAAAGGTCAGGGTGATTATTTCAGTAGGAAATCTGAATCTGATGGAATTTTATGACTTTCCTTTTAGAAAACTGACGCATTTATGACATGAATCATTTTAGGTCATTGTAAAGGACTTGCCTGCTTCTGCTTCTTTTTTTATGACGCATGTGTGTAAAATTGTGCCATAAATGACACTGACAGCATCATAGAATCATATGGTATTCTTTTAAAATGGATTTGTGCTAACAATATACAGCCCACTCACCAAAGCCATTGAGGAAAAGATGGCCTTAGGAAGTCTGCCTCTTCCTCACAGTTATCACTGCTGCCCATTTCCTTGTTCTCTTCCAGTAACCATCACCAGTAGCAGGTGGCAGGGCAGCAAGCAGCACACATCTGACCCCCTGCCATCTGTGTCACTGCTGTGTCACCTTGTGTGGTGGCGAGATCAGCAAGGTGCAAATGCACCGGTGGAGACAATCTGACACTCTGCTGGTGTGTTTGCACTGATCCAGACTCACTGGCATGAAGTAACCTACAATTGTCTATAGCTGGGCAGTGATAGGCAAGTTATATGGGACATGGGTGGCACTGTGGTCGAAACCACTGAGCCTCTTGGGTTTGCTGATCGGAAGGTTGGCAGTTTGAATCCCTGTGACGAGGTGAGTTCCCATTGCTTTGTCCTAGCTCCTGCTAACCTAGCAGTTTGAAAGCATGCCAGTGCAAGTAGATAAATAGGTACCACTCCAGTGGGAAAGTAAACGTGTTTCCGTGCACTCTGGCACTCGTCACAGACCTCTGTGCGCCAGTAGCGGTTTAGTCATGCTGGCCACATGACCCGGAAAACTGTCTGTGGACAAACGCCAGCTCTCTCAGCCTGAAAGTGAGATGAACACCTCAACACATCATCCAGCTCGGACACTGAGGTCCAGCACCGAGGGCCTTCTGGTGGTTCCCTCGCTGAGAGAAGTGAGGTTACAGGGGAAAAGGCAGAGGGCCTTCTCGGTAGTGTCACCTGCCCTGTGGAATGCCCTCCCAGCAGATGTCAAGGCAATAAACAACTATTTTACTTTTAAAAGACAACTGAAGGCGGCCCTGTTTAGGGAAGTTTTTAATGTCTGATGCTGTATTGTTTTTAATATTCAGTTGAAAGCCGCCCAGAGTGGCTGGGGAAACCCAGCCAGAGGGGTGGGGTATAAATAAATTATTATTATTATTATTATTATTATTAGCCTTTGACTGGAGTTAACCGTCCAGGGGTCCTTTACATTTACCTTTACCTTTACCTGGGCAATTTATATTGTGCTTTAAATGTGCTTCTTCCATGGGGACGTTTTGGAACTGACAACAATCAACCTTAGTAAGTATGCTGTTCCTACAACTGCTGTTGCTCCAGAGACAGTGGCTGGACTTCACAAGGCCCAGGAAGGGCTGTGATGTCATCAGTCTGCTCTGATCAGATACAAATAACCAGATGAAACAATATTTTTTTTTACAAGAGGGGTACACTCATTCCTACTCAATGCAGAGGACTAAACA
This sequence comes from Podarcis cretensis, assembly GCF_951804945.1. NCBI lineage: Eukaryota > Metazoa > Chordata > Lepidosauria > Squamata > Lacertidae > Podarcis > Podarcis cretensis. The sequence continues at coordinate 36,095,367 of NC_137176.1, forward strand.
AATCCATAGAGGAGAAGGCTTTCAATGATGGTTATGGCCTGCCTCCCCAGCTGGAGACAGCAATGTTTCTGAATACCAGTTGCTAGAAGCTGCAGGAGGGGGGAATATTCTTGTCTCAGGTCCTGCTTATGGGATTCTCACAGGCATTCGTGAGAACAGGATGCTATGTCATGGAATTCTACTCAATATGATCCAGAGCAGAACTCCAACATATAGTTAGCAAAGTAAAAACTTAAACGCGTTGCAGGATTCCCAAAAATTAGTTCAGAGGCAATTGTATTTCGTTGAGCAGAGCTTTACTGCTACTGAAGGCAAATGAGCATGATGGTCACAAATCCAATACATTGAGGACTGGCACTGTCCATAGGAAATCCAGTTGCAGCAGACTTTACTTAAACTTACAATAACTTGTAATAAGTCTAAACCTTAACACTAAGCACACTGTGTACAGAACGCTGCACCAGAAGGAAAAGAGATAGAAAGAGAAAGTGAAACCAGGCTCCTTCTGGCCTTACTTTTATAGTCAGCATGACCTTGATGGAAGAGATAACAGAACCAGTTTAAGCCAGTTGTATTCATCTTCTCTGAAGGTGTAACCCAAACGTCATGAACCTTCTGCTTGTTTCTTTCACACAGAGAAGCTTCCAGAACCCTCTTGAACTAATTAGAATAGGAAAGATCTCTACACATCAGATCAATACTTTCTGTACTAAGAAATGCAAACTGACATGCTAGACTAGATGGGCTCTTGGCTTGAGCCAACATCTCTTCCGATGTCCTTAAATTATTGAACCCTGGATTCCCTGTTTAATTTAAATCAGTGTGGGGAACCAGCTGCCCAAGTGTGCTTCACCATCCAACTCACAGCATCCCTTCCTAATTTTGTGTCCCTGCATAGGTTTCCAGCTTGACATGACATCCTATTGGTACAGGGAGCCCATGTGGATGTATAATTTTCTCTTATTCCCTGGTAAGTTGCTTGGTAGCAAGCGTGGGACAATAGAAATTCCCAGTCACTTCCAGAAGGGCTTGTGCTGGGACATACAAATGCCAGGAGCATACTATAGTTGAACCACCAGCATGAAGGTCCAGTGCCAACATTACATTACCGGGGGGGGGGGGCGGGGGGAGCGGTCAGAAATGGATGAGCTTCTTTTACTGAGCACTCTCCATGAAATCTCATAAATATCAAGCTCATTCAAAAATCAGTGGGTAGCTCGCACATCACTATTCCAACGAACTTCTGGTGTTCATGTGTTTTCTTTATGAAATATCTTGGTGTGTTTCTTGACCTAAAGGCACCCCTGTTACCTATTTAACAGTACAATTCTCACCATGTATACTCAGAAGAAAGTCCTATTGAATTCAATGGGACTTAGGCTCAGGTGAGTGGGGTTAGGCTTAACAGCTTAACATCTAGTAGCAGGTATGCAGAACCTGTGAGTATGCAGAACTTCTGTTAGTTCCAGCCAGCAGGATGGTGGTAGCTGTAGTTAGCAACCTCTGGAGAGCCACATGTCCCCCCCTCCCCGTTTATTTACCCTGGGGTTAAATCAGGGATTTTATTTGTTTGTTTTTAAAACAAAGTTGCTGTTGTTTTTATCTTCTTTTAAGCCTCTGATGAAACCCTTAATCGTGAAAAAAAAAATCAAGGTTGAAATGAATTAAAGGGTTGTTATCTGTGGGTGAATGATAGCATAAAAACGCTTAGTAATTGTTTTGTGCATTATGAACTAATGCTACCCTTGCTCAATATTTCACATGTAAGAGGCTGAATCATCTAACATCCATAAGTAGCCCCTCTGTGTGCTAAGCTTAATTGACTGAGTGCCATTATCATAACTGGATTATCATTGGCTCAGTGATATTTTTTGAAGCAGCAGCTATATAAATACCCTGCCATCTTTTCAAACCATCCAACACTCTAGACTAGCCCTTTAGGGCTATGGCTGGTGACAAATTTCCCATCTGAATTGTCCCTAAATTTTGGGATTTCAAAGTACAGTACATGCACTTGTTTGCAAAGCAAAATTAATAAATGATTCACTGCTTCCCCATTTTTAATTCTCCATTAAACACAGAACCGAAAGGAATCCTGATGCAGTATTACATGATAGCATTCACATTGTTTAAGCCACAGTGCAAAAATTAATTCTCGTTGTATTGCCTAACTCTATAAAGATTATTATTTGCCCCCCTTCATCAATCTGCATATGTGTGCTGATGTGCATCAGTAACCTATAAGTTTCAAGCAAACTGCATCAAATTGCACACATTTCAGTTCTGAAATTAATCTTCATAGTTCTCTGAGTGAAACTCGAAGGCAGTTAGAGTGGACCATGAGGCAGGTAATAAGAAACAGAATGATAATTCCTTTCTTAATGCTCTGCATTATATATCTCCGCAGAGCTTGCAACCCTTTTTCTTTTCTAGAATTTTGTGACCTATAAGTGCTGAATATTTAGAAGCCAGGATATATGTGTTCTCTCTAGTGCTCAAAGTGCACTATGGTACTTTTCAAGCTGACCTTTAACCAACTTTTCAGGTGGGCATAAATGAGTCTGGCCTGACCATCCCACTTCCTTCATCACCCCACTTCGATTTCCCCCCATTTAGGGCTCAAGTTCCCTGACCACTTTGTCCAAAGCTATAGTCAGAGTAAAGTAAAGGGGGAAGGCGAAAATCAGAATGTAGGGCTAGGTATTCCCTTCATAAAATAGTACCATTTGCTACAAAAAATATTCTACTGAAAAATAAAGTGTGGGTGCCTGATTGATTTTTTTAAAAAAATATATTCAGAAATAATTTAGGCTGTTGATTTGGTTACTTCAAGATGAGGTCATCTTGGGTAGATTCACACAACAGCTTTGCCCACTGAAGAGTGGTTTTTAAGAGAAACTTTGTGCCTATTACTCAGCCCTTGTTTCATGAACGGTTCAATGTGCATTTAGAACACAGACCAGCATGACTTTGGCAGGCACAATCTTTGAAGCTTCCCAGTCTTCTATGGGCAAGGCTCTGAATGCAGCCAATCAATTCACAAGGCCAGGGTGGCAAGTGGATTTCCCCCACCAGCGATGGCAACTTTCGCCATATTGAGGCGAACCAGTTTTGCGTATCCTGCCCCCCACCCCCACCCCACTGCAAAAATATTCCTTGGGGTTTTGTTTCATCCAAGAACAATCAAAAGGAGATAACTTTTACAACAATTCTAATTCTAATAATAATAATAATAATAATAGTTGCAGAGACAAAAATAAAAGGAAAGAGGAATTTCTGGGCAATCTTTCAAAAATTTTATTTTACATATAGGATGTGGAGCATTAATACCAGTGATGTGTTTTCCCCTGAGAAGGAAAAAGTGCAACTTTCCCCCCTTTAAAAAGAGTTTTGTTTCCTCCCCTCCCCTTTCTCTCTCTCTCTCTCTCTCTCTCTCTCTCTCTCTCTCTCTCTCCTCCCCTTTTCTTGTTCCTTTCATTTATGGTACCCTAGACAGCATACACATATAGCCTGCAGTTCTGGAATGCCAGCCTGGCACTCCAACACAAAGCAGAGCCAGCAGTGGTATAATCTACTAATGGCTTCTTTTCATTTCAGCCCTCCCTGAGAGACTCAGTGGCAGATTGTAGACTCAATTACTCTCATGTCAGGTGATTATCCTAGGTCTTAATGTAATCTTCCATTCACACATACCATATTTCAATTACGGCAGCTATGAAACAAGCTGTGTATTCAAATCACCAATCACCTTATCACTGCTGAACAATGTCAACTGTAAAAAACGCCAGCTGAAGGCAATTACACATGTGTTGAGAACCGATTATGATTACTCTCTGTGGTATTTGTGATGAGCTGGGGAATGTTCTGAAAATTTAATTTAATGACAATATGCTTGCTGTACAATCCATAATACCTCCTGAATCCAGCATGGGGCTATTAAAACTGATAGGAGCATATTATCACCGAACTGAAAAGCTGGGCTGGGATGGTAGCTGGATGTCTCTACAGGGAATGGTAGGTAATTTCTCCACATATTTCTAACGGCTGAGGCAGACAGCTTCCAATTCCAGCTGCATTTTGAAGGTGGTCCCTTCCCTCCCCCCTCCACCAGAGCTGAGTTAAGGTGTTTCACCACAGCCATTTGAGAGGAAAACACAGAGGCTGGGGGAATGTAAGGTTTGGAATGGCATTGTGTCGGTTTGCTCCAAGGCACCAAGAGGGCTTTTCATTGTGGCACTTTCTCAACCTCAATAAATGTCATTCCCGCCCCCCTCCTCCCCCATATTTGGTGACTTCTCAACACAAAAAAGCAGTTTAACCAAAGGAGTAACAGATTGTTTTCTGGAAGGAAAAGGATCAGCCACTTTTGCCACCTTCCTCGCTCTATAAGCACTGGTCTGACTGAGCTCTCGTGAGACCACTTTGTGTAGCCTCCCCAAAGAGTTCCCTTACCACTGTTGTAGCCTAACAGAGACATCCAGACATTTCTGGGAGCCCAAGGCAAAGTTAAATGAGGAGGAGCCTGTTCAACGAATCGAGATTTTCTTAACTAACCTCTATTCATTTCTTGGTTTGCTTATTAAATGACTAGCCTGCTTCTCCACCAAAATATGCAAAGTAGGTCTATGTACATAAGCATTTCCCTTTCTGGAATGACTCCCCACCCCATGCCCACAAGTTATGTAAAGCTTATTGAACCCTTAAAATAAAATGCTAAAACGGCAAGATAGGCACAAAAGAGACTAGTACGACCCTCACTGTACTTATTCATCCACAAAGTACAGTATCCACTCTTCTAAAATAAGTGTGTGTGTGTGTGTTATGAGAGAGAAACAGAGAGAGATAATTTATTTAAATATTGGAAATAGTAAGCAGGCTTTGCTCAGAATACATTTGCCCTAATTCCTTAGGCAAGGGCAACTTGCCCAATGGCTATAGTTATACAGTTAAGCTACTTCCAGCCCCATAGTCACCCCCCTCTGCTGATTTTAATTTACGTATTAAATAAAAATGGCCCAGTTCAACCCCAGCTTATGTGTCTGCCTCTTTATTTGTCTGTCAGGGCGTAATACATTTTGTGGCTGCTATGCAACTATCTCAAACAGGAAAAATAAGGTGGTTGCCTGCTTGTTTTCTTTTTAGAAAGGGTCACATTTATTTATTATTTTATTTTATTTTATTTATTATTTTATATGCTGCCCTTCGTTCAAGGATCACAGTGAAGTTTACACACACACACACACACACACACACACACACACATATATATATAAAGAAAGCTCTTTCTTCACCTTTCTAACAGCACACTCCAATGAAAAGTTCTGCCAATCTGCAACTGCTATTCTTCCTCTGTCTCCCGCTGTCTTCCACAGGAAAACCTGTCCTATCGACTCTCAGCAATGTCACATGGGTCTGCTGCTGATATATTTATTTGGTTAAATGATCAAGAAGCGCATATCTTCTTCTCTCTTCCTTCAAACAGATGGCTAGCTTCATAGGAAGATTTTACATACAGAAGCATACATTCTCCCTATGGCTAATCTGCTGAAACAGGGTGAAGTGAACCTGATTAAGAAGAAGAAGAAGAAGAAGAAGAGGGGCAATGTGGGAGAGGTGCTAAGCCTATTTGTTGATCTCAATTGGTGAGATTTTAGATTAAGCATGTAATTCATTTCAGAGAACCCACAATCTTTTCCACATAGACCAGACACAAAGATCCCTTGTTTGCGGTAAGGCTGTGTCTGCTAAAATTATGCCAAGGAAAAGTGTTGTGAGTAGTTTGGCTTTGATTGTATTATCCTCCTTTCAAGGGCCTCTTTGAAAATCCACTAACCTTGAAACAAAGCCTATCATCTCTTGGTGCTCAAATGATTGACTGAATTCAACTTGAAATTTGCAATGCCAGCTACCTGGATGAACAAGCGGATTATTCTTTTCATAGATATAAACTAAAGAGATTTGCTTCTCTCTGTAGTTCCATTTCATATAAAGCACATTTATTTTTTAACAGGTTTCACTCTTTCAATAGGTCAAACCATTCTGGTAATTTGACCTTTATGTGTATAGGAAATTTATAGTTGATTTATTACTTTAAAAGGTATGTGTTTAAAGGGTCCTGTCTTCTATACAAGCATTTTACACCTTGAAATTGAATCGCTTCCATACAGCTCACCACCTGAATGTTGCTGACTTTAGATATAACCTGTTATCAGATTTCTGTATAGTATGACCCTTTGAGCAGCTCTAGTGATGGTTACTCATAGTGGTGGTAATTATTTCACATTTTTTTCTGGTGCTCAAATTATAGAGGAAATCCACAAGTCCCACCCCCTGCCTGATCCCCACAAATTTAGCCCCTCTCACTGGCCCTTAAAGGCCACACATCTTCTTGTCCCACAGGATGTGCTGCAAGTTAGTCACATAGAAGCTATGTTCTTACGTCAAACAAATCCTACTGAGACAGGAGTGCTAGCTTACCCCGTGACTGTGGGTGCCTGGGGTCATGGGTGCTATGCTGAGTATATGGCCCTGATGCTGAAATTTGTGACTGCCCAGCCCCTTCATGGGGAATTTTGTGGGAGCTGGCACCTATGCACTGAGATGCACTCTTAGGATTGGGACAACGAAGTATCTATTCTCAAGTATGAGGGGAGAGATTCCATCAGGCAAGGCCTTCTTCCACCTGCCTTGCCCCACCCTCCAGTCTCTGCTTCTCAATTTGTATTGTATTATTTTATGCACTGTGGCTTGCCGTTGTTTTATTGATTGTAGTTTCGAAATTATATATTGTAATTGTTATGAGTGGGTTTCTGTTTAATTTTTATATGCTGATATTATTATTCTAAGAATATTATTATTCTTAGTGATGTATGGAAGCGGGAAGTGAGAGCTGGACCATAAAGAAGGCCGATTGCCTAAGAATTGATGCTTTTGAATTATGGTGCTGGAGGAGACTCTTGAGAGTCCCATGGACTGCAAGAAGATCAAACCTATCCATTTTTAAGGAAATCAGCCCTGAGTGCTCACTGGAAGGACAGATCGTGAAGCTGAGGCTCCAATACTTTGGCCACCTCATGAGAAGAGAAGACTCCCTGGAAAAGACCCTGATGCTGAGAAAAATTGAGGTTACAAGGAGAAGGGGATGGCAGAGGATGAGGTGGTTGGACAGTGTTCTTGAAGCTACTAACATGAGTTTGACCAAACTGCGGGAGGCAGTGGAAGACAGGAGTGTCTGGCGTGCTCTGGTCCATGGAGTCACGAAGAGTTGGACACGACTAAATGACTAAACAACAACAAAATTATTCTATACTATTCTAATGATTGTTGAATGTTACTTTATTTGATGTATATTGCTTATTTTAAAGCTGTTTTATTCTCACATTTTTTGTATTGCATTAGATTGTTATAACGTGTACATTCTTTGTTTCTTCAGCTTGTAAACAGCCTTGAGTATTGGCTTTTTTTATACTTGTTTCACAAACACCCACCCACAGAACCTTTAGAAAGAAATTTTGCTCCTGAGGGCATAACACAGGATAGACCTGGAGTTGCATCTGCATTCTTTGTTGTTGTGATTCAGGTGTCAACTAAAGACATTTCTCTTTCCCTCAGGTTTTGTTTGCCCTGAACAGCAATGTGTGAATTTTTGTTTTCATTACTATTTTTTAAGGAATATTTTTGTTCTGTATTAGTTTTAAACCTTGGTATAATTCTGTTGTTTATCCTTTCTTGTATACCACCCTGAGCTTATAACGCCAAATCTCCAGAGGAATCCATTTTTCTTGGCAGCATTCAGTTTAGGATGCCAAAATAGGGTCCCATCTGAACTATACATTTAAAGCAGTATCATACCACTTTAAACAGTCATGGCTTCCCCAAAGCATCTTGGGAACCTGCAGTTAGTTAAGGATTCTGAGAGTTGTTGTTGTTGTTGTTGTTTAGTCGTTTAGTCGTGTCCGACTCTTCGTGACCCCATGGACCAGAGAACGCCAGGCACTCCTGTCCTCCACTGCCCCCCGCAGCTTGGTCAGACTCATGTTGGTAACCTCGAAAACACTATCCAACCATCTCGTCCTCTGTCGCCCCCTTCTCCTTGTGCCCTCCATCTTTCCCAACATCAGGGTCTTCTCCAGGGAGTCTTCTCTTCTCATGAGGTGGCCAAAGTACTGGAGCCTCAGCTTCACAATCTGTCCTTCCAGTGAGCACTCAGGGCTGATTTCCTTCAAAATGGAGAGGTTTGATCTTCTTGCAGTCCATGGGACTCTCAAGAGTCTCCTCCAGCACCATAATTCAAAAGCATCAATTCTTCGGTGATCAGCCTTCTTTATGGTCCAGCTCTCACTTCCATACATCACTACTGGGAAAACCATAGCTTTAACTATACGGACCTTTGTTGGCAAGGTGATGTCTCTACTTCTCAAGATGCTGTCTAGGCCTGTCATTGCCCTTCTCCCAAGAAGCAGGCGTCTTTTAATTTCGTGGCTGCTGTCACCATCTGCAGTGATCATGGAGCCCAAGAAAGTAAAATCTCTCACTGCCTCCATTTCTTCCCCTTCTATTTGCCAGGAGGTGATGGGACCAGTAGCCATGATCTTCGTTTTTTTGATGTTGAGCTTCAGACCATATTTTGCACTCTCCTCTTTCACCCTCAATAAAAGGTTCTTTAATTCCTCCTCACTTTCTGCCATCAAGGTTGTGTCATCTGCATATCTGAGGTTGTTGATATTTCTTCCGGCAATCTTAATTCCGGCTAGGGATTCATCCAGCCCAGCCTTTCGCATGATGAATTCTGCATATAAGTTAAATAAGCAGGGAGACAAAATGCAGCCTTGTCGTACTCCTTTCCCAATTTTGAACCAATCAGTTGTTCCATATCCAGTTCTAACTGTAGCTTCTTGTCCCACATAGAGATTTCTCAGGAGACAGATGAGGTGATCAGGCACTCCCATTTCTTTAAGAACTTGCCATAGTTTGCCATGGTCGACACAGTCAAAGGCTTTTGCATAGTCAATGAAGCAGAAGTAAATGTCTTTCTGGTACTCTCTAGCTTTCTCCATAATCCAGCGCATGTTTGCAATTTGGTCTCTGGTTCCTCTGCCTCTTCTAAATCCAGCTTGCACTTCTGGGAGTTCTCGGTCCACATACTGCTTGAGCCTTCCTTGTAGAATTTTAAGCATAACCTTGCTAGCGTGAGAAATTAGTGCAATTGTGCGATAGTTGGAGCATTCTTTGGCACTGCCCTTCTTTGGGATTGGGGTGTAGACTGATCTTCTCCAATCTTCTGGCCACTGCTGAGTTTTCCAAACTTGCTGGCATATTGAGTGTAGCACCTTAACAGCATCATCTTTTAAAATTTTAAATAGTTCAGCTGGAATACCATCACTTCCACTGGCCTTGTTATTTGCAGTGCTTTCTAAGGCCCATTTGACTTCACTCTCCAGGATGTCTGGCTCAAGGTCAGCAACCACACTACCTGGGGTATATGAGACATCCGTTTCTTTCTGGTATAATTCCTCTGTGTATTCTTGCCACCTCTTCTTGATGTCTTCTGCTTCTGTTAGGTCCTTTCCACTTTTGTGGAAATCTTTGTACGAAATGTTCCTTTCATATCTCCAATTTTCTTGAACAGATCTCTGGTTCTTCCCATTCTGTTGCTTTCCTCTATTTCTTTGCATTGCTTGTTTAAGAAGGTCTTCTTGTCTCTCCTTGCTATTCTTTGGAAATCTGCATTCAATTTCCTGTATGTTTCACGATCTCCCTTGCATTTTGCTTGCCTTCTCTCCCCCGCTATTTGTAAGGCCTCATTGGACAGCCACTTTGCTTTCTTGCATTTCCTTTTCATTGGGATGGTTTTCGTTGCTGCCTCCTGTATAATGTTACGAGCCTCCATCCATAGTTCTTCAGGCACTCTGTCCACCAAATCTAAATCCTTAAACCTGTTCCTCACTTCCACTGTGTATTCATAAGGGATTTGACTTAGATTGTATCTTACCGGCCCAGTGGTTTTTCCTACTTTCTTCAGTTTAAGCTTGAATTTTGCTATAAGAAGCTGATGATCTGAGCCACAGTCAGCTCCAGGTCTTGTTTTTGCTGACTGTATAGAGCTTCTCCATCTTTGGCTGCAGAGAATATAATCAATCTGATTTCGATGCTGCCCATCTGGTGATGTCCATGTGTAGAGTCGTCTCTTGTGTTGTTGGAAAAGCGTGTTTGTGATGACCAGCTTGTTCTCTTGACAGAACTCTATTAGCCTTTGCCCTGCTTTGTTTTGATCTCCAAGGCCAAACTTGCCAGTTGTTCCTTTTATCTCTTGACTCCCTACTTTAGCATTCCAATCCCCTATAATGAGAAGAACATCCTTCTTTGGTGTCACTTCTATAAGGTGTTGTAAGTCTTCATAGAATTGGTCAATTTCAGTTTCTTCCGCACCAGTAGTTGGTGCATAAACTTGGATTACTGTGATGTTAAAAGGTCTGCCTTGGATTCGTATCGAGATCATTCTATCATTTTTGAGATTGCATCCCAGTACAGCTTTTGCCACTCTTTTGTTGACTATGAGGGCCACACCATTTCTTTTACGGGTTTCTTGCCCACAGTAGTAGATATGATGGTCATCCGAACTGAATTCGCCCATTCCCGTCCATTTTAGCTCACTGATGCCCAGGATGTCAATATTTATTCTTGCCATCTCATTTTTGACCACCTCCAACTTACCCATGTTCATGGTTCTTACATTCCAGGTTCCTATGCAATATTTTTCTTTACAGCATTGGACTTTCCTTTCGCTTCCAGGCATATCCGCAACTGAGCGTCCTTTCGGCTTTGGCCCAGCCGCTTCATCAGCTCTGGATCTACTTGTACTTGCCCTCCGCTCTTCCCCAGTAGCATGTTGGACGCCTTCCGACCTGAGGGGCTCATCTTCCAGCGTCATAACTTTTATATGCCTGTTGTCTTTGTCCATGGAGTTTTCTTGGCAGGGATACTGGAGTGGCTTGCCAGTTCCTCCTCCAGGTGGATCACGTTTGGTCAAAACTCTCCACTATGACCTGTTCATCTTGGGTGCCCTGCTCGGCATAGTTCATAGCTTCTCTGAGTTCTTCAAGCCCCTTCGCCACGGCAAGGCAGTGATCCATGAAGGGGTCTGAGAGTTGTTAGGAGACCCTTATTCTTCACACTGAACTATGATTCCCAGAGTCTCCTGGGAAGAGGGAGCCATGGCATTTTTCATGGTATCCTATGTGGGGAAGCCATGGCTGTATAAGGTGGCATAATACTGCTTTATATGTATGGTGCAGATGGGGCCTAGGTAGATGACACTACCCCAGTGTTCCCATTATGGATGTGAAAGGAAAGTTATCTAGATTAGAGTCCAGGACCCACAATAAATTTCTTAAAATTTTTCAAAAAAATGAAAGAAACAAAAAAATTCTATACTGTGCTAACTTTAATCTTTTGTACCTTTTGTCTAGTGTTTTTGGGTTAGGGTTTAGGGCAGGGGTAGGCAACCTAAGGCCTGGGGGCCGGATACGGCCCAAGCACCTTCCCAATCCAGCCCGCGGACGGTCCAGGAATCAGTGTGTTTTTACATGAGTAGAATGTGTCCTTTTATTAAAAATGCATCTCTGGGTTATTTGTGGGCCATAGGAATTTGTTCATCCCCCCCAAAAAAACAACAAAATAGTCCGGCCCACCACATGGTCTGAGGGACGGTGGACCAGCCCATGGCTGAAAAAGGTTGCTGAGCCCTGGTTTAGGGCGTACATCTATTAAAATGTAAGGTGCTTCTTATTTTCTAGTTCTTTCTGAGTGTTGGTCAAATTTTTGCTGAGATGTGGGGGGATAACCCTACACAGAAAGCACAGCCAGGCTGTTTATGAATGCATGATACAATAACGTTTCATTATTCAGCATCCTTGCGAACTCTGAACTTCATCATATTTTATGCATTGGCAATTGAGACAAGTTTGCTTTCACATACGCTCCAACATGTTGTGACAAAAAACTGGGGCACCATCTTCCAGGGCCACAATCCCATGTGAGTAAAGTGGCCCATGTGAGATGACGGCCCCCCAAAAAGCAGTTTTGGAGGTGGGTGAGATCGCTGTGGCTAAAATGGCCACCACTCTCTCATAATGAAAAACAGGATGCCCCAGTTTTTCCAGGACAGTTGAGGGGTACTCATTCATATATCTTGCATGATAGTACCTAATACAGACTGCTACCTTATGTTTGTTGAAAGTAATTTCTTTATGGCACGGATAGCCAAGTGAGGCCCTCCAGACATTTTGCCCTTTCCCAACTCTCTCACCACAGCTAGCATGGCCAATTGTCAGGGATGATGGGAGCTGTTATCCAAAATATTGGTTGCCCCTGTTCTATGGAGTCAGATTTGAAATGGGTGGAGGCAAGGCATGAGTCTCTTCTAATAGTCTCTCTGCCCCCTTCACAGTCACAAACCCCAGCCCCAGCCATTGCTGTATCTGAACTACATTTATCCTTTCACCCAGTGATATGACCTCACATATATATAACTCTTAACAAGGGAAAGAGAGGGAGAGAGTAAGCGATCTGATTACAGAGTGTGCTACTTTTATGGCCCACGGGGTCACTGTTAATTTTGGCCATAGGTCATACGGGATAAAGTTCCTTATGAGCCAGGAGCTTCTTAATTAAATGGCAAGCCACTAGCATGGTTGTGATATCTCTGACGACTTATTACTCATTGTGGATAATGCCCTTTTCCCTTGAACGTTGTAGAAATGCAATTCTTCCTACATGGCTTCCCATTGTTTATTCTCCTAAAACTTACAGAACAAGCATTTTCCAGAGATCTTAGCCGTTGCTAGAAAGATGATATTCACATTTAAGCAGGAATAAAGAAACTGTCAAAGCATTATCTGTACACACACACACAAATGTTTTGAAGGAAGGAAAAGGGGTGGCTTTTTCAGTGGGCGGGGGCTGCAAGATCTATCCCATCGCAACTGTACACAAGTTTTGTGAGAACTTCAGGTTAAGTTTATCAATCCTGGCATTGTAAAAAGTGAATGAATTGGCATGACCTGTAGAAAACATAGGAAACACTCGAAATTTCTTTAGCCAGCTGTATATCAAGCATACAGTGAAAAAAGCCAGGGGAAGGAGAGTCGAAAAGGAAGGGCAAAAGGCGAAATGGTTTGTGTCCATTTAAGAAAAAATCAATAATAGTATAAAATTGATTTAGTGCTTGTCATAAAACATAAGTAAGTGCTGGAAAATAGAGAAAATTGAGTCTCAATTTAATCTGCACAAAAGCCACACTGTACTGATGAAGTGATCTGAGGAGAGCGCTACATAAAACCTAAAGACAGATACTTAATTGTCATATTAAAGACTCTCTTTTCTGCCTGCTGGAGTCAAGGGCTAGAACCCATTAATCATGTGGATAAGGGGCATTGAAATCAAATCTCAATTAAAATCTGTTCAATAATGTCTCTAATATGTTTTTCAAGCATTAATTTTTTCCCATCGATTCTACACCCCATAAATCAGATCTGTTGCAGTGCATGTAATAGTTTATGGAGGAGAGGATTATGGTTTTATGAAGTTAATGCAGCAGAACCATTTAATTTACACAGGCTAAAGTTTTATGTCTGTTGCTCATTTCTATTATTTTCTTCGGGTGAAAATTCTTTGGGCTATAAAATGAAGTTTTTTATTATTCTAAACTGTTGTATGCATGTCTGGCTCAGATTCTGTGGGTGACTGCAGAGAAAAAATACACTCTTGCTTTCCAGGGGAAAGTTTTTCAGAGGAGACTTGCCTCCAGTGTTTAATTCGTTTAAATTAAAATTCAGGAGGACCCAAGCAGTCACCCCTGTCCCCTATGACTGCTCATGAATCCCTGAGGAGTATAGCAGTATGGGGATTTTTTGGACAAAAACCATCTGCACATATTGAAATATACTCTTGTTGCTGTTGTGTTTGTACTGCAACCAGCTTCTCCACAGCCTTGTGCCCCTCTCTGCTGCCCCTGAGCAGCACTGACCCACCTCCAGGAATCTAGTTTAGGAGCACCAGCCCACCTGGTGAGTCAATTCTGGTTGAAGTGAATAGCTTTCTTGTGTTGCAGAATATTTCTGAGAGCAGAAGCGGAGAGGGTGGTGCTTTTGACCAACATTGGAACCCGGCATCCATGGTCCACGTGTCTGAATCAAACAAAATTTGACTAATAGAACGACAGCATCGGTCCCTGAAGTTAGCCCAGATAATGCAGTGCCTTTTTGTGCAAGGTTGAAGAAGTTACGTGTCAACCTTAGCCTCGTCACCATAGTCCGATGCCAGTCACTGCAATGCTAAATCAATAACTAGGACCATGTGGCAATGGCACAGAGAGTGAGTGTGGTGTAGTGGTTAAGAGTGGTAGACTCCACATGCAGCTGTTGGGTGACCTTGGGCTACTCACACTTCTTTGAAGTCTCTCAGCCCCACTCACCTTACAGAGTGTTTGTTGTGGGGGAGGAAGGGAAAGGAGAATGTTAGCTGCTTTGAGACTCCTTCGGGTAGTGATAAAATGGGATATCAAATCCAAACTCTTCCCAGATTACTTTCCCCGCTGAAAATCTCTCCCTAACTCTTTCCAGCCGTTTGTTGTTGTTTTGCAGGGTGGTGGAGGAGGAAGTTTTTTAGCGATTTATGTCATGGAAGGTGTGGCAAAGAGATGATGCTTCCTCCCCCCCCCCAAAAAAAAATAACCACCAGATCAGTTTTCCTAACAAATACCCAAGCAGGCTGCTCCATGAGTCCAAGCTGAGTCCCTTTACAGCTTCTATCATCCCCTTTCAAATTGGCCTTCTATGGATCAACAGCTCCTGGAGAACAAATGCTCACACCCTGAATTAGCTTCGTTTAGTCTCCCTGCACCCCCACCCCAGTGATTATGTGACGTTACGCCTACATAACGTTATTTTGAGTTCTTGTTGATGTTCTTTTGATGTCGAATGATCACCTGTAGGCCAACAAAATGTGATGCTAGGGACTTTAAACTGAGATCTTCATTCCTGGTACAAGAAACAGGGTGGAGAGACCTGATTGCCTGGCCATTGTTTAAGCGCCTTGGATGGTTTGAACTTTGAAAGGTCAGGTTCCTTTAAAGTCCTTTTTGGAAACAAAAAGGTGGCAATGCCTGAGGTGATCCAGGCCACGGTTTTCCAACCGCTTCCTCCAGAGTGCCCTTAAATCTCATTGAAGTCAAGGGTATTAGCCTTGAACTACTCCAAAGTAAGTGGCTCGAGTGCTGCAGCCTAAATGGCAGAGCCTTAATTAGATGCAAGCTGATTGCTGGAGACCCTTTTTATGACAATGCAAGCCTGAATGGCACACATTTAAAAGCTCCAGCAGCTCGTTTCCCTCCCTCCCCCTCCCCACATGCAAAGAGCTCAAGTCCCATGAGTGAGCCAATTATAAATCATAGCGTAGGTGAACTCATTCTCTCCCATTCACTGGAGTGGATTCAATGTCATTAATGTTTCTACAACTGATATCTTTGAAAGGAATAAGGCTTTTCATATCTCATTAACATTACAGAGGAGAACTGAAAATTAATTCGATGACGGATCACATCTACGTCTACGGGAGCCAGTTCATTTTAATAAGTTCTTCCAGAAAAATCAAACCATATCTTCCACCGAAAGGGCTTGCTAATCCTCCGTGGTGTCTTGCATTGACCTCATTGGCAAACACTTGCTATTGGCTGACGTTCCACCACTGTTAGGCTTAAATCAGCGGGTGTGAAATTTTAGCTGAGAGCAAACTGTGCCAAAATCCATCCTTAGAGCTCTCTCAAGCTTTCATCACCCAAATGTTGAAGAGCGGCACCAAAAAAAACAGCAGACTGTGGTTTGCATCACAGAGCAGGGGAGGCAGAGGTTTAGATTGGTACAAAATGGGCTTGATTTACAGGGAGCCATGCCACAAAGGAAATATTATTTTTTTTCAGATCACTTTGCAGTTCCACGTGCAATAAAAGACCATTTAAGCTTAGCTAGAAGTGACTTCTAAAACAAAACGAAAATCCAGATTGTAGACTAGGATCATATAAATCTGTGGCCTTTTTATTTAAATGTTGGAAGAGCCAATGATATTTTTGGAGATCAGCCATGCTAGTGAATACTATAGTTATTCCAAGAAGGAACATATGTTGTATTATATCAATATTTTCATAAATCAGAGTAGACCTGAGTATGTGTACACATTGGCGTATGAGAGGAAAGATGGCATGAGAAAGCAAGGTGATAAATTTATAGGACAACTAATGCTGGATGTGTGGGTATTCAGAGTCAAAAGATTTTTTTTTTAATTTAAAAACTGCATAGTCTCCACTTTCTAAGTCTGAATGAATGGTGGCTGTGCCACACGCAAAGGAACCTGGCTGCAAATATTTTCTCACTTAGTTCCATGGTGGTTTGGAGAAGCAGGTCTCTGTTAGAGTTCTCTACAAATGGCCTCTAAAAATTATCCACCCTCCTGAATTACATAATGTAGGGAGAATCCTGCTGAATCAAGCCCAAAGCCCCTCTGGGTCTGACATTTTGTTCTCTCAGCTGCCAATGAGATGTCCATGGGAAGTCTGCAAGCTTAACCTGGATTCAGCTTCCTGAATCCAGTATTAGCAGTAGAGGAAGGGCAACTGCTGTTGCCCACAGCTGGTATTAGCCTCAAATGGGGAAATACAAGTGTTCAGGAAATAATGAGATAAAACTTTATTTCTGCATGGGCTTTTGGAAGCTCCACAGTATAGAACATTAATGAAAGAGCATTACGGACCACAAAATGCAATAACTGCCCATCTTTCACAAATATGGAAATCCAGTGTGGTGTAGTGGTTAGAGTGTTTGGGTAGGACCTGGGAGACCAGGGTTCAAGTCCCTGCTCAGTCATGAAACTCACTGGGTGACCACTGTCTCTTAACCTAATCTACCTCAGGGAGAACTGTGTACACCACCTTAAGCTCCTTAGAAGATAGGTGGGATATAAATGTAAAAAAAGAAGAAGTGATTATTCTCTCTAAAAGAGCAGAGTGCTCAGAAAATGTGGAGTGAACTCCAATGGCCTATAGAGCTGCCATCATGTACTGCGGCATGTAATGGCTGCTAAATGTGCAGATGTGTCCATCCAAGATAAACAGAAAAGGGGAATTCGACATAATCCTTGAACTGCTTGCTTCATGTGATACATCCCCTAGTTTTG
This sequence comes from Podarcis cretensis, assembly GCF_951804945.1. Lineage (NCBI taxonomy): Eukaryota > Metazoa > Chordata > Lepidosauria > Squamata > Lacertidae > Podarcis > Podarcis cretensis. The sequence continues at coordinate 36,112,593 of NC_137176.1, forward strand.
TTTTATTTTATAGGAAGGGTTTATCAAGATAAAAATACCCTACAAATCTAGGGGGGAAGAATCTATTTCTTGCAAAGCAGACTGTAAAACAGATTTCCCCCTTGCCCTCCCCCCCTTTCTTTTATTTTTGGAGCCTCATCTTTTTATAATAGTGCTTCTCTTTTTTGCAGGGCTCAGCTCGGCTCCACTCCCTGCTACAATATCTCAGCTTGTTCTATTTGACGGCTGTTCCCTTGTCATCACTCATTTTCAGTGGGCAAGAGGGAGCAATTGCTGGGCATCAAATCATCATCAAGTAAACCAGCCTTGACACTAGTTAAAAAGGGAGATGGATGGTCAGTTGACTTCAATGGAAAATGTTCTCCTAAGTATCTTAGCAAGGTCCCTTGATACTGGTCTAGCGCTTTTTTTTATGGGGGCAGTGCAATCACCCATATTTCTTCTCGGTCATCGTTTGATGACAGATTTTCACAGGGGATGAACCCAAAAGTGCTAGGAAGAATGGGGAGAAATAAAAAAGGGAAGAAGCAGCAGCTTCCTTGCACTGGTACACTCCAGTTTCTTATAACTAGCAAGACAAACAATGCTTTGAGGGTGTAAGTTCAGGATTTCTACATTTCAGCAATCATTCCTCTTTAATGCTATGTGCATTCCATTTTGAAATCTGGAACATTTTTTTTAAAAAGAATTAAATATATTGAAATTGAAACTCAATTGCCTTGGTCCAGAAGATCTCAGGATAGGCAGGAGTTTCAGGGCTGCACATACAAATGTTTCAGTTTTCCTTCATGCATTGTCATATTGTATTGTGATGGTCATTGGCTATAAGCAATAAATTGATTGATATATTGATGTTCTTTGTGCACTGAATGTGCAAGAAAGATCTATAACATTGCCATGAATTGGATAAAGGTAAAGGGACCCCTGACCATTAGGTCCAGTCATGGCCGACTCTGGGGTTGCGGCACTCATCTTGCTTTATTGGCCGAGGGAGCCAGCGTACAGCTTCTGGGTCATGTGGCCAGCATGACTAAAATGAATTGGATACACCACAGTAATTTGGGTTTCAGTGTGCACAGTGATGTATCTATAGAGTTCCAAAACTCAGCTTTGAGGATTTTCCCCACAATTCATTTAGCAAGCTTCATATTTTCCATAGTCTTGGATACTGAATCAGAAAACAGACCATCTGTTAAAATTGCAGGTGGTGTTAAATAGAGCCCTGTCTCTAACAATACCCTTTTCTAGCAGTTCAAGGCTGCAATCTTGTGCAAGTTTACTTGGGAGTAATGAGAGGATATCTCGTAGGCCATGTCTACATAAATTGAAAATGTGCTATTGAATCATCTGTGGCATCGCAGAGGTTTCCAGAGTTCACATGCAGCCCAACCAGAATAAAACTGCTTCTGCATGACTCTACTCCACACTGTGGTATAATATATGCGGGTGTTACATCATGGGGTTGCTCAAGTTGTATGTGGCTGCTTCCAAGTAACCAAGGTTGGAGCATCAACATAGCCTGGACAATCCACACCATGGCTTCCCCCAAGTCACTAATGCAATGTACAGTACAGCTTAGTCACAAGAGTTTCATAATGGCCAGCTACATTGCAGAGATAATGTGTGAATGCAGCCTCAGTTCACACACTGCTTCTGATACAGCAGACCCACCCTAAATATCTTTTTTAGTCTACCTTTGTGGGTGAGCCAACACTGGCAATCATTTATTGCTCAATGTAGCAAACTCTCAGCGCCATCACACTGTAAATGCATGGAATCTAAGGTCGATATGTTGCAGAGACATCTAATATCCTTTACTGGGGATGCTAGAATGTTCTTAGTCAAGCTGCAGTGACATGATGGTACTTCCCTACAAGAGAAGCTTAGGAGATAATTTCACCTTGCCTCCAACTGTGGAGGCAGAACATCCATCATGGCTAGTAGCCTTTGATGGCTCTCTCCTCCGTGAATTGTCTAATCCTTTTTAAAAGCCATCTAGATAGGGATGCAGGTGGCGCTGTGGGTTAAACCACAGAGCCTAGGACTTGCCGATCAGAAGGTCGGCGGTTCGAATCCCCGTGACGGGATGAGCTCCTGTTGTTAGGTCCCTGCTCCTGCCAACCTAGCAGTTTGAAAGCACATCAAAGTACAAGTAGATAAATAGGTACCACTCTGGCGGGAAGGTAAATGGCGTTTCCGTGTGCTGCTCTGGTTCACCAGAAGCGGCTTAGTCATGCTGGCAACATGACCCAGAAGCTGTCTGCGGACAAACGCTGGCTCCATCGGCCAATAAAGCGAGATGAGCACCGCAACCCCAGAGTCGGTCACGACTGGACCTAATGGTCAGGGGTCCCTTTACCTTTACCTAGATGGCCATTCCTGCCTCCTGTGGCAGTGAGTTCCATAGTTTAAATAAGTGGTGCATGAAAAAGTACTTTCTTTTATCTGCCCTGAATTTTCCAACGTTCAGCTTCATTGGTTTCGTATGAGTTCTGGTGCTAGAAGGCAGGGAGGGTGAACTTTTCTCTACCCACTTCCTTCATGCCGTATGTAATTTTATAAACTTCTGTCATGTCACTTCTTACTTGCTTGTTCTCTAAGCTAAAAAGTCTCAAACATGGCAACCTTTCCTCCTGGGAGAGTTTTGGTTTGGATGTATGAATCAGCTCTAAGACCTGTCCTTTTAAACTGAGCGGAATAGTGAAATCCACGGCCATAGAACGCGGTAGTCCTAACAGTAATCACAATACCAGCCACAAATAATAGTCGATGAAAGTCTGCCTATTCAGGTCCAGTGGCGATGATCGACATTGTAACCTGGAGGTGAGTTATCCTCACTGTGTTAAGCAGCATGGTGAAAAACATTACACAAAGCACTTTGAGTTCAAAAGCTGAGGCCGAGCAAGGAAGCGAAATCGTATGGTGACAGATTGATTGAGGAAGTAGCATAATGTAGTGGAGTGCCTTCCGATTTTAATTCACATGATGCTGTTTATTACCCTCGGGGATAAGATGTACTATTTTAAATTCCTTTTAGCACTATTTATTTAAAACATTTGACTAGGAGATGACCTGCATTTAAACAACTCATATAAATGTACCGTCCCAGGAGAGAGCTGGGGTTTTATAGAAAGAGGAGACAAATCTCAACAATTTATGGAAATGATAAATATTACTCAGGCAGCAACTACCTCATTAGATAAGTAGGACTGGGGTAAAGAAACTCCTGGAGAGGTGCTAATAGCATTCATTGGGGATTAAGCTCCAGCAATATCAATGGAATTTACTAGTGAATGTTTTCAAGGACTGAGGTGTTAGTCTTCCAGCACAAGATGTGAAATGCATCTATCTCATGGGCTGTGAAGCTATTCTACATTCCAGGTGGCATATGGCAGTATGAATGATTTCTCTCAATAACTTTGTTTAAATCCTTGTGCAGATATTATTTTTTTTAAGAAACCTAAACATGTTTTGCATCAGGGTGCAGCTGAAAACTGACACTGCACAATAACTCAAATTTTATTCATGCACTTATGGGAGCCCTGCAGCCCCCTTGGCATAGCCCTTTCATAAATGATGAGAGCTGGTATAGTCAGGGCCGTCTTACCCATAGACACTAGGGGTGCGGGGCACCTGGGTACCAGGCTCTCAGGGGTGCCAGGCTGAGAGTCCGGGGCCCAGGAGTTGAGTCTGGGGAAGAGCCCACCCATCGGTTGGAGTGCTACGGCAGGCTCTTCTGCTGTGGGCGGCTCTGCACCACAAGTTCGGGGGAGACCAAGCCAGCGAGATGCTGAGGTGGCTGGCTGACTCTGCCCTCCTGCGTGCCTAGGACTGGGCAACCTGGGGGGGGGGCTCCAGGTGGCTCTTTGCACGCCAGCGCTGCATCTGCTTAAGAGACAGCCTTGGGTATAGTCATACAGTAGTGCAGTGTCTACAAACAAGAAGCTGTGTACTGGGAAGTTCAACTCTCACCTTAACGGTGTGCAGTGAGGACGGGTGCTGCCACTCACCTGGCCTGCGGTCAGTCACCTTGCTGCTGCTTACAGGGAAGTGGAATGGGAGGGAGCTGTGAGGTCAATGTGGTGCTCCTGCTGCTTCACCGACTGACCTCCCACTTTGCCCTTCCCCCTATATCTTCTGATCAGCAGCATTGACATGACTGTGAATGGCAGTGCCCTACTATGCTGTCGGCTACCACTTAGTGACCACCTCATTCAGCAGCCTTAGGTAAGCCACTATGCTTCTGCTCCCTAGCTGCAGTATGTGATATTTATATGGATACTACACTATAGGGTTTTTTGCTGGGAGTTCTTATTGGATGTATATTTTTCCTGCTTTCATTAAGTCATTTCATTTCCCCTCTTTTTCTATTGCAACCTTAACAAATGTCAATGTATTAAACGGAAGCAAATATCTTGCACTTTTATTCTTCCCATTTAATTTACAGGCAAGGTCTTCATGCTAAGGCGATATGCTTATGCAGCTGGTATTTATGTTTTGTTTCTGACG